>NW_012101965.1:218508-240442 GCF_000951045.1 Mandrillus leucophaeus
ATATACCCAAAGGATTATAAATCATGCTACTATAAAGACACATACACACGTATGTTTATTGCAGCACTATTCACAATAGTGAAGACTTGGAAACAACCCAAATGTCCATCAATGATGGACTGGATTAAGAAAATGTGGCACATATACACCATGGAATACTATGCAACCATAAAAAAGGATGAGTTCATGTTCTTTGCAGGCACATGGATGCAGCTGGAAACCATCATTCTCAGAAAGCTATCATAAGGATGCAAAACCAAACACTGTATGTTCTCAATCATAGGTGGGAATTGAACAATGAGAACACTTGGACACAGGCAGGGAACATCACACACCAGGGCTTGTCAGGGACTGGGGGGCTGGGGGAGGGATAGCATTAGGAGAAATGCGTAATGTAAATGATGAGTTGATGGGTGCAGCAAACCAACATGGCACATGTATACCTATGTAACAAATCTTCACGTTGCGCATATGTACCCTAGAACTTAAAGTATAATAATAATAAAAAAAGTAGACAGAAAAAAAAATTTAAAGTACAATTTTCAGTAAATGCTACCCATCCAAAGCTAGCCTTGGGGGAGTGGGCTGTCACAGAGCCTGGCTCTACAAAGTTGGTTGGCATTATTACATTTGAGCAGAAGGGGCCATTCCCAGGTTCTGTACTTATATCACAAAGCCTCTTTGGAAGGCTAGTATGACTAATTTAAAATCATCCACAGAGTCTGGGAGGGGCCTTGCAATCACCATGCTGCCCTCTGGTGCTACCTTTGACCAACACCTAGCTAGGCAACTCCAGAGATGACTATCTTAACATCCCTGGAACTTTATCTCCGTGGACTTCACCTCAGTCCTGCCCTTCTCAGATCATCCCAAAAGCCTTATGTGGATTATTTCACTTAGCACTCAAAAACCCCTGTAAGTGGACATTGCTATCTTCTTTGATAGGTAAGAAATCTGAGCAACAGAGAGAATAAGTAACTCCTCCCAGGTCAGAAAATGATGGAGTGGTTCTGAGCCCAGGCAGTCTGATTCCAGAGACCCTTTGGAAGCCTGCACAACTTAGCGATACTTGGCCCGTGGTCTCACCTGTCAGGGT
This sequence comes from Mandrillus leucophaeus, assembly GCF_000951045.1. Classification (NCBI taxonomy): domain Eukaryota; kingdom Metazoa; phylum Chordata; class Mammalia; order Primates; family Cercopithecidae; genus Mandrillus; species Mandrillus leucophaeus. Next base: position 219,605 of record NW_012101965.1, read on the forward strand.
GCCCATCAGACTTATACTTGAGTCTGGTTCTGGGAATGTCAAAATCAAGAGAAAAGAGACTAACATGTACTGCCCACCTACCTCATTCCAAATGATCTTTTTAGTAAGTTCATTTAAGCTTAATTTTTTTTTTCTTTTTTTTTTTTTTGAGACAGAGTCTCACTGTTGGCCAGGCTGCAGGGCAGTGATGCCATCTTGGCTCACTGCAACCTCCGTCTCCTGAACTCAAGCAGTTCTCCTGCCTCAGCCTCCCAAGTAGCTGGGATTACAGGCATATGCCACCATGCCCAGCTAACTTGTATTTATTTATGTATGTATTTATTTATTTATTTTTGAGATAGAGTCTCGTTTTGTCTCCAGGCTGGAGTGCAGTGGCGCCATCTCGGCTCACTGCAACCTCTAACTCCTGGGTTCAAACAATTCTCCTGCCTCAGCTTCCCAAGTAGCTGTGACTATACGCACACTCCACCAAGCCCAGCTAATTTTTTTTTTTTTTGTATTCTTAGTAGAGACGGAGTTTCACCATGTTGGCCAGGATAGTCTCGACCTCTTGACCTCGTGTCGGCCCGCCTCGGCCTCTCAAAATACAGGATTACAGGCATAAGCCACTGCACCTAGCCTAATTTTTGTATTTTTAGTAGAGATGGGGTTCCTCCATGTTGGCCAGGCTGGTCTCAAACTCCTAACCTCAGGTAATTTGCCCGCCTTGGCCTCCCAAAGTGCTGGGATGACAAGCATGAGCCACCGCACCCGGCCTAATCTTAAAATTTTTCAAACCTGCAAGGTTGACATCATTGTTCCCAATTTTCACAGGAGGAAATAATGCCAGTAGAGTTTAATTAATGAGCCCACAGTCCTCCACTTAGTGCTAGAAATAGGCCTCAGACCTGAATCTGGCTGACTCCAAAACACGCACTCTTATTAAAACTGCAATTTAATCATGCTATTTTTTCAAGCAAATGGTCCTCTTGGTCTATTGAGATTCAGTTATTTATTTTCATTCAGTTTCCTCTTTAATAACAACTGAATAGAATTCTTTATGTTGGAGATTGAGAGTATAAAGAGATTAATTGGGAAGAATCCAGGCTATGCTACGGATTTGCCCTGCTCTTAGCCTGGACAAATATTCGTGTCCTGCTATTTATAAGGAGTAAGATGCAGGAGTGGTTTCCATGCAGTCAGTACATGCTTTCTCATTAAAGGACTGGTGAATGTTTCCCGCCCCAGGTGAGCAGGGCCAGAGCTTTGTCTTTGTCACAGTCCCCAGCCTCACGCTTTCCCCATTTCTAGGCCTGACCTTGCCAAATTACTCTTTTGAAGTAGTTCTGACTTTGCAAGATTCTCCCTGCAATTTCCTTAGGCTTTTTGCCTTCCATCAGGTGACCGTAGTAACTGCAGGGCTTGCATTTCATATCACTGTTGGCATTTGTGTTCATTCATCTACAATATTAAACCTGTCACTGAGTGCAGGATCCTTCGCTGTCAGGTCCTGAAGATTTTTGGACTCCTGATTTGTTCTGTAATTTTTTGTTCCTTGCTCTGCCTTCTCAAACCAGTGATTTCTTTGTGCCCACCAACACCTGAAAATGATCTTCCAAGGAAACATACCTTGGCTTCAGTACCACAAGGTCAGTAACCCCTTTCTGGCTCTCTGCACCCTCTAGTCCATCCTTACTACCAGGCTCAGTAGACATCTGGTCTCTTCCTGGGTATCTATTGTTCACTCTACTTCTCAGCTCTCAGGTTCCTATTATCTTCCTGAATCTTGGATCTGTGCTCGCATCATGCTTGGAAGAGCCATTTCTACCATCCCTGTGGTTTTTGGTGGAGAGAATTAAGTTCCTTAGGAAAAGATAGCTCTTTTTTCTATAGTTGATTCCTGGATCCCCTTTGAAAAGATCTCTTCGACAGCTTCAGGGTAAGGGACAAAAAGATCTGCATTTAATATGCAGGTTTTGCACCCAGCCTTGCAACTGCTTTTCCTGCAGAAAACCATTATAGTACCTAAAAATTATTTTACTATTTCATGTTCTGCTCCCTTGCATATAGGTTACACATTTCTATCACCATGTTATAAATTATGTAATGTACTTTTTAATATAGTTAATGTAAGTACAATATACTAAAAGAGCTGATGCTGCTCTTTAAGCATCAAAGCTACAAAATATAAACTTGAACTTTGGTGCTGATAGTAAATACCATTTTTCTGTTATTTTGTCATGAGATGGTTACGAGTGCTCTGATAATAACATATGCTTATTACTCATGCCATTTCCTCCAAAATGAACTCTTTAACAATTTAAACACAAGTCTAGTACAATAACATTTCACAACATGGCTAAAAATAAAAGGAATCACATTTGATGAGCATTTACTATATGCCATGCTCTGAGCTAAGCACTTTGCAGACATTATCTCATGGAGTTCCTCAACAACAAGAGGCTGGTCCTATAATAATAATTGTCAGTGAGCCAGCTGAAGCTCAGAGGAGTTAAATAACTTTCAAGTCTCAGAACGAGGCTACAATGGAGCTTAACTACAAAGTCCAAACCTTAACTATTGAGTGATATTACCTCCCAAAACTAGATAAAGATAAAAGGTATGTTTGTGCATCTGTGTGTGTGCATGTGTGTTAAAGAGAGAGAGTGAGAGAATCAGATACTCAGAGCATAACAAACTGCAGGTTCTCACCAAATAGTTTACTGGGAAGAAATCCTTATTCTGGATTCAAAATAGTTACATATTATAAGCCAAAAAATATGACGGTATTTTTATTATACATAACCTATCATTTACACAGTTTTATGGTGTTGCAGAAAATTTCTTAAGGCATAGTACTAACCATCAGATTTGTTTTCATTGTTTAAATGTGACTCATGAGAAACAAACAGCAAATGAGTCTGATAATTCCTTAAGTCCAAACCATGGTTAATGGTAAGGTGCACAGGAAGTTGAATTAAGTTTTTCCACCTTTCAGCCTACAAAATTACCATTTGGTATACTGCCACTTTACAGTGACAAATAGGCAACCACTTTACCCAGATTTCATTGTAAAGGGTTGTGATGTTAATAATAGCATTCACAGTGAGTCATTGTGGCAACGGCAGCAGCCGCCACAGTCGTGATACTATATTTATTACGGGGAGATGGTGTTATTAAGGCTACAAAACCAGAACATGTCATTTGTCATCTTGCCATTAATCTGGAAAAAAGCAAATGACTCCAGTTCAGCCCCAGAGTAGGTACAAGAAGTTCTCATTTGTCCCTAGATTGACGAGAAAGTGCCAGGGTCTCTTTAATCCCTTCCCCATTTTGCCATTTCAGTCAATGCTGGCCCTTGAGAGTTGTATTGGCACAGTCTGTATTGCCTGCCCTTGCTGGAGGCCGTGGGGGCATCAACTACTGCATGCTGACATTCACAAAGGGGCTCTGGGATTTTCCAAAAGAAAAAAACACCACAAAACACTTTTCCCCCAAGTTATAGGACACAAGGCCTTCTAACTGGACACCAAGATCTCCTAAATCAACGTCACCGAAACTCACAGTGAACTTACTTATCAAATAGACACTCCTTTATAAACCTTGTGATGGAGACTGTGAGTTGGCTACCTCAACGTGCAACCCCTCCTCCTTCTGATTAGAAAGATTGCACATCTAAAAAATAATCTTTCCAAAACTCCCTTACAGCTTGGGTTCTGGATGTGCATTGTACTCTGCCCAGTACATGAATCTTGTGAGAAGTAGGAGGCAGAAATGAAATGGAGGCCATATTGCTGCCAATGTTTTGGTCACTTTTTTCTGCAGCAATGTCCCAGTTCCTGTTCTCAGCTTCCTAGGCATGGAGGGCAGTTGAGCAGCAATGATCATGCCTTGATTCCAGCTTCCTGACCACTGGAGCACAGCTGCAAAGCTGCACTCTTGAACTCACAGCTCTAGTAGCAGTCTCGGGAAGAGTACCGCCCCAGGGTGTCAGATCCATACTGTTCTTGGCCCTTTAAAGCAACCCAAGCCTTTAATCTTGCACTAACAGGATTGTCTGCCACAGGAAGGGCACATTCTCCAGCACCCACTTCAGAGGCAATCAGCAAGGCTAGTGGACCAAGAGAGCAAAGACATGATCTGTGGAGGACAGTGGACAGGAAGGCTCCTTCCAGGAAGCAGATCTAGGGCCCTAATGAAGGACCTTATCAGGAGAACCCGCTCCGGATGTTTAACGTGAGTTCTTTTCTGTTATTCTAAGTGTCTCAGCTGGATTGAGAAATAAATGGAAAGAGCACAAGAGAGAGAAATTTAAAGCTGGGTGTCTGGGGGAGACATCACATGTCGGCAGGATCCATGATGTTCCCCGAGCCGTAAAACCAGCAAGTTTTTATTAGCGATTTTCAAAAGGGGAGGGAGTGCACGAATAGGGTGTGGGTCACAGAGATCACATGCTTCACAAGGTAATACAATATCACAAAGCAAATGGAGGCAGGGCAAGATCACAGGACCACCGGATGAGGTGAAATTAAAATTGCTAATGAAGTTTCAGGCATTCATTGTCGTTGATAACATCTTATCAGGAAACAGGGTTTGAGAGCAGATAACCTGTCTGACCACAATTTATTAGGTGGGAATTTCCTCGTCCTAATAAGCCTGGGAGCGCTACAGGAGACCGGGGCTTATTTCATCCCTTCGGCTTCGACCATAAAAGACGGCACATGCTTCCAAAGGGGCCGTTTATAGGCCTACCTTCAGGGCACATTCTCTTTCTCAGGGATGTTCCTTGCTGAGAAAAAGAATTCAGCAATATTTCTCCTATTTGCTTATGAAAGAGGAGAAATATAGCTCTGTTCCGTCCGGCTCACCAGCGGCCAGTTCAAAGTTACGTCTCTTGTTCCCTGAACATCGCTGTTATCCTGTTCTTTTTTTTTTTTTAAGATGCCCAGATTTCATATTGTTCAAACACTCATGTTCTACAAACAATTTGTGCAGTTGATACAATCACAGGGTCCTGAGGCGACATTCATCGTCCTCAGCTTATGAAGAAGATGACAGGATTAAGAGATTAAAGTAAAGACAGGCATAGGAAAACACAAGGGTATTTACTGGGGAAGTGATAAGTGTCCATGAAATCTTCAAAATTTATGTTCAGAGATTACACTAAAGACAGGCGTAAGAAATTATAAAAGTATTAATTTGGGGAACTAATAAGTGTCCATGAAATCTTCACAATTTATGTTCAGAGACTGCAGTAAAGACAGGCGTAAGAAATTATAAAAGTATTAATTTGGGGAACTAATAAGTGTCCATGAAATCTTCACAATTTACGTTCTTCTGCCACGGCTTCAGCCGGTCTCTCCATTCAGGGTCCCTGACTCACGTTTTCCCTATTCCCACCTAGCGGGAATTTATAACTCCCATAACTGCCATGTGCTTCCCATTCTTTGCTTTTCTAAATGAAATACGTATGGAAGTTACCCTGTTTCTACTTCTCCACTGTATTTTGGGGATGGGGTAGAGGACAGAACACTTTTCTATTCATTTATGGGCCAGCGAACCAAATGATCCACTTCCAGCCTTGCTGAAGAAGATGGCACACCACCCAGAGATCTTGGACTCTGAGTTGGTTTTAGTCACTGGAAGGGTGTATGGATTGTCTCCTTCATGGAAGGAGTGAATGTGTTCAATATGTGAGAAGAGTATGCATATTTGGAAAGCAAGAGGGAGGGACTGTGGTAGAGACCAAAATCCATTAAGGGACAAAGACTGCCACAGTATCAGATCTATCTCTCAGCCTCCCTTACAGTTTAGTATTGTCATGTTAGTAAATTCTGGCTGATGGACTGTGAATAGAAGTGACTTCTGTCTCTTTGTAGTGCCCAGCAAAAGGAAGGCGTGTGTGCTCCCCGCCCTCTCCCCTTTCCTGCTGCCTGGGAGATAAGCTTTGGGAAAGAGAAGACACTTACTGAGAATGGCAGAGCTCCCCACTGGTACTGACCTGATTAATTCTGGACTGTTAGGTGACAGATTTATACTGCTGTCTTATTCAAGCCATTGTATATTTGGATTGCTTCACTGTAAAAGCTTATTGTACTTTAATATTTGTATCTTACTATACTAATGCAGAAACAAATAGAAAAGTTGATAACTAGCTGAACCTAGGGCAAAATCTGACAAACTAGAAATAGAAATTAGAAACACATATAATATTACCAGTTCTTACCTTTACAACTCCTGGGGGACTTTGTATTTGTGTGGTGTCTGTTGTAATCTCTTTTTTTTTGGAGACCGAGTCTCGCTTTGTTGCCCAGGCTGGAGTGCAATGGTATGATCTCAGCTCACTGCAACCTCCACTTCATGAGTTCCAGCAATTCTCCTCCCTCAGCCTCCAAAGTAGCAGGGATTACAGGCACACAACACCATGCCGGGCTAATTTTTGTATTTTTAGTAGAGGCAGGGTTTCACCATGTTGGCCAGGCTGTTCTCAAACTCCTGACCTCAGGTGATCCACCCGCCTTGGCCTCCCAAAATCCTGGGATTACAGGCATGAGCCACCACTCCTGGCCAGTCTATTGTGATCTCCGAGGCATCTTCATTTCCATCTCCTCCTCTCTCTTTTTGGAAGCTGGTATCCTCATGATCTTTCCATTGTCCCTTTCTCTGAACCCATCAGTATAAATGGAGAACAGAAGACAACTCCTAGATATTGGGCACTTTCTCCATGTGTGACACTTTGCTAAGCACTTTATATGATGCGAGGTATACAGTACTATTATCACTGTTTCTCAGATGAGAAAAGCGCAGCTCAGAGATACTTATTAATTTCACCTAAAGTCATTTGTCTAAGTGACTAGTGGCACCTAGCTAAAAGTCAGTTTTTCTGACTTTAAAACTTAGAGATATACAGTTATACACAGCTCTATTAACGCAATTTCAGGTGTCACTGAGTTGAATAGAAAAGTGGGTTTCCTGTCTGTGTTATGTGTAGAGTCCCTGTATCATGACACAAATAGTCACATATTTTGGGAAAGCACATTAACATTTCAGCTCTTTGGGGGACTTTTATTTAACGTAGTAATAATGTCAAAATAAGGCAAGTGACACTGATGCCTTTTTTGTATTAATTATTAAACACTTTAGGTATTTTTCAATATATAATGTACTCTCTTTCCTTTAGGAGCATCTAGTGTTTTCCATCCTGCAGATTTATTGAAAAGAACATAGCATCCTAATGAAATTGATTTTTTCGCCGGGCGTGGTGGCTCAAGCCTGTAATCCCAGCACTTTGGGAAGCCGAGACGGGCGGATCACAAGGTCAGGAGATCAAGACCATCCTGGCTAACCCGGTGAAACCCCATCTCTACTAAAAAAAATACAAAAAACTAGACGGGCGAGGTGGCAGGCGCCTGTAGTCCCAGCTACTCGGGAGGCTGAGGCAGGAGAATGGCGTGAACCTGGGAGGCGGAGCTTGCAGTGAGCTGAGATCCGGCCACTGCACTCCAGCCTGGGTGACAGAGTGAGACTCCGTCACAAAAAAAAAAAAGAAATTGATTTTTTCACAGCCCATTCTTTAAAAAATTGAACAAAATATAACGGACTATACCCAGAAATAAAATATCAGAATGTATTGTGAACAATATAGGTAAGTATTATTTTGGGGAAACATTGTAATGTACACACACACAAAATAGATAGATAGAAAAAAAAAAATATATATATATATATATATGTATATATATGTATAGTGTCCTAGGGCTGCCATAACAAAATACTACAAACTGGATGATGCTGGCAGGGACATGTTCTCCCTGAACCCTCTAGGGGAGAACCCTTCCTTGCCTCTTCGTGGCCTCTGGGGGTGGCTGGCAATCCTTGGTCGTCTTTGTCTTGCAGCTGTATAACTGCAAGCTCTGTCCTTGTCTCCACATGGCCTTCTTCCCTGTGTTTGTCTGTCTCTGTGTCTCTTCTCCTTTTCTTATAAGGACAACAGTCATATTAGATTCAGGGCCCACTCCACTTTCAGTATGGCCTCATCTTAACTAATTATATCTGCAATAACCCTATTTCCAAATAAGGCCACATTCTGAGATTCCAGGTGAACATGCATTTTGGGGGTACGCTATTCAACCAAGTAAAACCAAAAGAAAAACATATATATATAAAATATATATATAAAAAATATGCTTTTTAAATATAATACGTATGTGCATCTACTGAACCAATAAAAAAATGTAATTCTTCCTGTGGGTCCTGATCACAAGTATGAAATCCTTTGACTGTTGTTGAGAGGGACATGGCATCTGCTTATCACAGTATCAGCAAACTATGACCACACATACTGAACACGTAAGTCCTAAGAGGATGACAAGTAGACAAGTGAACTGAACCATGTGTAGGCTCAACTTAACACCCATTTCACGTTTATTTGATAATAGATGTGTGGTTGTCTGGATCAGTGAGTGGAACTCATGATAAAATTTTGGAAAGAGATGATACCTAAATTACTCTAATGATAGTCTTTATGATGTCAGTGAACATGATCAATTGTAATTATTTTGCAGCCACTCCAGTGATTTCAAGCCAAATTTGAACTGGTAACCTAGAAAAGGAGTTTCTTGAGTTTACTGATGATACTTCAGGATTTCAAACTTCAAGGTAGTCATAACATAAACATAGGAAGTTTCAATGTATATTATTATGAAACGCACAGGACCAAGGACCAGAAACTGGTAAATTTCAAGGATACAATGAGCAGTGCCTGTGTTTATTTTTAAAAATCTCTTTCACCGCATAATATCATGTTTTCCTAAACTAAAACATTTCTGATATATTGCTGATACAGTTAGAAGTTCATTGGGAAGAGCCGAAGCAAATATAGCAAAATGATGACATCCAATTTTGGTGAGTAGAACATGGATACTTCCCATAATATTCTCCATATTTTTCTGTATGCTAAAAAGATTTTCATCTTTCTTTTCTAAAGAAATGAGTTGTGCCAAACAGTATCATTTTGCTTATTCAGACCTCAAAGCCTCAGCTCAGTGGCTGCTGGGTTCCATTTTCAAAGCCCCTGAATCCTCCTCACCTCTTCTCTGGCCTTTGATGTCACAGTCTTCAATTTCACCAGAAGACTTAAGCCTGAAGTCCCCATTGTGGAGTGGCATCCAGGGAGGCCCTGGGTTCTCTCCAGCGATCTGGCTAGTCCTCATGGTCTCAGAATGCCTTCAGTATCAGCTCTTACGAAGCCCCAAAATGGCTTGCCACAGTAACATCCACTCCTAGGGAAAGCATGGAGCCTGGGCACTGACCCCAGCTCTGGAAGAGGAACTAGGCACACAAGGGTGGTGTGTGTGTTGAGCATGGCAAACTGACGTGGGGACTCGTGTCCAGGGGCATCTAAAGGTCCAGCTTCAGCAGGGCCCCATGGCTCACGCCTATAATCCCAGCAATTTGTGTGGCTAAGGCAAGATCACTTAAGGCCAGTCTCTACAAAAAAAAAAAAAAAAAATTTTTTTTTGAGACGGAGTCTCGCTCTGTTGCCACGGTGGTGTGCAGTGGTGCGATCTTGGCTCACTGCAACCTCTGTCTCCCGGGTTTGAGCAATTCTTCTGCCTGGGACTATAGGCATGCACCGCCATGCCCAGCTAATTTTTGTATTTTTAGTAGAGATGGGTTTCACCATGTTGGCCAGGATGGTCTCAATCTCTGGACCTCATGATCCACCCACCTCGGCCTCTCAAAGTGCTGGGATTACAGGCGGGCCCAAAAAAAAGATTTTTTTAAAATTAGCCTAGTGCACACTTACAGTCGCAGCCCAGGGTGGTGATAGCAGGGGAGCTGGAGCGGGAGGATCAGTTGAGCCCAGGAGTTCAGGGTTTCAGCACTATGATCACGCCACTGCACTTCAGCCTGGGTGACAGAACTAGACGCTGTCTTAAAAAAAATAAAAAAATAAAAAATGAAGGGCCAGCTTCCATGAATGACAATGGGATATGGTAGTGGTATTCAAACTACATTTAGCTCTGCTGCCTTAAAAGAGTTTGTAAAATTGGCTGGGGGCGGTGGCTTCCTCCTGTAATCCTAGCACTTTAGGAGGCCGAGGAAGGCGGATTGCCTGAGCTCAGGAATTTGAGAACAGCCTGGGCAACATGGTGAAACCCCATCTCCACTAAAATATAAAAGAAGTGAGCTGGACGTGGTGGCACATGCCTGTAGTCCCAGCCACTAGGGAGACTGAGGCAGGAGAGCTGCTTGAACTGGGGAGGCGGAGGTTGCACTGAGGCGAGATCACGCCACTGCACTCCAGCCTGGGCAACAGAGCAAGACTCTGTCACACACAAAAAACAAAAACAAAAAAAAACAAACAAACAAAAAAAGATTTTGTAAAATTATGTATTGTTTCACACATTTTATTCATGATGCCTTTTTTTTTTTTTTTTTTTTTTTGAGACAGAGTCTTGCTCTCTCGCTCAGGCTAGAGATCTCAGCTCACTGCAACCTCCACCTCCTGGGTTCAAGCAATTCTCCTGACTCAGCCTCCCAAGTAGCTGTGATTATAGGCAGAGTAGCTGTGATTACAGGCACACACCACCACACCTGGCTAATTTTTGTATTTTTAGTAGAGACGGGGTTTCACCATGTTGGCCAGGCTGGTCTCAAACAAACTCCTGACCTTGTGATCCACCCACCTTGGCCTCCCAACATGCTGCGATTACAGGCATGAGGGCCCAGCCTCCAGAAGTACTTATTATTAGAACTTTTAAGACTTGCAATGGATGTAATTTCCAGCTTGCATTGCTCTTTTAAAAGTAGCAAAAGAATATAAATACCCTAGCACAGGTGTCCCCAGTCCTCAGGCCACAGACCAGGACAAGGACTCGTGTGTGGCCACTTAGGAACAGGGCCACACAACAGGAGGTGAGTGGTGGACAAGCGAGCAAAGCTTCATCTGTATTTGCAGCCACTCCCCATCACTCGCATGACCACCTGAGCTCCACCTCTGTCAGATCAGCAGTGGCATTAGATTCTTATAGGAGTGCTACCCCTGTTGTGAACTGTGCATACGAGGGATGTAGGTTGCATGTTCCTTATGAGAATCTAATGCCTGATGATCTGTCGCTGTCTCCCATCACCCCAGATGGAACTGTCTAGTTGCAGGAAAACAAGCTCGGGGCTCCCACTGATTCTACATTATGGTGAGTTGTATAATTATTTCATTATATATTACAATGTAGTAATAATAGAAATAAAATGCACAATAAACGTAATGAACTTAAATCATCCAGAAACTATCCCTCCCCCCATTCACGGAAAAATTGTTTCCACCAAACCATTCCCTGGTGTCAAAAAGTTGAGGACTGCTGCCCTAGAAGTTTGATACCTGTAAGTATGTGGCTTTAAAAGATCTGAACAAGAAGTTGCTTTTAGCAGTCAAAAATTTCACTTTGTCCCCTGCTAACTCCATTCTACCTCCTCCACATAAATTTATCCAAATGTAGTATCATTCTATGCTTAAAAATCTTTTATAGATCACCACATTATATGATCTGCACAATTGTGTATATACATTGAACATTTTTTACTTTATGTGCCCATAATGCTGTAATTAACATTTTCTGCCATCACAATTGCTAATACACAGTTGATCAAAGCAGATCAACATGCTGACACTTTTGATAGATAATTATTAAACATAAAAGAAAATTTTTGTTGGGAGTGCATCTGTTTATGAGATGAATGTGCTTTGTTTTTAAAATTAGTTCATATATCTATCCAGAATAGAATTTATCAATAATATGAAAATGATTTGACATCATTTTTGTTTTCATTTTATAAATGTAGAGGCTAAGAAATCTTGCTTATGTGAATAAATGGGGATAGAAAAGGTTTTGCTGAAACAAAAATCAGTCAATCCTTTCAACTCGTTCTAAATTTTATGTCAAAAATCACCTAGTGATCTATCATAACATTATTTTGCATGTTCTAGCAAATGACAGCTTGATTAAGCTTGTCTTCAATTTTGTTGGAAGTAAAGAGTTGGAAACCACCTGGCTTGCAAAAGAGGTTTTTATCCAGGTATCAGGGTTTTCTCCAAGAAAGGCTTGCCAAGACTTATCAAATGGTTATTAAATATGTATGTTATTTTTGGCTCAAAGGTATTTTCTAAAGTAAGATGTACTCAAAGGGTTTGGGAAAATAAAAACTCTTTCTTTTAACGTGCCTTAGCCAATTCACAATTTTTAATAAAATTATTTTCGTCTTCTCACATGTTTTCAATATATTTTATGTCAAAACTTTGATGAGGTAAGACAACAGATTTAGCTCACTGAATCTGTAGAAAATGTTTGCCATCCAACCTGACTGGCAAAGGCAACATCAGGTTTACATTCTTCAGAAGGACTTCAGTTTCCAGTTCAAGTAAATACGTTGATACGACTTTTAAGGAACATTACAAAAACCATTAAATTTAAATTTAATAATTTAAATGTATTAAACTATGAAGAACATTTTATAAAGTAGATTGCTAAAAGTCTTAAAATCATTATGTAGAGGTAATAGGATTTTTTCATTTTTATAATAAATTATAAAACAAGAAAATAATGTGATTTCTTACAACAAATCTATAGTTAAGTGATGTAATATAAAATTCCGGCTTGGTAGAGGTCCCTAAAGTGGGAGAAGGAGTTCTGTGAAAGTGGGTGACAATGAAGACCCTTCCTAAATATGGCAGCTGGTTCTCAGGCAGATCAGTTTCAAGTAAGAGTATGTATGGGATTTGAGAACCTAGAAATTGATTCCCTTAGAACTATGTGTGCTCACATGACCCTTGGAAAGTCTTCAGGTACTCCCAGGAATATTCTAGTTTGAAGGCCACTGCTATTAAGAACCAAATAACCAACCTGCTTTGCTACCTAAAAAAAAAATCAAACAAATAATCAGTAACGATTATTATTGAGAAGGGCCAACTGTCCTTATAGGTCAAGAACCGCCCCCATATTATCATTAGTCATGCTTGTTCAACTGAATATCTCAGCTGGATAACTCATAGTAACCTCAAACACAACACATCCATAACTAAATTTGTTGTCTTTCCACTGAGGCCTGCTACTCGTCCTGTATTTCCTGTCTCAGAGCATGAAACTAGCATCTCACAATGATCTGTGGGAAATGCTGTTGTTGGCCACTCTATAGCCATTCTTCACTAACAGAATCACTTTTAGTTCAGAGAAGCAATCTGCTCAGCTTAAAAACTTTCTTGGAAATATATGCAATTTTTTATTTTAAAAAATAATAAGGTAAACAAAGACACATATAAAAAATAAAATAATTCAACAACCAAAAAATAAAGAACCTCCCTTGCAACTAGGGGTAGTTATACAAACTGCTTGGGCTACTGCATATCATAATGACATGGGTGGGACATCCAGGAAGGCTATTTTTTTTTTTTTTTTCTTTTTGAGATGGAGTCTCACTCTGTTGCCCAGGCTGAAGTGTAGTGGTGTGATCTCAGCTCACTGAAACCTCTGCCTTCCGGGTTCAGGCAACTCTTCTGCCTCAGCCTCCCAAGTAGCTGGGATCACAGGCATGCACTACCACCCCCAGCTGACTTTTGTATTTTTAGTAGAAATGAGGCTTCACCATGTTGGCCAGGCTGGTCTGGAACTCCTGACCTCAGATGACCCACCCACTTCAGCCTCCCAAAATGCTGGGATTACAGGCATGAGTCACCGTGCCTGGCCCAGGAAGGTTCTTTTTAAAAGGGCTGTCTCTGTCTTTTGCCCTTCAACCCTTCCCTTCATCCAGCCTGGACCAGTGTGATGCTGAAAGCAGCACATGCTTCTTACATTAACAAGATGGCAAGCATGAGGATGAAAAGCCATTCTAAAGAAGGTTGAGCAGAAAGTTAGGAGAGGCATCACAAATCTGCAGAATAGCAGTAGATTGTGTTGCCAACTTTTCTAGTCAAGCACAATCCTGACATCATAACCAACCCAGAAACCTGCACCATTCTCCATGGCTCCTTCTCTCTCACTCCCCACATCCACCTAGTAGCCAAACCTTGATTCTTTTATATCCCTAACATCCCTCCTGTCATTCCCACTCTCTCTAACCCTGTAGCTAGCCGCCTTAGTTTGACACCTTGCTTTTAGGTTTTCCCATTTCTCTGATGGCAAGGTTTTCTTATTAGAGTCTCAGCTTGCGCCAAAGCTTTAAATAGATTTTGTTGGCTGTGTCATGAAGCACCAACTTCTTCAAGAGAAACACTAGATCTTAGCATATGCTCTGACTCTTCTTTGCCTTGCCAGACTGACTTTTGACCATATTTCTCCCATCCTTCACTCCAGACAAACTGAGCTACACTAATTTGTCCTTTGTCTTTGGACCCTTTCTCTCTCTCCTCTGTCCCCTGAAATAACCTTAATCCGTCACTTCATCATGGCAGACATCTACTCTTCTCTTTTTTCAGAGACAGGGTCTCACTCTATTGCCCAGGCTGTAGTGAAGTGGCATGATCAGAGCTCACTGCAGCCTTGACCTTCCAGGCTCAAGTGATCCTCCCACCTCAGCCTCCCAAGTAGCTGGGATTGCAGGCACATGCAACCATGCTCCAATAATTTTTTTAAAAAAATTTCTGTAGAGACACGGTCTCCCTGTTTTGCCCAGACTGGTCTCAAACTCCTGTGCTCAAACGGTCTTCCCACCTTGGCCTCCCAAAGTGTTGGGATTACAGGTGTGTGCCACTCAAGTTGTATCACTCTTGAAGTCTTTCCCAGATCCCCTCCCTCCTTGTTGAAACACATAAAGATAACTATGGGATTAGTAAAATGATTTAATTATTGCATTCTTTCTGAGACATGGGAATTTAAAATGCCACAATCTACTATATGGGTGTATAAAAATTATTGTTAACTATATCTGTATCTCTGTATATTCTATATATGTGCCTGGTGTTTTTAGATGTCAAGGAAGTTTGGTTATTTGGTTCTTAATAGTAGTGGTCTTCAAACTTGAGTACTCCTGGGGATACCCGAAGACTTTCAAGGGATCATATGAGCAAAGATAGTTTTAAGGGAATCAATTTCTAGATTCTCAAATCCCATACATACTCTTACTTGAAGTTCATCTGCCTGAGAACCGGCTGCCATGTTTAGGAAGGTTCTTCATCGTCATCCACCTTCCCAAAAGTCATTCTCCTACTTTAAGGAGAAAAATGGACCTCTACCCAGCCAGAATTTGATATTACATTACTTATTAATATATATCACTTAACATATATGAAATTTTATGAATTTATGAATATATGACTTAATGTATACCAATTTAAATTCAAACTATGCCCTTTGAATTCATCCCAATATAGCTGAAATAATTGGTTATGGATTTCATACTTTTGTTGTGTTAAAAATAAAATCAGATCAAATTTTTAAATTGTTCCTAGGGAAAATATCTATTCAACTATCCCCTATATCAACAATAGTTTATTGTCAGAACATTTTCTGTCACTGGCACAATTTCACTGGAAACCATGTGTAGTGTGCACATTCACTTTGGATGTTTGGTTTTTTTTTGGAATTTCTTGTATAAGGCAACTTGCACAAATAATATTGTCCTGTTTACTTCAAATATTTTCCACCTTAAGCCATGACTTTGTTTGCTTTGTTGAATAATAAAAGTAACAGATAAAAAAAAAAAAGAAACTAACTGTAGAAATTTATCGTGCACAAAGGAACGGTTGGAGAACAAAGAGACCTTGAATAAAATATGGTAAAACGTCCTGTTCACAGCACTTACAGAACAGTTTATAGAACATTAAAGGAGCAAGAATTTTGACTTTTCTCATGATTGGCCGTTAGACATTAACATTCTTTTTAAGGCAAGCAGAGCTGTTTAAGCTTATTTGTCTACAGCTAATTGGTTTAATTTCACTGAATCATGTTGACAAAGATGTAAAGCTTGTATTTTGTGTTTCATTTATAAATAGAGCTAGCATTTGGGAAAATCAGGATGACTTAAGTGTTGGCTACCTGAGTATGCATAGATGACCTTGAGATATATCTAAACTGTGGCTTCCATTTGTATCCTTTTTAATAGTCAAAATTATCATTTTCATAGAAGCTAATGGTAAGACAGAATCAACCAAGTAATTTCTAAAAATTGCCTCTTAGACTAACATCATTATTTTGCGTGTCTTATTAGCATTGCTGTTGATGTTGAGTAGTGAATGATGCCTGAATGGTTACCTGCTGATTAATTTGCTTTATGTAGGATCTGATCACAGCTCCACCAATATATCAGCATTGAATAAACATTTGGGGATGATAATTGTATACTAACAATGTCAATCATTCATTTGGCCATCACAATACAGACACCATCATGCTTTATGTGTTGATTATGTACTCAGAGTTGAGAAGGGATAATGATACCCAGATTTTTGTTTGATTGTGTTAAAATAAACACTGAGTTTGAAACATCTGGCCAGTCTTTGTTTTTCTGTAATATCCATTGATTAGTAACTATTTTTAAAGGCCCTTTCTATAATGTCCAAAAACCCTGGTATAATGTACTACTACTAATAATAATAATAAAAAAAAGGCCGGGCGCAATGGCTCATACCTGTAATCCCAGCACTTTGGGAGGCCGAGGTGGGTGGATCACCTAAGGTCAGGAGTTTGAGACCAGCCTGACCAATATAGTGAAACCCATTTCTACTAAAATTACAAAAATTAGCCAGGCATGGCGGTGCATGCCTGTAGTCCCACCTACTCAGGAGGCTGAGACAGAAGAATTGCTTGAACCCGGGAGGTGGAGGTTGCAGTGAGCCAAGATGCACTTCACTACACTCCAGCCTGGGAGACAGAGTAAGCCTCCATTTCAAAAATAAAAAAATGGGGTCAGGCGCAGTGCCTCACGCCAGTAATTTCAGCACTTTTGGAGGCCAAGGCAGGCAGATTGCTTGATCCCAGGAGTTGGAGACCAGCCTGGACAACATGGTGAGGCCCCTGTCTCTAGAAAAAATACGAAAATTAGCCAGACGTGGTGGTGCACAGCTGTGCTCCCAGCTACTCGGGAGGTGTAGGTGGGAGGATTGCTTGAGTCTGGGAGGAGAAGTTTGAAGTGAGGTGAGACTGCACCAGTACACTCCTCAGGTGACAGAGCGAGACCCTGTCTCAAGAAAAAGAAGAGGAAGAGGAAGAAGAAGAAAAGAAGAAGGAGAAGGAGAAGAAGAAGAGACTTGAGAACCTATTCCTTAGCTTGTTGGGCATTTATTTTTAATTATCATATAATTCACTTAATAGAAACACACTTGCAAAAGCAGACAGGGCACAATGCTCCAGGAATGGGGTGTCAAACATATAAAGAGAATAAGGGCATCTGCCTTTGCTCCTCAGCACACGTGGTATAAAATGGAGTCCAGTCAAGTTGCTTCAGAAAGAGCTTTTTCTTCCAATCCAATACAGAACTTTCTTCTTCTCCTTCTTCCTTCCCAGGAGGGCCACCGCTCAGTGTCCCCTTTGCCACTTCTTACTCTCCCCACTAAGCACAGTCTCCAGCTTTTATTCCCATGAAGTACCTGTCTGGGAACAAGATCAGCAAGACTGTTTGAAAGAGAGAGAAAATGGGAGAAAGGAGTTGAATAAAATGGACCAGAAAATTAGAGGGACCAAGAAGACAGAAACAGAGAGAGTCCTTCTCTTCGTTAACCTTTTTTATGAAGACTCTTAAAGAGAGAGAAGGGGCTGCAAAAATGAGGGGAAGCTGCTCCTGGCTCCTCCCTCACCCCATCTTTCAGGGCTGCATCCCAGGGCCACTACTCTAAACACCGTCCCAGAGCCCTAGCCCCAGCCTCTTGCCACCTAAGTGTAAGTGTAAACTCTCACCAGGAGGTGGAGGCAGGGAAGACCTGCTCTCACTGCCTTGCTGCTGAAAAACTTGCAGCCAGGATGGCAGGAAGGAGACAGCAATAGAGATAAAGAGAGGGAAAGGTAGGGGTGAGGAGAAGAAAAGGGAAGGGAAAAGAAAAAGGAAAAGGAAGAAAGGAGGGAAGGAGGAAAGGAAAATGGAGAGAAGGAGGGAGGAAGGAAGACAGGTAGGCACATGGGCAAGGAAAGGAAAGAAGGACAGGGATCCCAGGAGGTTTAAGGAATGAGGTCTTCTGCTGGGCATGGTGGCTCACGCCTATAATCCCAGCACTTTAGGAGGCTGAGGCAGGCGGATCACGAGGTCAGGAGTTCGAGACCAGTCTCACCAACATGGTGAAACCCTGTCTCTACTAAAAATATAAAAATTAGCCAGATCTGGTGGCGCACCCCTGTAATCCCAGCTACTCGGGAGGCTGAGACAGGAGAATCGCTTGAACCTGGGAGGGAAGATTTCAGGAGCCGAGATTAAGCCATTGCACTCCAACCTGGGCAACAGAGTGAGACTCCGTCTCAAAAAAAAAAAGGAATGAGGACTTCTTCCTTCGGGGGGAAGAGGATTTAAAGAATAAGGACTTCTTCCTCATTCCATGGGGAAGGGGGTTTAAGGAATAAGGCCTTCTTCCTCCAGACCTTGTGGAAAGGGATTTGGCAACTCATGTGCTGGTCATGTGTCCCTTAGGGCAGTAGCTACAACACTATGTAGACTGTTTCATCTTGGCTGGCAGGAGGAGGGAAATAAAGGCCTTAAAGCCCAATGGCAGACACTGGATCTGTGACGGCAGCCCCAGCAAGGTGATAGCTACAGGCTGTCTATGACAGAGGTCACAATGCAAATGCCTACAGGGCCAGACGGGTAACATGACTGTAAAGCCAGCCAAAGGGTGGCTCTGGTGACCAGGGGAGCCCAAGCCACAGCTGTCGTTACTTTTCCTCCTGCCAGATCTCCTGTTTTATTTTTTTAAGAGAATACAGGAATCCATGTTTTTGAGAAATCTCCTGATTTTTTACATGTCAACAACTAATTCTTATGTTTTTAAACATATGCATCAAAAGGAAATACTTCTACGGGCCATATGTAATCAATAGGTGCAATGTCAACTAAATATTTTTTTCTGTTCACATAACTTTGTGGCAAAAGACTTGATCACCCATTTTTGACATTTTCAGTAGGTCTAGGAAAGGAAAATAGGCAATCAGGAAATTAATTGTGAAAACAATTACTTAAGGAAATTGTTAAAATTACATAAATAGGGATACCATCTAGGTCTTTCTGTGCACCTGGGAACATAATAGCTCCCATTTATAATGTTATTTTGGAGGAGAAAAAAACATTTTTCAACTTCCAATGACAACAACAAAAAGAAACAAACTTTTGGAATTCAACCCCTTCATTGATTGAAGAATACTTTTATATACAGTAGTTTGATATGAGAGGGTTTGCTATGCGATATGATCTAAAGACATTTTGGAGAATTCCTAAAGACTTAGCTTGCTATCTGA
The DNA here is from genome assembly GCF_000951045.1 of Mandrillus leucophaeus. Taxonomy (NCBI): domain Eukaryota; kingdom Metazoa; phylum Chordata; class Mammalia; order Primates; family Cercopithecidae; genus Mandrillus; species Mandrillus leucophaeus. Next base: position 239,011 of record NW_012101965.1, read on the forward strand.
TGTTCTTGATATAACATAAATATCTAGTCTCCGCTATAACTAAGCTATTTCAGCCAAGATTAGTATCATTGCCCATGGTCCAGGCAACACTAAACCATAAGATCATATATCACTTGGAACAGGATATAAATATCTTCCAGAAGATAGATGTGCTCTGCCTAAATATATAGTGAGGGCCATTTAAGCTGAGTACAAAGCTATTTTAACTCTAAAGCAGGATTTATAGATGCTGTGATGGTTAATTTTATGTGTCAACATGGCTAGGCTATGGTACCCAAATAGATGTTGCTATGAAGGTATTTTTTCGATGTGATTAATTTTTATAATCATTTGGATTAAGTAAAGAAGATTATGCTCCGTAGTGTGTATGGGCCTCATCCAATCAGTTGAGGGCCTTAAGGGCAAAAAATGAGATTTCCCAGAGAAGAAGGAATTCTGCCTCAAGATTGTTAGAATTCCTGCCAGAATTTGCAGCCTGCATGCCTGTCCTAGAAATTTCAGACTCACCACCCCTGACAATCACATGAGCCAATTCATTAAAATCTCTTTCTCTCTTCCTCTCTCTCCATATATGTATGCGCTCTCTCTCTCTCCCCATATATATATATATCATATCTTATGTATATATATAAAACGTATCTTAGCTATAAAGGAGACTAGATATGTATGTTATATCAAGAACATCAGATAGCTGGCTACGTTTTCAAGAATTCTCCAAAATCTTGTTAGATCATATCGCATATATATGTATGTGTGTGTATATATATGTATGTGTATATGTATGTGTGCATATACTTGTGTCTATATATGTCTACATATGTGTTTATATGCATGTGTGTGTCTACACAAATATATACACACATATAGACACACGTACATATAAACACACACGCAGATACATATACACACACAAAAAAACTTATTGGCTGTTTCTTTGAAGCATCTTTACTGGCAAAATGCCCATCAGTGAGGTCTGGAAACTACCCTTCCTCCAGTTCATCTCTCCCACCTATTCGTCAGTTCTACTCTAAAGCATTATTTTTCTAATGTAAGGCTTTTATTTCAGACAAAATGTGAACATGATGAAATTAATACTTTATAATGTGGCTGTTATCATGTTGCACTCTAAGTTGTAATTCTACCATTGTCTGTATCTCTTACTATATGGTGAAATAAGAGCAAAGGACCTAATCTTTATTCAGCAGATACTTTTTTTTTTTTTTCTTTGAGACGGAGTCTCACTCTGTTGCCCAGGCTGGAGTGCAGTGGCGCAATCTTGGCTCACTGCAACCTCCTTCTAGGTTCAGCCGATTCTTCTGCCTCAGCCTCCCAAGTAGCTGAGACTACAGGCGCATGCCACCACGCCTGGCTAATTTTTGTGTTTTTAGTAGAGATGGAGTTTCACCATATTGGCCAGGCTGGTCTCGAACTC
>NW_012101965.1:240492-240802 GCF_000951045.1 Mandrillus leucophaeus
TTCCTTCCTTCTCTCTCTCTCTCTCTCTTTCTTTCTTTCTTTCTTTATTTCTTTCTTTCTTTCTCAGAGTCTCCCTCTTGTCGCCCTGGCTGGAGTGCAATGGTGCGATCTCAGTTCACTGCCACCTCGGCCTCCCAGCCTCAAGCAATTCTCCTGCTTCAGCCTCCCAGGTAGCTGGGATTACAGATCTGGGATTAGCCACTACACCGGGCTACTTTTTGTATTTTTAGTAGAGATGAGGTTTCATCACGTTGGCCAGGCTTTTCTCGATCTCCTGACCTCAGGTGATCCACCTGCCTCGGCCTCCCAA
>NW_012101965.1:240876-241207 GCF_000951045.1 Mandrillus leucophaeus
CTGAGACTACAGGCGCATGCCACCACGCCTGGCTAATTTTTGTGTTTTTAGTAGAGATGGAGTTTCACCATATTGGCCAGGCTGGTCTCGAACTCTTGACTTCGTGATCCACCCACCTTGGCCTCCCAAAGTGCTGGGATTCCAGGCATGAGCCACTGCGCCTGGCCCAGCAGATATTTTTTATACTTTAGTCAACCAAACTTCTGAAGTAGACATCATTTTTATTATTATCTCCATTTTACAGAGAAGAAACCCACTTCTAGTGCACATATCTATTTACAGTTTGATGAATTTTCAGTCTGAGCACATGTGTAGCAAGTAGCTAGGTCAA
>NW_012101965.1:245602-246424 GCF_000951045.1 Mandrillus leucophaeus
TTTTTGTATTTTTAGTAGAGATGAGGTTTCATCACGTTGGCCAGGCTTTTCTCGATCTCCTGACCTCAGGTGATCCACCTGCCTCGGCCTCCCAAAGCGCTGGGATTACAGGCGTGAACCACCGAGCCTGCCCCAGATAGTTATTTTTTCCTGATCCTCTCCCTCATCCTACACTTCACCTTCAAATAGGCCCCAGTGTCTGTTGTTCCCCTCTTTGTGTCCATGTGTTCTCAATATTTAACTCCCTCTTATAGGTAAGAACATGCGGTATTTGGTTTTCTGTTCCTGAGTTAGTTTGCTAAGGATGATGGCTTCCAGCTCCATCCATGTTCCTGCAAAGAACATAATCTTGTTCTTCTTAATGGCTGCATAGTATCTCATCGTGTATATGTACCACATTTTCTTTATCCAGTCTACCAGTGATGGGCATTTTAGGTTGATTCCACGACTCTGCTATTGTGAATAGTGCTTATAGTGCTTCCATGAACGTTCATGTGCATGAGTCTCTCTAGTAGAATGATTTATATTCCTTTGGATATATACCTAGGATATGTAATAGGACTGCTGGGTCAAATGATAGTTCTGTTTTTAGTTCTTTGAGGAATCACCACACTGCTTTCCACAATGGTTGAACTGATGTACACTCCCACCAGCAGTGTGCGTTTCCCTTTCTTTGCAACCGCGCCAGCATCTGGGGTTTTTTTTTGCTTTTTAGTAATAGCCATTTTGACTGGTGTGAGATGGTTATCTCATTGTGATTTTGATTTACTTTCTTTAACGATTAGTAATATTGAGCATTTTTTCATAAGCTTGTTGGCTGCA
>NW_012101965.1:248928-249369 GCF_000951045.1 Mandrillus leucophaeus
TGTGTATGTATATGAATGTATATATATGCATGTACACATACAGATATCCACAAAAAAAGCTGCATTTTAACAAGATCCTCAGGTGGTATAACTGCTACCCAGATCAAGATAGAAAATCTTTCCAGGCCGAGCACAATGGCTTACACCTGTCATCCCAAAACTTTGGGAGGCTGAGGTGGGAGGACTGTTTCAGCTCAGGACTTCGGGACCAGCCTGGGCAACAGAGTGAGACTCCATCTCCACAAAAAAATTTAAAAAATAGCCCATCACGGTGGTATGCACCTGTAGTCCCAGTTACTTGGAAGGCTGAGGTGGGAGGAATGCTTGAGCCAGGGAGATTGAAACTACGGTGAGCCCTGATTGCACCACTGCACTCAATCCTGAGTGATGGAGTAAGGCTCTGTCTCAAAATAATAATAATTATTATTATTATATTACTTA
>NW_012101965.1:253714-255672 GCF_000951045.1 Mandrillus leucophaeus
TGTCAGATGCATACTTTGCAAATATTTTCTCCCATTCTGTAGGTTGTTTATTTACTCTGTTGATTGTTTCTTTTGCTGTGGAGAAGCTCTTTCATTTAATTAGATCCCATTTGTCAATTTTTGCTTTAGTTGCTATTGCTTTTGGTGTCTTTGTCATGAAATCTTTGCCAATTCCTATGTACAGAATGGTATTTCCTAGGTTTTCTTCCAGGCTTTTAAGAGTTTTACTTTTTACAGTTAAGTCTTTAATGCATCTTGATTTGATTTCCATACTTAAAAAGTGAATCTACTTAATCAAAAACCCTAAATGAAGAATACTTCCAGTGTTCTGTAAGTATTGTGAAAACTAAGAAGATGAGAGTCACTTTGTTAGAGGTATTTGGGGCACATTGCCCTAGACCACAGAAGCCTCCAGCAACAGCAACGCCTGAGAAGGGAAAAGGGGATGTAAACTTGTTTCTCAAAGCATATTCTGGGGGCCAGCAGTGTTGGCATCACCTGGGAGCTTTTTAGACCGGCAGTATTTTGTGGCTCACTTCACACATACTGAAACAGAACTTGCACTTTAACAAGATCCTCAGATGATTCATCTGCCCTGAATGGAAAACAAAAGCACTGATAGAGAAAGTAGGAAGACTAATTGTTTCACTAGCACCAATTTCATCATCCTAACTGGATTGTAACCTTCTTGAGGACAGCACTGAATAGGATCGGAGGACTCAGACTCCCACTTATGCTGCTTCCTAGCAGAATAACTTTGGGGTTTACTAGATTCCCTTAGTCTCAGAATATAAAGTGGGAATAATAATAATAGTATCATTATTAATACATACTTCATTGGGTGTTGTAAAGATTAAATAAAATAGTGTTTTTGCATTGAAAATATATCTTTTAAAAGGGCTGTAGGCTTCCATGGCTAGATGGTCTGTTAGAGTCAGAAATCTGAACACTGTCCGTTTATTCACACAGCATGCTTTGAGAGGTTTTAAGAATTCCAGCTCCTCAACAGATGCTTGCAATACCTTTTCATGGGTAAGATTCCTAAGAGAGAAGAAATTAGGTCCCCTCATTTTCATCCTCTGGAACAGTGCTTCTAAAACTTTCACATTCAGAACAATCAGCTGGATAGCCTCTTGTGAAAGATTCTTGAGTTTCATCTGCAGTGTCATGCTGATCCTGGCAGTCAGTGGATCAGAGTTGGAGTAGCATTTATCCACTGTATTAGTATACTTCGTACTTGATGTTTGTTCAACACATTACTTTTCTTAATTTTTTTTGTTTTTGAAGACAAGGGCTTGCCCTGGAGTGCAGTGGCATGATCTTGGCTCACTGCAGCCTCAAGCTCCTGGGTTCAACTCAGTCCTCCCACCCCATCCTCTTAAACAGCTGGGACTTCAGGCACGTGCCACTACACCCTGCTAATTTTTTTTTTTATTAATTTTTTTTGTAGCCAAAAGGCCTCACTCTGTTTCCCAGGCTGCTGCCAAAACTCCTGGGCTCAAGTGGTTCCCCTGCCTCGGTCTCCCAAGGTGCTGGGATTACAGGCATGAGCCACCACGCCTGTGCATTATTTCTTTATAGTGACAATTAAACATACTAGGCAATATATAATTGGTAGAACATAGTTTATGAAACAGTGCATTAATTGTGGGCAGTGAAGAATCATTGCAGTTATGAAATTTGTATTTTAAGTAGATCATTGTAGTATGGCAAAATGGTTAGGAAAGAGAAAGCTATTTTGATTAACTGTTCACGATATGAGATACTGACTGTGATATACATGTACGTTCAGTGTTTCTTTAGATATACTTGACTTATTCGTTGAACACTTATCCACTAATCTCAAAAGTATTCCTCGGGATAGTCTCCACTCCTATCATTTTTCCTCTTATTCATGAGATGGAAAAATTATGACCATGGTACAGAGTTGTATCTAGGAAATGAAGACCTAGAACATT
>NW_012101965.1:255722-284057 GCF_000951045.1 Mandrillus leucophaeus
GTCTTACTCTGTAGCCCGGGCTGGAGTACAGTGGCACGATCTTGGCTCACTGCAGCTCCACCTCTCAGGTTCAAGCGATTCTCATGCCTCAGCCTCCCAAGTAGCTGGGATTACAGGCCGCACCACCACACCTGGCTAATTTTTGTATTTTTAGTAGAAACAGGGTTTCACCATGTTGGCCAGATTGATCTTGAACTCCTGACCTCAGGTGATCCACCCGCCTCGCCTCAGCCTCCCAAAGTGCTGGGATTATAGGCATTAGCCATTGAGCCCAGCCAGTTGTAAATTATTTTTTAAATGAAGCTTTCAGCCTTTAAGGGAACAATGCACATTATATTTAAAATCCCCAGGGTAAATGGCTATTTAAGAATTCAATGAGCTGATGAATGTAAGTTGCTTAGAGTAGGGCCTGGCACATCCTATGAGCTATCGCTAATAGCAACAGTGATAATACAGCCTTGAGTTTACAGAGTTTCATCTCATTTAATCTTTACAATGACCCCCATGAGGTTAGAGGACAGATTTTACTTCCATTTTCCAAATAAAGATTCTGAAGTTCACACATAGTGATATGTCAAAAGTCACCTGTTAGGCCAGACATGGTGTGGCTTATGCCTGTAATCCCAGCACTTTAGGAGGCCGAGGTGGGCGGATTGCTTGAGTCCAAGTGTTTGAGACCAGCCTGGGCAACCTAGCAAAACCCCATCTCTACAAAAAATAAAAAAAATCAGCTGCGTGTGGTGGTGTGCACCCATGGTTCCAGCTCCTTGGGAGGCTGAGGTGGGAGGATTGTTTGAATGTGGGAAGTGGAGGTTGCAGTGAGCCGAGATTGTGCCCCTGCACTCCAGCCTGGACACAGAGTGAGACTCTGTCTCAAAAAAAAAAAAAAAAAAAAAGTTTGTAAAGTAGTTAGTACATTCCTAAGTACGTAGTAAAATATTAATAAATGTTAGCTATATATTATCACCTCCATTCATGATGAATGAGGTGAAGGACATTTGTTCATTTGTTCAACAATTTTTATTTAGCACTTATTATGTGCCCGGTATTGTTTTAGTCACTGAAGACACAACTCTGAATGAAACACACCAAAAGAATCCCTGCATTGTTGGGGCTCCTGTTCTGGTGTGAAGGATGGTGTTGTGCAGCAGATGAGACCCTCCAGAGAGAAATATTGGAGACTCAGGAAAACCTCCTAATTGAGCCTTGAGATATCTGGCATCACTGTGTACTGATTCTTCCTCCCAGATGGGCTGTGACCACCGTTAGTAAAAGAAGTGTGCCAAGATCTTTTCACACCTTCCCTAGAGACAGGTTGCAATGAAAGAAAATGTAGCACCTGCAAATCTCTGGCTTAAAAATTCTTTTTAAAGAAATCTTTCTTGTCCTTTTGATGTTTGTGTCTCTATAAATACATTGGGAAGAAATGTCTCCATTTTGTAGCTCAAATAAAGAAAAACAATCATAGAACATCACATGGGCCCATGATTTCTGCCCCAAGGAGGGGATAACAAGGTCATAATCCTCCCTGCGCAGCTGAAACAGTTGCCCAGGTGGGCAGAACAGCCTTGTGTTTACCCCCTGTCTAAATGAACCACACCTGCTCTAGGATGCAGGCCTATCACAGCTATCCACGTCTGGAAGAGGGCTGAAAGCAACGCAGGTAATACTTGAATACTTAGCACTTGATTTGATGGGGAACAAAAGGAGAAAGAACTCTTTCGCACTTCTCTATGTCTTGGTGTTCTTCAATTTTTGTCCTATTGTATTTGAAAGAAACCTGTAGTCTAGCCCAAAATGAAGAGTCGTCTTGGATTCTGGCAGATCCTAAAAGAGAGGCTAGTAAGTTGCTTTGGAGGGCCTTTTTCTAGTCTCTTCTCCCTGCCCCTCACCCCCATCTCCCATTACATGGGCCGCTGTATAAAACAAACCACTGAGAACACCTAAACCTGTCCAGAAAATCATTCCTGGGCTCAGACCTTCATTCCCAGCATTCTTGTCCCTCTCTTCATATGTTGTCATGTTTAGATTTGGGTTGGGTTGAGCCCTGTAGAAATGCTCACAGCAGGGAGTAATTAGACCTGGAATATAAATAGTCTAGGGCCATCTATGTTTTTGCTCAGTTAACAATCTAGGAATCTGGACTCAAATTCTGGATTCAAGTAACCTTCAGTGTCAGACTACCAGGATTATAGGAATTGATATCCTAATTCACTCAATTTGGAATTTCCCACCTCCCCAGATACCATGTTCTTAGAAACCCAAGCTACAGGGTTGTTTGCTTCCTTAGCCCCAGACTTACCAGATCCGTGCTTTCTCGTTTTTCTTCCTGCCTCACACTGGTCTATCTGCATGCTTTGTAGTCAAGTCTTCCTGAATCATGACACCTACACTTCCAAGTATTTGATAATAAAAGTGAAGTTAAGACTTTTATAGTAACCTAATAATTTTCAATGGAATTTTGGCTCTTTAGGACATTTTCCTAAATATCACCAACATACAAGTAGACTCCCAGCCATTTATTTATTTATTTATTTATTTATTTATTTATTTATTTATTTATTTATTATTTTGTAGAGACAAGGTCTCACTATGTTGTATACACTGGTCTCGAACTCCTGGTCTCAAGAAAGCCTCCCACCTCAGCCTCCTAAAGTGCTGGGATTACAGGCATCAGCGACCACACCCAGCCTAAACATTGTATCTCAAACTATTTGGACTATAGTTCATCCAAGTAAGGAAAATGACCCCATGCTCCACCAAGTCTGATTTTCAATAAGAGAAAGAACTGAGTGATAAAAATAAACCATCACTCTATAAGCAAACACAGCAGGTTTTCTCTATACATCTACTCTAGCAATAGATGTAGATGTAGATAGAATGATGTAGATGCAGATAGAATAGATAGATGTAGATAGAATAGATGTAGATAGAGGCCAGGCCCGGTGGCTCAAGCCTGTAATCCCAGCACTTTGGGAGGTTGAGACGGGCGGATCACGAGATCAGGAGATCGAGACCATCCTGGCTAACACGGTGAAACCCCGTCTCTACTAAAAAAATACAAAAAACTAGCCGGGCGAGGTGGCGGGCGCCTGTAGTCCCAGCTAATCAGGAGGCTGAGGCAGGAGAATGGCGTGAACCCGGGAGGCGGAGCTTGCAGTGAGCCGAGATCTGGCCACTGCACTCCAGCCTGGGCGGCAGAGCGAGACTCCGTCTCAAAAAAAAAAAAAAAAAAAAAAAAAAAAAAAAAAAGAATAGATGTAGATAGAATTATCTACATCTCGAGTTCTAATTTTGGGAAAAATTAAGCCCCAAATAGCACTGCTACAAATATGTGTCACTACTTGCAAATGTCTAACCAAACAACCAACAAATTTATAGTAACAAAGCTAAATTCAGTTAGTCATTAAATAGCCAGAATGGTAGCAACCGAAAATCATGACCAATTCAAGAAAATGTTGATGATACTGTTAGCAAAGTACCCTTTCAAAAAAGTGTAAGAATTCCAACCATCATCATGTGCATATGCCATACAACCCTCATAACATATACACTTGTGGTACTGGGAGTCAACCAGCCTTGTCAGTAGACTACTGAATTCGATTTTTCATCAACTCTAATAGTACATTACTTTTAGTTTATAAATAGTTATGTTTAGCAACCCTTGGCTTTCTTAGTAGGCTACTAGTAAGCATCTCTTAGCCCTAAGTAAAATGAAAGTCGCTTGTCCCTAAGCACCAAAAAAATACCTGGCATGTTTCAATCAGCTTTGAGCTCCTCAAGACACTACAATAGACCCCATTTTGAAAACCATGGTACTAACTTAGAATATGCAAACTAATGGCTCCTTGAGGCTACTTGCTGCCCCATTCCTCCTTTATTGGTATCTCTGCTCCAAACCTACTACATAAACTCCCCTTTCTTAATTCACTGTCTAGTTTTCTCTTTGTTATCTAGTCTCTCTCAACCCAGAGTCTGAGGCCTCTCTAATATTCCACTTTTATCCAAATCTTCCATTTTTTACTCTTATTCTTTAATTACCTGGTGAATGTTCTACTCAACAACAGTCTCATCAGCCAGACCTGTCCGTGGTGGAACCACTGTCAGCTGCAGCTCTCTGGCAGAACAGCTACTACCCTTTCTCCCCCTGCAGCGAACTCCTGTGTGTGTATGGCTCTTGTTCCCTGATTCGCACATACCTAAGACTAGATTGCTCTTTATTCGTCCCCAAACTTTTCACTTTTGGCAAACGTTTATTTTTATTTTTCTAATTATAAAACATTGCTCTAAAAATTCAGCAATGAGACGAAAGGTTTGTTATTTCATAAAATATAGGAGACATGTGTTACCTTTCTGCAACAAAGTAGTCATTTATCGTCCAAACATGGTATGATAAAAGCTGCCAAAACACTGATAATTTTTAAAAACCTATAGAACACCCCCAATCAAAGAAAAATAATTGCCAACTCATCTTCTCTCTTGCTATTTCAAGCTGTAAGTAACCATGGCACATGAGCTTCTGATGCGCGAAACAGCAACCACAGCAAACAAACTCTTCTGCCTCATTCATTCATCCATCCATCCGTTCATTCATCCATTCATTCAGCAACTATCTACTAAGCAACCAGTATGTCTAGTGCTGTTGTAGTCATTGGAGGGTCATCAGTAAACAGTCTTTGTAGGATAGACAAAAGTACAGTGAGTTATGAGAGATAGAGATTTGGCCTGCCAACAAAAATCCACCAAAGGAGAAGCTAACAATTGTAAATGTGTCTCTGAATTTAGTCCCATAACTTTCAGTGACCTTTGTTTCCTCCCCTTGAAGGCTGATGTAGTTACACCTTGGCCAGTGACTACCTCCTCCATTTATTATAAGTCGCCCTCAAGGCCCAGGTTACCTTCAGAACTTCATGAAACAAATAATCGTAACAATTGTAACTCCAGCAACAATTTTCCTACCAAAAGAAATAATAATAACAACAACTAACTTTTATTGAGCAATTACTATATTTCAGAAGTTTAATCCCTACAATAATCCTAAGAGTTAGGAGTAATTATTTTCTCTACATTACAGATAAGAAGAGACCAAGACTTAGAGGTTATTAGGTTTATCCACAATTCCAAGCAAAAGATCCATTTCCTTGATCTGCTCAATGCTTCTTGGCTGGTATGGAGAGTCCTAAACTCTGTAGTTGACTCCAGCTCCAAAAATATTTCATCGTTATCAGGGCCCTTTATACTAATACTCTTCGCTTCTCTCTGCAGCCAGCTGTCAATAAGCTCCTTTTCTGCTGATTACAACATCAACAGACAATAAATATTGAATATATGTGTAGACTGTTTACTATTCTAATCAAATAGTGCATTCCTCAAAGTTAATTTGGCACCTATTTAAGGAGACACATAATTGGTATTGAATTGCATGGCAATTAGATAAAGCTATTCCAATAAATTCTGTGATCGGCCCCCAAATAATTGTCTTGTGTTTTTATTCCCATTTTTAAAAAATGTTCCAAGATCTGTCATTTTCTGCTACAATGTGCAGTTTCTTCACCTTTTCCTCTTACATATCATCTTCTGTTTCTTCAGAATACACTCAAGTGAAATAAAACATAACGAGCCTAGGTTATATTTCCCAATAGCCTAAATCCCACATTTCCCAGTGACGAGACCTTCCTGGGTTTCTCCCGGCACACTGTACCTTCTTTCTTGATTCCCATCTCTGCCAGGATGACCTGGAGGCTGAAGGATTGAGAGACAGCAGAAGTCAGGCAGAGCTTGCTTTGAGAGGGCTACAGATGTTTAGTGTGCTGGAGAGTCACATGACAGTGATCTCCACCACCGATGATGACAAAATAGAGTGAAAAAGGAACTCTGGATTGCCTGCATTTGCGATCTGGGAGTCTAAGAGCAAAAAGATTAGAGAAAACATTTTGGACTGCAAAAAGGAGAGAGGTTTTCCAGATAAGTATGGCAAATCAATCAGCATTTTAATATTGTTTCTCCTGAACCATTTTTAAATGCAGCAAATACATGAAAAAAAGTCACAAATTCACAAGGACAAAGAAAATATGACAGGTGACAATAGCTTATGAGCAACATTAATAATCTTTTGAAGTTAGGAGAGCAGACAGAAGAGTAGGAATAGACTTAAGAAAGCTGCCACCTAAGCACCTATGGATAGGGATACCAGTAGGAATTGAGTCAATCTACCCTCACAGAGGCCCGATGAGGCTCAGAACCCTTGTATATCTGGTATTTTCAGGGAACTCTTAAGGCAGGAAAAAGGTGTGTGATTGCAATTAGGGGGTTGGTTGCTCATTTATCCACTGGTAGCCCTGCCCCCAGTCCCATCACCTTTCCCTTGAATTCAAGTAACTCCTCCTCCTCCTGCCTACACATGGAGATCAAGGTCTCCAAAAAAATGGACAGGAAGTATTTCCATACCAGATCATCCCAGGTATAGTAGACAGCAAGGGTGGGGAGCAAAGCTGAAAAGAGAGGAGTGAAAAACTTTTGCTGATTGAACGGTAGGGCTCCAGTTTCTTCCCCTGATTCCAGAATGCCTGCACCCACGAGATACACCCACGCAGAAATTAGCAGAGCTCTTCAGAAACAACCCCAAAACCCTACGATTTTCATGTTTGGAATTTTCACAATGAAAAGCTTGCTTACCAACTGATTACTGTATAACAAAGCTCACTAGTATCTGTTGGCAAAATCTGGCCACCAATACAGAGCCTCTGATCAGTTTCCTAATGACTCACTGTTAAATATGAAGAGATAGCCAAAGATCTCTAGATATTTGAGGAAATACTTCAGCATAAACACACAAAAATAGAGATACAAACAAATAAATTGACAAAAAAGGACTTCATTTGAACAGACAGAAGGCAGTAGAAAACATCAGTGAAGTCATGGTTAATATTCTCAAGGAGATGAAACTAAGCGTCATATTCATGAAACGGGAACAGAATGCTATCCTTTAATAAAAGTGATGGAAATTAAAATCCAACAATGGAATTAACTCTTAATTTTTAACTAGAAAGCAAAGTAAATCTCTTAGAAAAAAAGAACCAAAAAAAACCCAGAAAAGATAAGAGGGAAAACTTAGAATATTAAAGTACCAATTTAGAAGTGCCAACATCCAACTATTAAGAATTCCAGGAGAAGAAAAAAGAAGAAGAAAATGGAGAGAAATAAATTTTCAAGGAAATAACACAAGAAAACATCCCTAAACTAAAGAACATACGTTTCTGTACAAATAAAAGATTGAAAATGATGCATGACCAGGTATAATATGGCAGAACATTAGAACCTAGGGATTAAAAGATTCTAAAAATTCCCATAATTTTTAAAAGTCACATAAAAATGGTAAGGGATGAGAATGCTACCTGACTTCTCAACATCAGCACTGGAAGGTAGTTGACAATGGATTAATCTATGATTGCTACTTTTTCCTCCTACAGCTTTCCTTTCTCTCTCAAATCTCTTTCCCTCTCTCCCTCTTTTTCCAAGGAATCATGCTAATAGAAGTTGTTGGCAGCTATTTTTTGACCAGGAAGAAAGCCAGACTTAGGAAGAAAGTCAGACTTAGAAAGAAATAAAACATATTACAGATGGCAGAATGGAGAAAGAAGGAAATCAGGATTTAGGGGTAACATTGAATTGCTTGATGAAATCATCCCCAAGGTCCTCCCTCTCTCGCTTACATTACATGTGTCAAATAGTTACTCTATAGCGATTTATGGCCCAGCCTCAGAAATCATTAGGATCATTCCACTGTATTCTATTTGTTGAATCAGTCATAAGTCTGCCCAGATTCAAGGGGAGGAAATGTAGAACAACCATGGGTTCTGAGAACCGAAATGAGTAGTAGATCCTGAGGCTCAAATGCAGGCGTTCATGATCTAGGCAATGTGCTTATTGTACCACAAAAGCATTCGTAACCCGCGGACAAAACACCCTAAGGAACCAGAGTTATTTCAAGGAATCCAGGAAACCATATGTGTACCAAGCATTGCTAATTAAAAAAAAAAAAAAAAAATCACAAGATCTATAAATTTGGAAAAGGAGACTTTATTTCTTATAAAGGGTTACAACCTGCAAGGTGGTCATGTGGCAAGCTGGGAGGGCTAACACGAAAGCCAGGCACTTTGAAGGAGAAGGCATTGGGGTAGAAGATATTTGATGAATGGGTTAGCTAAACATACATATTCAACAGGAGCTATGGACATTCATGAAAGTGGTCATGATGCAGGCTAGGGAACAAACATGCATGTTACACATGACCCAGGTTCACCTGTGAGTGGAGACGAAACATTTAAATGTATTACAATTAGGCCTAATTGGGTCTTTTCAGTACACAATTTTGCTCTTTTCAAGACACAAAGACACAACTGTGCAGCCTCTGTAAACTGGCCAGAATCAGTCCATGGTCAGTGGTCTTATCAGGAGAAAGTTACTGAAATTGGTCTCTTGTCCAATCAAAGATGTAGTTATGGCTTGTGGGAAAATGGTTGGGGGTCAGTTAGTCAGCATCTGGTGGAGCTGCAAATTGTTAAAATATTGCATCTCTCAAGGCCAGTGCTCGTTTAGCTGCCAGAGAAGAAAAGCCTCCTGGATGCCAGAATATAGTTATTCTTTAAGTGCAAGAGTGCATGACTTAACCTTTGCCTAGCAGGGCCTCTTGTTTATAATTTGGTATCTTATTGCCACAAAGAGTGTTCTGTCAGACTTATGATCTCTACTATAACATAATGCTGGTAAGTTGTTGTGTCTAAACTCTTTAGGAGTTTGGGGTATGTTTGACCTCCTGTCCTGATAGGCTGGGAACTCACTTTTTAAGGTTTTTCTGAGGTCTTCCCAAGAGGGAGTTCATTAGGTCAGTGGGGGGTTTAGGATTTTATTTTTGGTTTATACATTTTCTGTAGATTGAATAAATAATGTACCTTTTATACATAAATAGTAAATGTATTATTATCTTTAAAGTGTAAGTATTAACTTTATGATTAATAACTCATGTAAAACCTTCACTAGGCCGGGCACGGTGGCTCATGCCTGTAATCCCTGCACTTTGGGAGGCCGAGGCAGATGAATCACCTGAGGTCAGGAGTTCAAGACCAGCCTGGCCAACATGATGAAACCCCATCTCTACTAAAAATACAAAAAAGTAGCTGGGCATGGTGGTATGCACCTGTAATCCCAGCTACTTGGAGGGCTGAGGCAGGAGAATCACTTGAACCCAGGAGGTTCTAGGTTGAGTGAGCCGAGATCATGCCACTGCACTCCAGCCTGGGCAACAAGAACAAAACTCCATCTAAAAACAAACCAACAAACAAAAACAAAACAACAAACAAAAACCACGTTTGATAAAGATAAAACAGCTTTTTGTATGTGTACTATGTATTATATAATGTATTTTATTCATCATAGATACTGCAAGTACAACAAACAGGTGGGGGTGACATTTTTTATGTTTAAAAAGGGTGATCATATCTTCCAAATTGAAAGTCACTGTCTTCATATTGTCTAATAAATCCCAGAGAACCTCTGAGAAGAGGCTTGTTAGAATGCATTCACAACGTCTGCCGGATCCACAGGCACTGAGGAGGCAGCTCAGCTCCCTGAACCTGTTGCGGGAACTCGAGACAGCCATTTGCCCAGCTCTTCCATCCCCTAACCACAGCCACAACTGATTGGACCAGGGGTAGGCAGCCAACCCAGCCAATCCTGGGCTGGTCAACAACCTATGAGGTGGCTTGGAGCATAAAGTTATCAACTAGGGACAAACTGAGCTACTCAGGATTTTTCTATCTATTTGAATTCAGACCTTGTACAGCATGAGACTGCTAGCAGCAAGAATGGACACCAATAAATCAAAATAATGAGGGAACAAACCAAAGATTAAGTAAAAGTTATGAATTAGAGAAAAGATAGAGGTTGAGGAAGCTAATTAGAAGCATAAAGAGAAGTAAACAGAAAGCACTGTGTTTTAGTCCATTTTTACACTGCTGATAAAGACATACCTGAGACTGGGTAATTTATTAAAAAAAAAAAAAGAGGTTTAATGGACTCACAGTTCCATGTGGCTGGAGAGGCCTCACAATCATGGCAGAAAGTGAAAGGCACGTCTTACATGGCAGCAGGCAAAAAAGAGAATAAGAACCAAGCAAAAGGAGTTTTCCCTTTAAAGCCATCAGATCTCGTGAATCTTATTCACTATCAAAAGAATAGTATGGGGGAAAACCGCCCCATGATTCAATTATCTCCCACCGGGTCCCTCCCACAACACGTGGGAATCATGGGAGCTACAATTCAAGACGAGATTTGGGTTAACACAGCCAAATCGTATCAAACTGAATCTGTGAAAACAACAGAGTGGTGTTAACCAGGAGTCCCCAGTGCAGTAAAGGCTAGTTCTTCACCAGAGCTGCCCATCAGAAGCAGCCTGTGAGACGCTTCTTCATGGAAATGCTTGGGCCTCATCCAGATCTACTGAATCAGAATCTCCAGAGTATTTATTTATTTATTTATTTATTTATTTATTTATTTATTTTTTATTATTATTATTATTTTTTTTTTTTTTGAGATGGAGTCTGGCTCTGTTGCCCAGGCTGGAGTGCAGTGGTGAAATCTTGGCTCACTACAACCTCCACCTCCCAGGTTGAAGCAATTCTGCTGCCTCAGCCTCCTGAGTAGCTAGGATTACAGGCATGTGCCACCATACCTGGCTAATTTTTGTATTTTCAGTAGAGATGGGGTTTCAGCATGTTGGCCAGACTGGTCTGGAACTCCTGACCTCAGGTAATCCTCCCACCTCGACCTCCCAAAGTGCTAGGATTACAGGCGTAAATCACCACACTCAGCCCCCAGAGTATTTAGATGTTGAAAGAGCTACAAAAGCCATTCTGACACGTTCTGGTTTAACAGCCCTCAGTCTGTAGAGGTCCTATCATGTTAAATGGCCCTCTTTTGGCTTTCAGAGGAGTCCCATATCTTCCTAGTTGCCCCGTATACATCCTGACGGTTAACCCCTTTTACCTGGCTAAGTGAATCTCCATTCCTTCTAGCCCAAAGTGTCTAACTGAAACATTCAACTAAAGGAGGACTACAAAAAAATTATTTTTTTAAGGAACCGTTTGTTGAGGCTGCTAGAGATAAAAACAACAGGAGAGGAATTTTCGGATAGATCCATCTTCCAGAAAAGTGTGCTTGTTTCAGATTTCTCATCAAAAAAGGCTCCTGAGGAGCTGGTTTTCTCTGAAGAGTTATTTATAACTTTTTTAAAGAAACTGGAAAGCCAGAGATTATTTGTCTATAAATAAATTAAAGGTACATGCATTTCTCTTGCCTTTTTCTAGATTTATGAGGCTATACTGAGTCCAATACCTCATGACACAGAGAAATCAGCTTGTTCCTTTGCCATAACATGTTTGTATTTTGTCTGTCAGTTCATTGAACTGTTCCTCCTTATTGTCTGGAATTGTAGGAATTGTGCTCAGACACTAGGGAAATCTGGGATGTCAATGTTTCCTTACGACAAATTCCTCAGATCCACATTTCTGTAACTTTTTTTTTTTTCTGGCTCGTAAATGTTATAACTGCTGTTGATGGTAGAATCCTGGATTCTGAAATAATTTCTTTTCAAAAGTTAATTTTACATTTTAGCTTCAGGTAGCTTCAGTGACTCAGCCATTGTATTGAAAATGAGATAACAATGTCAGTAATCTTTAAATTATGTTAAATAGGCATTTGTTGAAACCTCAGTTCATCCGGTTTGGGAATTATCTAATCCATTCCACCTTTTCAACCCTGCTCAATCATTTGCCCTCCTCCTCTTTTCTAATTTCGGCTATTGTAATGGTATATGGACAATTATCGGCTGACGGGAGGAAAAGACAGTTGCATCAACATATTAAGTTACCTGGTCTGTAACTTATTTAATTATTTATTTATTTTTATATTTATTTATTTTTTTGAGATGGAGTCTCACTGTCGCCAAGCTGGAGTGCAGTGGCGCGATCTTGGCTCTTGACAACCTCTGCCTCCCGGGTTCAAGTGATTCTCCTGCCTCAGCCTCCTGAGTAGCTGGGACTACAGGCATGCGCCACCACGCCCAGCTAATTTTTGTATTTTTAGTAGAAACGGGGTTTCACCACTTTGGCTAGGATGGCCTTGATCTCTTGACCTAATGACCCGCCTGCCTTGGCCTCCCAAAGTGCTGGGATTACAGGCGTGAGCCACCACACCTGGCCATTAATTATTTATTTATTTAGAGGCAGAATTTCACTCTGACACTCAGGCTGGCATGCAGTGGCACAGTCATGGCTCACAACAGCCTTGAATTCCTAGGTATCTATGAAAGCCTCCCAAGTAGTGGAGACTGTAGTGGGTCACGCCACCACACCCCAGCTAATTTTTTTAGTTTTTTGTAGAGATGGATGTCTTGTTTTGTTGCCCAGGCTGGTCTGGAACTCCAGCACTCAAGTGATCCTCCTGCCTTGGCCTCCCAAAGTGCTGGGATAAGTGTGAACCACTGTACTCAGCCAGTAACTTATTTTTAAATTGTGACTCCGGGACACTAGGGCATGCTTGGACTTCCTATGATAGGAGCTTAAGAAAATTCAAGTATGCAAACGTGGTAACTTTAATCAGTTTTCAGTGAACAGTCATTCACTATGAAGATGATAAGCTATAATTATAGATTGTGTTATGTAATCTCAATACACAAAATAGCAATGTTACAGAAGTTAAAAATTAAAGTTTCTTTATAATTAGTGGTACTTATCAAATTATTTTATGTAAGGTTTTTTACAGTTCTTTGTAATTCACCATTATTAAGACATACACTTAGAATTGTTTCTTCTATCCTAAAGGTTCAAAATCAATGTCCCAACCTTCCTTTCTAGCCTCAACTGTTGTTACGCCTCTTTCCTTCCATACCTCAAATTACTTGCCTCTCTCTGATTTTGTATGCAGTAGCGACTCTACCCCTAAAGTCCTACCCTATTATTCTATTGCTTTAAAGCCTCAGGAAACTTCACTTTACCCATGAAAGCCCCCAGGTCTCCCCGGGAACGATTCTTCATCTTTGCACCCATATCCCTGTACCATTTACCCAAAGCTTCTTTTATACTATTTATTAATAATACGTAGTACTACTCGGGGTTTTTGGAGGACTAGAATTGAATTTTGTTTATTTTTACTTTGCTTTAGTCTTTCCTAATGCCTAGAACAGTGACTTGAACAAAGTAGATGTTCCATATTTTCATTGTGTGATTAAAGGAATGTTGGTGTATAACTGTTGATCATCTCTAATTCCCAGCCAACTGTAGCCAATGGCACTTATTACTGAGATAATTAACTGGAATGCAACTTATGGCCAAGAAGGAGTATTTTCACTGTATTCACAGCTCAAAATTCACAGGAGTATATTCATAACTCAAAAAAATCAAATCTATGATTTTAAATTTTAACACCATGATCCAAATAAAAGAACTATCTATATGTGAAGTTGATACAAAGAACTAACCATCTTGAATCTAAAGGAAAAAACATAAAACTGTATTGTCGATATCAATGGTAGATAGAAACGATACTCTGTCAGTTTTCTTTAAATAACTGAACAATCACATGAATATACCTTCTCTGGAAGATATTCATTAAACGTTAAATCATCAAGGGCTTGAAACTAAACTTCATTTGACGCTCACCAAGAAGACATTAAACAAATCATGACAGACTGAGTAACAATTTCAACTTCTATAGATTTTTTAAGAGTCTTTTTGATTACACAAGGTCAGCCACCTCATAAAATTCTTAGACTTCTTTGGGCTTCCTACATTGCTTCTGTCTAAAGGTTGCTTCAGTTTCTCAGCCTAGACTTTTGCAAAGCCTGTAGATTGTTTGTCTTTTGTATTTTCTAAGTGCCTGATAAATAAAATTTCAATTTAACGTTACTAAGACAGGCAGAAGTAGAATTATCTATACAAATCAAAATTAAAGTGAAAATCAACCATGAACCACAATTCCCAAGTTTCTGTCTACACTCCTAAGCCTTTACTTAGCCTGGGTTCTAGAAGAAAATCCTCACCTACGTACTGCACATTTCTACTTTAACTACCTCAAGTTCGCCATGCTCAGATCAAACTCCCTGAAACTAGCCCTCCTTCTCCATCCAATTTTCCCACCTCTGTTAATTAGTTCATTATTCTCTCAGTCACTGAGGGCATATATGATGGTAGCTTTTGACCATGGCTTCTCATTTACCTTTTCATTTTCTGCCATATAATGGTAAGGATTCATTCTTCCAAAGGTCTCTTATTTCTACAGCGAACCTACATCATTCCCATGTAGCCAGCATCATTGCTTTTGGAAAACTACCCCTTTCTTATTTGAAATGAGGTTGTCAAGCACAGTAACTCACCCCATCCCCACTGAGAAACCAGCATGTGACCTGTGGCCTGTCAGTTCACGGTGTTTCATCCCCCTGGTAAATGTCATTGGTCGAAGGGGTAGGTTTATACTGCAGTGAGACCAATCAGAATTCCCTTCTTGGAATTCATAATTAGATATTATAATAAATGCTCTCTCTACTAGAATTACTAATCTAGGAATAAGTGAATTTGCAACTACCAGAAGCATCTTCCCAGCTATATGCACGGAGTCTATTTAGAGTAGAAAGAGCTCAAACCAGAGAAGGTATGAGAGCCAATGTGGAAAAACAGAGAGTTTTGACTTTGTTGAGTCCCTGGAGCCAGCCACGCTCAAAGTCTGCACCATCCCTGGAATTGCCAGTTAGATGAGTCCAATTTCAAAATTCAGACTCTACAACTTTCTACCTAAGTGAACTTGGACAAGTTACTTGACTTTTCTGTGCCTCACTTACCTCATCTGTAAAATGGAAGGTACTATTAGTACCTACCTCACAGGGTTATATGAGAACCTCACAGGTTATATAGCATTGTAAATGCTCAATAAAAGTTAGCAATAACCATCAAGTGCCAGTGAATTCTAATATTGTTTGATCTACTTTGAGTTGGGGTCCTGTCACAGCAGAAAGAGCACAGATGAGAGGGCTTTGATTTTAAAAACATGCTTAGAGTTCATTCTTCCCCTGCCTTTGCGTTATCATCATCCCCATGAGGATCCTGAGCAACATTTCAACTGGCTTGTCTGACCACTTCTTCACTCTCTACAATCTACCTGAATCACTAGTGTCAGGGCCATCTGCACTAAATATCACTGTCATCATGGAATGTCCTTGCTCCAGTTTCTGTTCAGATTCCTCTTCTTGGTTTCCCGGGTCCCACTTTCATGGTCCAATGAACCACCTCTCTCCCCAGAATTCTGGTCGGCCTGATATCTTGCCTTTCACGAGATCATGCCTTGCCGATTTGTGTCCTTCTGCCTTTCCTTCAGTCATCAGCCTCATCATCCCGTCTTTTTCTCCCTCGAGATAATCAGCTGCAATCATTCCTCAATGCAAGCTCTGCCCCCTCCAGGATCTCTCCCCTGGCCACTGTGGCTTTCACTGCTTTTACTCTTCTTGGTATTCCAAGTCATTTTAAATTCTGTAACATGCAATCAGAGATTATCCCATATTGTTTCAGATGGGTGTCACCCAACTAGAATTTGAAGTTTATGTGAAGTTTTTGGGTTAGATTTTTTGGCATGTCCCCTAACTCAGCAATAAGCACACAATCAGCCTCAAAATAAGTATTTTGTATAGGGTCCAACCATAACACTAACCATTTCTATTTCTTTTTTCTTTTCCTTTTTTTTTTTTTTTTGTGAGACTGAGTCTCGCTCTGTCACCCAGGTTGGAGTGCTGTGGGGCAATCTCAGCACAGTGCAACCTCCACCTCCTGGGTTCAGGTGACCCTCATACCTCAGCCTCCAGAGTAGTGGGTATTACAGACATGTGCCATCACACCCAGCTAATTTTTGTATTTTTAGTAGAGACGGGGCTTCACCATGTTGGCCAAGCTGTCTCGAACTCCCAACCTCAGGTGATCTGCCCACCTTGGCCTCCCAAAGTGCTGGGATTACAGGTGTGAGCACCTGTGCCCAGCCATTCCTATTACTGAAATTTGGTAGTTCTGAGAGAATTTGTTTCAGATTAACATAACTTTTACTGCAGTTATCTAATATTGATACAAAAACTCAATTCTGAGAAGCACACAAATACTTAAATGACAAAATAAGGCAATTTTGAGACAGCTACATGTCTTTATTACATAAACATTATAATATTTCTCATAGGAGTTGGTCTTCAATTTGCTTGTTGCTTTTGCAGAATGTCAAATATCTATAGAAAATGTCTAATTATTTATGAAACAAACATTCCCCTGTCCCCGCCTCCCAAAAAACCTCATTGCCTACAATTCCCAACCAGATTCCTGAGAAAAATAATAGGATTTGTTTATTTTATAGCATCATACATAAATTTTCTTTCAAGATATAAAAAAGGACAGACTTCTAAAACATTAATCTCCTGTTGTTTACAAAGTTCTATAAAAATACATTAAGTATGTTCAAATGTTTGTTCTTTCACTTTATATTCCAGTTTACCAGAAACAAAAAATGGCAGTACATAAAAGATATGTGAACCACATTAATCTTGCAGTAATACAATGTCAACATCATCATGAACACCTTGCAGAAGCAGCTCTCCTGAATACGTTACAATCTTCCTTCGTTTTGCAGCTTTGAGAGTCCCTACCAATGCTTCAAAGAGGTTGGCACATTTATCGTCTCGGAAGAGGACCCCAAATTTCACGCTTAACTTTCCATCAGCATCTAATTTGAGAAAATACATTGTTAGCAAATGTAAAGTCTGTGTCTTACCGTCAAGTATGGCAGATTTATAAAATCTTTAATACGTTTCTGACTATGGGCTATCCAAGATTACAATTTAACATTTAACAGTCATAAATTCAACATATTCTCTTCCCAGATCCAAAAAGTAAGGGAATAAATACATGTTATACGCCTCTTAGCCTTAGGATTACCCAAAGACTGAGAACCAAGAAACATTCACAAAAGTTGAATGTGCTACAGTGCTAATATTGCAGATAAATTTCCCGCTTTTTATTTGTTAATTGTTACGTGAGTTTTTGAATCAATAAAGACTACAAATAAAATAGAAAACCAGGATCAAGAGCAGTGTTTCTCTAAGTGTGTTCTGAACACTCGGAATCCCCAGGGTGGGAGTGGGGGGCTCCTTAAAAATGCATTATCATCAGCCATTTATCAGGACCACTGAATCTGAATTCCTGGTAGTAGACTCAGAAATCTGTATTTCATATGAGCCCTAGATTATCTTATTTGGAGGCCAGTTTTGAACATAGACATCGAAAGTTAAGATAGACCAAAAGTGGATCTGCTGTTAAAAATCAGTCACCTGAAAACCTGGAGACGAGAGTAATCTGGGAGACGCCTCCCTATCCTTGGGTGATTCCTTTGATCACCTGACTGAATCCCTGACCTCCTCCTAGCCCTCTACTGCAGGTTCTTCCTTCCAAAGCTACCCCCACGGTCAAGAGGATGGCCCTCACAGTGAGGAGAGGACCATTTCTTGACCCAAGGTTCTTCAGTGCCCACGCTCCCTGGCGAGAACTGCTGAGTGGCTGCTTGGCAAACTCCTACTGTAAGCACAGCACTGTGTTAGACGCTAGAGACAGATATAAGGAAGGAGAGAATTGCTTTCGAACTTTCAAAGCAATGACTCTGAGTCCCATGAGGAAATAAGAAATATACACATAACAAGTTAAAGCAACAATACAAAGGAGTACGTGATTGGATGCCAAATAAGAAACCAAGAAAATACATCCCGGCTGAGTGCAGTGGCTCATGCCTGTAATCCCAGCACTTTAGGAGGCCAAGGTAGGAGGATACCTTGACCCCAGAAGTTTGACACGAACCTGAGCAACATACTGAGACCATCTCTTCCTTAAAAAATAAACTAAAAATAGCTGGGTGTGGTGGAGTGCACCTGTGATCCCAGCTACTCAGGAGGCTGAAGTAGACGGCTGTTTGAGCCCAGGAGTTCGAGGCTGCAGTGAGCCATGACCATGCTAGTGCACTCCAGCCTGGGCAACAGAGTGAGACCCTGTCTCAATAAAAAAAGAAGAAAAAAAGAAAATATATTTTACAGTTTAGAGGAGGGCAAGATGTCTTTGGGCAAGAATGGTAAGGAAGACTTCATGGAGGAGGCAGTATCTCTTCCGGACTTGAAAGGAGACAATAACCTTGAGCTTTTTTTTCTTCAGCTTCATTGTGATGATATGCTCTGAGCTTTTCAAAAACCTAACAGTCCTCAGTGGAAATCTCTGCCACCTACTAGTCGTTTGGCCTTGGGCAACTTGTTTAAAGCTCCCTAAGCCTTGGCTTCCTCCTGTGTAAAATGGGGACCTGAACATCTTTTCTCGGTGCTGCCAGGAGACACAGTTTGAAAGCACTCGGCACACTGCCTGGCACACACTGAGCAGACCATCAGCGACCAGGGGCTCTGCTGTGACTGACACAAGTAGGGATAGTGTGCTAAGCCACAGGCAAGGCTAAAAACGAGTAAGGTGGCTGGGGGAACAGTGACCAGCGTTGAGTAGTTTACTCACCTGAAATAGATCACCTACGATGAGAAGGAGGATGAAAGATGTTCTAAAGGGAAAACAGGGAATCTGACCATGGTTGGCCTGGAAAGCAAAGATGCACCTCTTTGATTTTTCAGCTTCTACCTGCATGACACTCTGTGTGCAACAGGAACCTGTCACTGACTACAGATAGAAGTGGAGCTGCTGGTAACCTCAGGCAAGTCCTCCAAGCTCTCTGAACTTCAGGTATCCATCGAATGAGGGTAAAAATACCTCTCACAGGGCTGTTGCAAGGATTAACAGACATAATAAAGAAAAAGCCTTTTCTAGAGTGCCCAGCATACAGTGAATTCTCAACTTTGGTTAAAATTTTTAAAGACACCAAAGACAGAAACCTGGGTGTAATCTTGGAGTTCTCATGCCCCCCTCATCCCTCAATCTGACAAATGTTTGGGTGATTCCACCTTCTTTGTGTCTTCTGTGACTACTGCCTCTCCTCTCCAATGACAGTTAATTCCTTGGTTCAGGTCCTAAGTGTTTCTCACTTGCGTCACTGCAAGCTGCTGAGAACTCCATACCAGCCTCCTTTTCTGCATTTTTGCCCCTCAATACATCCTCCACATGGGTGCAGAAGAAACAATGTGGAAGAAATTTTATGAGATGCAAAGCTCATTGTTACTCTTCTACTTTAATCCCTCTTTCTTTCTTTTTTCTTTTTTTGAGACAGGGTGTTGATCTGTTGCCCAGGCTGGAGGGCAGTTCTGTGATCATAGCTCACTGCAACCTCGAACTCCTGGACTCAAGAGATCCTCTTGAGCCTTCCAAGCCTCCCATGTAGCTGGGACTGTAGGCATGCGCCACCACACCTAATTTATTTCTATTTTTAATAGAGACGAGGTCTCGAACTCCTGGGCTCAAGCATTCCTCCTGCCTTGGCCTCCCAAAGTGCTGGGATTACAGGTGTGAGCCACCTCATCAAGCCTACTTTAATATTTCAATGGCTCCCTATGACCTTCTAAATAAGAGAAGTCCATGGCCTTGCAGAAGAGGCACTTCATCCTCTGGCCTTGCATCTATCGCTTGCCTGGCCTTCTGCCATATCACTGCATGTACCTTCTGATTCAGTCACAATGACCTGCTTGCTGTGCCTAAGATGATATGACAGATCCTGCCTTTGTAACAGTGCCCATGTTCAGTCATCTGCCCAGAAACCCAGAAACTTTTTCCTAGCTAAATTATTTTTCTTCAGGAATGAATTCAAATGCCACCTTTTCTAGAAGTCCTTCATGATCCCCTCAGTTGAGAGAATAGCTCTTCTTATAAAACTGAGTATATATCTATCAAAGTGTTCACCATCATAACAGTATTAATAGCTAACATGTATTGAGTACTTGCTATGATCCGGAACTGTTCGATGCATTTTACAGTCGTTAAAATTCACTTAATCTGTATTTCATGGAAGATAAGACACAATTGATTGCAAGAAGCATCATTATTTTATATTACAATTAAACTGCCAATTTAACCATAGCATGCCATGTACTATAAGATGCATTTTTATTTGAGAGATTTTTTTTTTTTTTTCTTTTGAGTTTCCTTCTTGTTGCCCAGACTGGAGTGCAATGGTGTGGTCTTGGCTCACTGCAACCTCTGCCTCCCAGGTTCAAGGGATTCTCCTGCCTCAGCCTCCCAAGTAGCTGGGATTACAAGCACCCGCCACCACGCCCAGCTGATTTTCATATTTTTAGTAGAGACAGGGTTTCACCATGTTAGCCAAGCTGGTCTCGAGCTCCTGACCTCAGGCAATCTGCCTGCCTTGGCCTCCCAAAGCGCTGGGATTATAGGCGTGAGCCACCGCACCCAGCCTATTTTAGAGATTCTTTTAATGTGAAGAAATGTGTCCTTGAAGTAGAGTATTACTGTTTTACAAACAAGGAAAACAAGGCACAGAAAAGTTTAGTAAAGTTGCCAAGGTCACACAGCAAGTATGTAGAGGAGCTGGGATTCATTTCCACAGAGTCCAACTTTACAGCGCATATTAATTACTTCCCTCTAGGTACTTCTAGTTTGCCTGTCTTTCAGCTACCTAAAGAGAACCTCAAAGATGGAGATGGAATTCTGTTTATTTTTACATCTCCAGCACTTGAGCACAAAGGGGACCTAAAAAAAAATTTGTTGAATGGAAGAATTTAAATATCCAAGTGCTCTCTCCCCATTTAATCTTTTTCACTATATGAAAAATGAGACTTTAAAGAATTTGACTTTGAATGAAAAGATAAAACTAAATTCATCAGTTTTCATCTTGAGCTCATAATATGTAGACTAAAGCAAAATCATTCCAGATACAACTTAAATAATTAACCATAACACATTCAAAGATTACACATATCTACATATGCTTTCAAACTCAGTAAGTCATCTTTTGCCAGGAATGAGAAAGTCAAGGTATCCTGATGAAGCTGCAAAATTAAAAGTATTTCCATGCTTACAGAAGTTATGATAATTATCTTGTCTTCTAACGTGAAAGCTGCTAATTTTGAAGCAGAATTTCAGTTTGCCTTACCAGAATAATGACTAGTACTGTAAAGGTTAGAATTTAAAAACTAATTGAATATGGGCCGGGCACGGTGGCTCAAGCCTGTAATCCCAGCACTTTGGGAGGCCGAGACGGGCGGATCACGAGGTCAGGAGATCGAGACCATCCTGGCTAACACGGTGAAACCCCGTCTCTACTAAAAAAAAATACAAAAAACTAGCCGGGCAAGGTGGCGGGCGCCTATAGTCCCAGCTACTCGGGGGACTGAGGCAGGAGAATGGTGTGAACCCGGGAGGCGGAGCTTGCAGTGAGCTGAGATCTGGCCACTGCACTCCAGACTCCGTCTCAAAAAAAAAAAGAAAAAACTAATTGAATATGACCAATAAACACTAGGCTGACATGGATACAGAAAAGAAAATCCTACAAATCTTTAGAAATATGCCTTTAACACCTATAACTATCCAAACAACAGTAAAAGCATGGCTGGGCCCAGTGGCTCACGTCTACAATCCCAGCACTTTGGAAGGCTGAGGCGGGTGGATCACATGAGGCCAGGAGTTCGAGACCAGTCTGGCCAACATGGCGAAATACTGTCTGTAGTAAAAATACAAAAATTAGCCAGGAGTGGTGGCGGATGCCTGTAATCCCAGCTACTCAGGAGGCTGAGGCAGGAGAATTGTTTGAACCCAGGAGGCAGAGGTTGCAGTGAGCCAAGATCACACCATTGCACTCCAGCCTGGGTGACAGAGCAAGAGTCTTGTCTCAGAAAAAAAAAAAAAAGAAAAGAAAAGAAAAAGAAAAAAACAATAATAATGCTGCCAAGAGTAAGATGACCTCACTGAGCTCAGGAAAAAAACAGGAGTGTGGGAGGAAGAACAGGAGGGGCATCGCTGTGGAAAATAAGACTCATCAAGCCTCCATCAAGTGGGTGTGGTGAAATGGGTGGGAGAAAAATTGAGTTAGGGAAGATTGTTGATTTCTTTGATTAGGAAACTAAATACATCATGGCCAGACGAAGTGGCTCATGCCTGTAATCCCAATACCTTGGGAGGCTGAGGCAGACGGACCACTTGAGGCCAGAAGTTTGAGACCAGCCCGGCCAACATGGCAAAACCCCATCTCTACTGAAAATACAAAACTTAACCAGGCGTGGTAATGGACACCTGTAATACCAGCTACCAGGGAGGCTGAGGCACAAGAATCGCCTGAACCTAGAAGACAAGAGGTTGCAGTGAGCCAAGATGGTGCCACTGCACTCCAGCCCGGGTGACAGAGCGAGACTCCGTCTCAAAAAAGAAACTAAATAAATTACATTTTCCAATGTCTTCTCAGTGTTCTCTTCAAACAATACATTCATTCCCATTCCAAAACCAACTCATGGATTTCCCCCTAAACTGACCTGCCCTATACTTCAAAGTCCTACCTGAGATGCAAGACTTCACTGAGTGCCCCCAACTACTACAACTTCCAATAATCTATTTTGAAAGGACCATATTGCATGTCAGCACTTCATAGTTCAGCATACCATTTTTTTTTCTGACAATTGCCTCATGAGTTTTTTATTGTTTTTCTTTTTGTTTTGAGATAGGGTCTCACTCTGTCCCATAGGATGGAGTGCAATGGCTTCAACACAGCTCACTGCAGCCTCAACGTCCTGAGCTCATGCAATCCTCCTGCCTCAGCCTCCAGTACAGCTGGGACCACAGTTGTATGCCACCATGCCTGGTTAATTTTTCAATTTTTTTGTAGAGATGGGATCCTACTTTGTTGCCCAGGCTGGTCTTGAATTCTTGGGCTTACATGATCCTCCCACGTTGGCCTCCTGATGTGCTAGGATTACAGGCCTGAGCCATGGCACCTGGACTATGAGATTTTTTTTGTTTTCATCAACTAAGTAGTAAAATCCCTGAGGAAAAGGAACACACTTTATACCACTTGTACTACACAGTTATTAGCACATATAGATACTCAATAAGTATTAACTGATCATATGATTCAACTCACTTAGTTGTTGACTATCTTAGGACTTAAGAGTCCACACCAACTTTAATATGCCTCATTTATCTTTTCTTGGTACATTTCAGTAATGATGACTTGGGTTTGATATAGAAATAGAGTGACTAAGACAAAAAAAGAGGGAGTAATAGGAAGAATAAAGGCCCCAGAAGATATGCATGTCCAATCCCTAGAATCTGTATGTTACCTCACATGGCAAAAGGGACTTTTCAGATGCAATTCAATTAAGGACCCCACGACAGGGAGGAATCCTGGATTACCTGGGTGAGCCCAGTGTAATCCAAAAAGTCCTTAAAACAGAAGAGGGAGGCAGGCCGGGCATGGTGGCTCACACCTGTAATCCCAGCACTTTGGGAGGCCGAGGCAGGTGGATCACTTAAGGCCAGGAGTTCAAGACCAGCCTGGCCAACATGGTGAAACCGCATCTCTTTTATGTTTGCTTGCTTGTTTGTTTGTTTGTTTTGTGAGATGGAGTCTTGCCCCACTGCCCAGACTGGAGTGCAGTGGTGCAATCTTGGCACAACCTCCGCCTCCCGGGTTCAAGAGATTCTCCTGCCTCAACCTCCCTAGTAGTTGGGATTATAGGCACATGCCATCACGCCCGGCTAATTTTTTTTTTTTTTTTGTATCTTTAGTAGAGACAGGGTTTCACCATGTTGGCCAGGCTGGCCTCGAACTCTTGACCTCGTGATCCAACTGCCTCGGCTTCCCAAAGTGCTGGGATAACAAGCGTGAGCCACTGCGCCCGGCCAGTGAAACCCCATCTCTAATAAAAATACAAGAAACTAGGCCGGGTGTGGTGGCTCACACCTGTAATCAAGCATTTTGGGAGGCCGAGGTGGATGGATCACCTGAGGTCAGGAGTTCAAGACCAGCCTGGCCAACATGGTGAAACCCATCTCTACTAAAACTACAAAAATTAGCTGAGCATGATGGCAGGTGCCTATAATTCCAGCTACTCGGGAGGCTGAGGCAGGAGAATCACTTGAACCCGGGAGGCGGGAGGTTACAGTGAACCGAGATTGCACCACTGCACTCCAGCCTAAGCAACAGAGTAAGATTCTGTCTCAAACAAACAAACAAACTTAAAAGAAAAAGTGGAGGAGGTCGATGTGATGCAACGTGTGGACTCAATCAGCTCTTGCTCGCTTTAAGACAGAGAAAGGGGACCATGAGCCAAGGCCACCTCTAGAAGCTGGAAAAGGCAAGGAAACTGATTCCCTCCTGGAACCTATAGAAAGGAGTCCCCTGCCAACACCTTAATCTTACTCTAGCAAGACCCTTGTCAAACTCCTGACCTACAGAACTCTTAAGATATTAAATGTGTTGTTTTACATCACTAAATTTGTGGCAATCTGTTACAGCAGGAACAGAAAACCATTGCAAGGGACATTTGATATTAATGGCTTAATGGAATTTTCCAAGTCTGTCCTGTTACTTCAAAGGATTTGTGATTCATGAACAGACAGTGCTTTAAGAAGAATCAAACTATAATGACACAAATCTTGAGAGCCTCTGAGGGACTTTCTAGAACGGGTTTTCACTTACATGATGTAATTTTAAAACTTCCAGTCCTATTATCCTAGTTGTTGCTGAATACGTCTATTATTCTCATTATTTTCAAAATGCTCCCCAAATTCTTGCATGTCTCATCTGAGATGTACCAAATACCTAAAGCCACAAGTAGAATAGTAATTTTCATTACGACTTAGGAAGAAGACGTGAATACTACCCATTTTGCATGTCACTATCTTCAAGGAAGCTGCCTAGTTATTGCTGAAGAAAAAGATAATTTTTCTTAAACATTACCTAAAGGGTGATTTATTTTAGTTATCTTAATTATACAAAACTCAAGATTTGAGATTTGGAGAAAATAAAGACAATTTAGTATAATTTAGTATAATTTCAATGTAAGTCCCTAGTCATTTACAAGTTTGTAAAACGATGACATTTTAGATAAGATGATTTAAAAAAAGAAGTTTGTAAAATGATAGCAGAACAAAGCAGAAAACATGAATTTTAATAGTATGATAAGTAAAAATTTGAACATGATTCAATTACCAAATTTCAATGTAGTCAGATGAAAGAAGCTTGGTAATTTGCTTTCTATTGAAAAAATAATGAAATATCTCAACCATTCTTTGCATCAGAATCACAATACCCCAAAAGCCCTGTGTCTCCAGATGTCACTTTCTGGCTAAGGGCAGTTACCACCTGGGGCTGTGGGCAGAGCTGCCATACCTCTGTCCTGAACCCCTGGGTGACCCCTTCTAGGCTTCTCCAGCATGCCAGTCTCGCCTGTTCAACGTAAAGCCACGAAAAATACCCTATCTCTGTTAGATACTTACTTTTTGAACCCAAACGATGAATTTCCTCCACTAAGAGGTTAACCTCATGATCCACATTCATTGCTGCCTGGGAGGGAAAAAGGAAGTCTAAATTATCACCATTACATTCCATTAAGCACATCCAAATCCAAGGGCCCTTTGTCTTTTTCATGTCGCATTTGTCACTATTAATTTACCATGTCCCTTTTCCTAAAAATATTTGTGTGATGCATGTAGCACTGAAGTGTCCCCATTTTCCCTCTACCTTTGTAACCGCCCCCTTAGCTGCCTGCACTCCTATTCTCCACATCCGTGGGGGAGAATACAGTCATTCTCCTTGCACCCATGATTCACTCTGAGTAGGTCTTCTTCAGGGTACCCTGCTAGGCACCAAAAATACAAAAGGTGTGTAGCACAGGATCTGCCCTCAGGGATCTCACATTCTAAAGGCAAATGAGGGTCTACAATGAAGAGCAATGTGACAAATACTCTTTGAGTGGTGGGTCCAAGGCATCTGGAAGCACAAAGGAGTAAACGGCAGGAGGCTTTCTGGAGGTCACTGGGGAGGAGTGGTCCAGCCGGACAGGAGGGTAGGACACTCTATACAGGAGGAAATGCATACGTAAAGCAAGGCAACAAAGGAGAAAACGCATAGCACACTTGAGGCAGGCCTAAGCTAGGGGCTGGACACCTCACAATAAACTGACACACACTCCCTGCCCTTCAGCAGCCAGTCTAGTGGGGGAGGCAGATCAATACAACAGCAATTTTAATACCATCCTGTCAATCCAGTGACATACAGGGACATCATGGCCTTCTCTGGGCAATGCCCAGTAAATCCGACTGCAATAAATAGCTTGTGGTGAAGATCATTCATCTGCAGATAAGGAGTTCAGAATAAAATAGAAGCTGAGCCTTTCCTTGGCTCACTAAGTCCTCCAACAGCTGGGTTCTGCACACTGTTCTAGCCTCTTCCACCCCCTTGAACTCTAGACTGTAGCCACATGGGACTTTTTAATCTCTCAAATGCCCCTTGCTCTCTCACCTCCAGCCTTCACACATACTATGGCTTCAATTCAGACTATAGCTATTCCTCTTTGCAGGGGCTAATTCACACACATCCTGCTCCAGCTTAAATAAAAGCCTTCCCTGAAACCCTGGAGAAGCAGTACTCCCTCACTGTGTTCCCATAGCACCGTGCCCCTCATTTCACCCAACTGGAATTACATTTCTGGACTTTCACTACCACAGGGTAAGCGCCCCTCTGCAGGGATCTGACTATAATGCTCACTGCTGTATCATGTCTGGCACTAAGAGTGGAGGGTAAAGAAATATTGACCTCATGAACTGAAAAGAACACGCAAAGGCATGAGAGGGATTGGAAGTACACCTGCAGGATGTCAGGAAGTATGAGCAACTGGGTAGAAGATGCATCAGTTCAGCCTGTTTTCAAATCATAATTTTTTCAAATCAAATAAGGGACCAAAACGGTGGAG
The DNA here is from genome assembly GCF_000951045.1 of Mandrillus leucophaeus. Taxonomy (NCBI): domain Eukaryota; kingdom Metazoa; phylum Chordata; class Mammalia; order Primates; family Cercopithecidae; genus Mandrillus; species Mandrillus leucophaeus. The sequence continues at coordinate 282,694 of NW_012101965.1, forward strand.
TTGTGTGTATGGTTTCCTTCGGGGTGATAATTTGCAAGAAACAACTTTATCCATATGGAGTGTAACTAATTCTTGCTAGCTGTTAAAAACAAGAGTGACACCTAAGGCTATATACTACCTGCTTACATGATATTGATTGGGACACTAGATTTTCCATCTGCTAATTATTAAAAGTGCCACTACCATCTGCTCTGTTGCTTGTGTGAATATTATAATTTAAGAAGCTTAGATTGTAATAAAACATGAAATATTCAACTAAATGCATCTTCATAAAACTTAATATGAAAACTTATAGTGTTCAAATATTGGGGACTTTGTGTTGGTGAAGTCATATCTATAACATTATATGCAATTCAAGACATAGTTTAAGAGCGATACTAAAAAGCTAAAATATACACAGAGTACACAGCCACTAAGCCTGAACACCATGCCATGAGAATAAAAGTAAGAAAAAACTATTAGTAGCAGTGTGGTGGGCAACTGTTGTTTTGTCTACCCAGCACCCATTTCCCATTCTGGCACCGGCAGTCTAAGTTTTGTTTGGATAAAGCCTTTCCCTCCTTATGCTAAACCCATGTATCCTGGGTAGAGCCTTACCCTGGGCTCCAGAAGCAGGTCAGAGCCAGAATAATTGGTTTGAGGCATGAGGTAGCTGAGCCCATCCAGAACAATTAGGTTCAGCCCTGTGATTTTGCCAGAACTATTAGTAAAACGATACTCTCCTTCCACTTGGTTCTAAGATATTAGTTTATAGTCCCTGATATCAATGGCCACCATGTGAGAACCGCTGGCCAGGAATAAAGCTAACACAAAGAAATGTCCAGTCATACAACAATGACTGAGCCTATATAAGACCCTGGACTTTCCAACTCCGTGAACCAGTATCTTTCCTCTTTTTGCTTGTGTTGGTTTGACTGAGTTTCTATTACTTGCACTCTAAAGAATCTTGACCCATAAAGTTAGCTTAGAGAAGAACTGCTGCTTTAAAAACAAAACAAAAAAAACTAAAGCTCTTTTTTATGTACTTTATGAATAGACTTTGTGTTCCTCTACTGGGTAGGATGGATAAGTGTAATAGAAAGGCAGATTTGAGAGCCATATAAAAAAGTTCTCTAGCAATTAAAATTGCCCAACAATGAATAAAGTTTGCACCCTGTTCCTAGAAACATTAATGCAGACATAGTAAGGATCTGTGAGGGATGATGAAGAAATTAGCCTGTACTGGACAGAGGGAGAATGAAAATGTCCAAAGAAATTAAGGAACTCCCCAATTCTGATTCTCGACCCCCTAGAAAGATGTTATCTCTTTAACACCCTTCTTCACTCCTTCCTCCCAACACCAGCAACACACTTCAGATTTAGCT
>NW_012101965.1:286152-287639 GCF_000951045.1 Mandrillus leucophaeus
CCCGCAGTGCCCGGCGGCGCACCCCGGACACCCGGTCCATCCCTGCTACCTAAGCCACATCTGCCCGGGCGCTCACGCACCTCTCTGTCCGGTTTTCCTTCCCGCGGGAGAACTGGCGCCGCGTGGGTCCGGACCCGGTTACCTTCTTCAGTGCACTGGGGAGGGTGAGGCCAAGAAAGGAAGTGGCTGAGGCACAGAGAAAGACGGCTGTGGAGGAGGAGGAGCAGGGTAGGGGGAAAAGTAAGTGTTTCTGCGCTCAAGAAAGGGGCCGCCCACACTCCCAGGGACAAGCCTATGAGGAGGAAACTCAGGGGAGGAGACGTCCAAGAAAGGAGCTGACTCCAGACAGGTGGAGCGCCCTGGCCTCCTAGGAAAACGGGTCCGGAGCCTCGATTACCCCACTTTTCCACCGTGCTACTCAGAGCCAAGGATCCCAGGATCTGCAGCTGATCCTGGGCGTCGATTTCCTGCAGAATTTCTCTCCCAACGTAAGAAACAAAGCGCCCCCGAATTGCTGAAGGCAGCTAGAAAGAATGTGGCATTCATGGGTTCCGGACGCCGGGGGCCTCCAGAAAACTACGACTCGTGACTTGAAAATGGCTTAATTCGCAAAACAAAATGCAATCTTGAAAGCCAATTTGTTAGACTGCAAAGAAATTTGACTTGGACATAGGTAGTTGTTGACCCTGGATCAGTATCGGTTTCTTCCCTTGTTCATTCATTATTTCCTACATTTAACTTCATAATTCAATTTATTCAGACTCCCTTTGTTTTAGTCATTGTTATTTTAATATATGCGTGTGTGAGAGAGAGATGCTTACCCTACCCAGAGTCCCTTTGGAAAGGAAACAGTTACCCAAACTATTTCTAGAGCAGGGTTTGCACAAATAACTACAAAAAACGTTCCTTACTCCTCCCCACGCCCAGCCCAGCTAGTTGAAATCAAGAGGGATCACGTGACCCAGGAGCGCACAATCCATGAGGTATTCATCATCCTGTGAGGTGGCCTGGAACAAACAGTTCTCATCAAACACGGACTCTGACAATTAGTAAGCAGATCAGACTCTCCCTTGGAAATGGAAAGTGGAGAATGCAGAGACGGAGCCATCTGATGTAATAGAAGGGTTGGAACTAAGAGAGGGTAAGGCAGAAGGGGCCAAAATGGGCTTCGGGATGCAAAACATTTGAGTAAGCAGAAACCAGGAGAATGTAGCAGCAGGTTGGGTGGAGGCACAAGTGGTAGAAACCAGTCAAAGACAAGCTGAGACCAAGTGATGGAAGAAGAGCAACGAAGACCTGCTTCCCAGGGCATGTGAGTGTCCAGTTCCCTGGGGCTGCACTGGATCCATCCACTTCCCATGCTTCATTCTAGTCTTTACAGTGAACACCTGTCTCTTGGGTGTGACTGAATGAGTCTCTGTTCTGTAATCTTCAACAAAGGTCTGACTCTTCTAAGTGTCTCATGGCAGATAAAGTTTAAGGTGACT
>NW_012101965.1:290600-291841 GCF_000951045.1 Mandrillus leucophaeus
AAGTGTCTCATGGCAGATAAAGTTTAAGGTGACTAGATGTGTATAAGAGACAGCATTTAAGGTGATGGATATCCCAATTACCCTGATTTGGTTATATGAATGTAACACATTCTCACGAGTACCGTGAAACTACGTCTAAGGGGAAAAAAAAAAAAAAAAGAACAATAAGGAGAGGTGAGAAGCAGAGCAAGTCTAAGGGGAAGAGCTTAATGGTGAGCGGCTGGACCAGAAGACAGGAAAATGCTCCAGGAAAGGCGAGGCAGATGCCGGCCAGGCACTCTAATTGTCGTCGCAGAATCTATTTAGGCTTTGTGCGTGGGAAACACAAAGGAAGCGTAAAGTCGGAGGACTGGGCAGAACCCGAAACCCACCATCAATACACACTTTAGAATATATTTCAGGACCCTCAGGGCATTGTTATTTTTCAAAAGTTTGGAGGCAATGCATGGAGATTTTCTAATATCCAAGGAAATATAGCCTACTGGAATAGGTATGTCTGGAACCAGGAACCAACTTTACACACTCGGGCTGGGCACGTTTTCTCAGCCCTCCTTCGCAATCGCGGACAAGCAGCTGGTGCGGGTCAAAGGATGACTGGGCTCCTTCCTCCCTCCGGTCTGGGGCGCGCTCACTCCATATTTGGCCATCCTGCTCCCAGTTTAGGGTTCTGCCTGGTAGAGGTCCCTTAACCCCGTGCCCTGCAGCCCATCATCACACGGTCAGCGCCGGCAGCGGTGCAGGGCTGGGGAGCGCCGGGCCGGGCCCCCAGTTGCGGGGCGGCACCGCGGGCGCCAGGGAAGGGCCGCGTCCCGGAAGCCTTTGTCTCCGCAGCTCCCCGCCCGGCGCCCCGGGTCCGTCTCCCCAGTGGCCCGGGCATCCCGAAGCGCCGAAAGAGCGAGCGCCCAAACCGGGAGGGGAAAACGGACCCTGCCCCGGGCTCCAAGAGCCCCTGGTGTCCCCTCACGACTCTGCACCCCCTGACCTGGAGCGCACAGAGCCGCACCCACCTCCGGCGCTGCAGAGTCCACTGCCCTGAGGCCACCACGTTCCTTGGGGCAGTCTCTCCCCTTGCCCCCAGCCCTTCCCCACCCAGCTCTGCAGAACTGGCTCCTGAACCACCGCCAAGTGCAAAGCCGACACGTCGCACCGCGGTAAAAATCGTTCCATTTCTGCCGGCTTCCCAGTCCGCCCCCGGCCGGCGAAACGTCACGTGAGCCGAGTGCGGAAGTCGGCCCTAGAGG
>NW_012101965.1:295056-296141 GCF_000951045.1 Mandrillus leucophaeus
CCTAGATCTTTTAAGACCTATTTTTTTCTTTTACTTGTTTTATATTGTTACCAAAAGGATTGAGGCCTATTTTTTTCTCACCAAAAGAAAGCCAAGAAGTTATAGTTTATATCTTTCACAGTTGACATAAGGCAAAAAATTATAATTCAAGAAAAATATATTTAGCAATTATCCAAACAGGACCTTGCTACTTTGGCCTGTGACAGGGATCACAATTCATCAGTTAGATAATATCCAATGAAAGGAATAATGAGTCTGGAGTGTACCACTTGTGTTATGATTAAGCAATTAGGATTGTGCTAATTGCCAACCAAAGAAAAAGAAATAGATTACTTTCCCTAAAGAAGTAAACATCCTTGTTAGTATAAAAATAAACTCACCCAAAAAAATACTTGGTTTACACATATGCTAAACTAAGTATAACACAAACTTTACGTTAATCTATAAGGAATTACAATGTAAGAAAGTTGTTTTGTCGGCTGGGCGTGGTGGCTCATGCCTGTAATCCCATACCTGCATTATATTAAGCAAATGTACGTTCATCCAGTTTTAAGCATGGAAGGTAACCAGCGTTTCTTTATACTTAATTACACATCAGGCTCCTTATCTGCGTTAATTCATGTAGTTCTAAGAACCTTACAAGGCATTTATTTATCCCCATTTGAAGGATAACGAAACAGGGGTTAATGCCCCACAACTAAATGCTGTTTCTACCACACGGTGGTGGCTCTTCTTTCCCCCCTTCCTCTTCCTCTTTTGCCATTATGCAAATACACTAAATATAAGAGTGAGTGGGATTTACATGAAATGTGACATGCTGAGCTCTTACCAAGGCAGAATACTTACAAAGCAAGAAAGGCTCCCTGCCCAGACCACTATAAATAGGAAAATAACAGGTTTAGAAACAATTGCTAGCAAACTTAACTTGACATGTTTTATTTATTTATTATTTAGGAAGGAGAGGGACAAAGGGGGAAAAAATACCTATTGTGACACAATCCTTGAAAGACCCATGGCCTTTTATAATAAGGACAGAATCCCAGGACTGCAGTGAGCAAGATGCAGAACAATGAAGGGGGTGGAGG
>NW_012101965.1:301261-301592 GCF_000951045.1 Mandrillus leucophaeus
ACATTTTTTTAAAAAAAGATGAGATTTATTTTAATATATTTTATTTCACCCAGTATATCCAAAATATTATCATTTCAACCTGTAATGGATACTTTGAAATTATTAATAAGATATTGTACATTCTTTATTTCATACTAAATATTGTAAGTCTATTTTGTATTTTACATTTACCCAACATTTCAGGTGTTCAATAGCCTTCTATGGCTAGTGGCTACTGTATTAGACAGTGTAGCTATAGACAATTCCAGAATAAAGCATTGTATTATATGCTAATACTTTACTTAAAAACTTATTACATGTTCCTGGAATGAGAAAAATAACACTATGATAT
>NW_012101965.1:303347-305892 GCF_000951045.1 Mandrillus leucophaeus
TATTAATATATATAAATTAAATAAATAGAAAAATCCACATAATCATTTTATTAGATGCAGAAAGAACATTTGACAAAATTCATTATCCTTTCATGATTAACTGGAAATACAAAGGAACTAGAAATGGAAGGGAATTTCCTCAACCTAATGAAGGGCTGCTACAAAAAAACACAGTAACATCATACTTAATGGTAAAAGACTGAAAGCTTTTCCCCTAAGATGAAGAACAAGACACGGATGTCTGCAAAACAATCCACTAAAAAGCTAACAGAACAAATAAACTAATTCAAAAAGATTGCAGGATATAATATCAATATACATAAATCAGATGTATTTCTATATACTAGCAATGAAAAATCTGAAATGAAAATGTTTTTAAAATTCTATTCCAATAACATCAAAAAGAATTTTTGCACAGGCAGCAAAAGCAAAAATAGACAAAAGAAATGACATCAGACTAAAAAGCTTCTGCACAGCAAAGGAAACAACCTACAGAGTGAAGAGACAACCAGTAGAATGGGAGAAAATATTTGCAGACCGTACATCTGATCAGGGGTTAATATCCAAAATATGTAAGGAATTCAAACAATTCAATAGCGAGAAAACAACCTGATTTTAAAGTGGTCAAAGGCACTGGGCGCACCTTTAATCGCGCGTCTGTAATCCCAGCACTTTGGGAGGCCGAGGCGGGCTGATAGCTTGAGTCCAGGAATTCAAGAGCAGCCTGGGCAACACTGTGCAATCCAGCCTGGGTGACAAAGGGAGAACCTGTCTCAAAGTCTCAAAAAAAAAAAAAAAAAAAAGGCAAAGAACCTGAGTAGACATTTCTCAAAAGAAGCCATACAAATGACCAACAGGCATATGAAAAAAATGCTCAACATCACTCATCATCAGGGAAAAGCAAATTAAAATCACAATGAGATATCACCTCACACCCGTTAGAATGGTAATTTTCAGAAAGGCAAAAGATAACAAAGTGTTCCCAGGATGTAGAGAAAAGGGAACCCTCATTCCCTTTTGGTGTTGGTGGGAATGTAAATTGGTACAGGCGTTATGAAACAGTGTGGAGGTTCCTGAAAAAATTAAAAATACAGCTATCATGTGATCCAGCAATGTCACTTCTGGGTATATGTCCAAAGGAAATCAGTATCTTGAAGAAATATCAAGCCAGGCACAATGGCTCACGCCTGTAATCCTAGCACTTTGGAAGGCCAAAGTGGGTGGATCATGAGGTCAGGAGTTCAAGACCAGCCTGGCCAAAATAGTGAAACCCCGTCTCTACTAAAAATACAAAAGTTAGCTGGGCGTGGTGGCGTGTGTCTGTAGTAGTCCCAGCTACTCTCGGAAGGCTGAGGCAGGGGAATAGCTTGAACCCGCGAGGTGAAGGTTGCAGTGAGCCAAGATCACGCCACTGCACTCCAACTTGGGCAACAGAGTGAGACTTCTTCTCAAAAAAAAAAAAAGAAAAGAAAAAAAGAAATATCTACAGTCCCATATTCATTACAGCACTATTCACAATAGCTAAGATATGGAATCAATACAAGCGTTAATCAAGAGATGAATGGATAAAGAAAATATAGTATACACATTGTACAGTTTGGTTCTGTGTCACCACCCAAATCTCATCGCAAATTGTAATCTCCATAATCCCCACATGTCAAAGGAGGGACCTGATGGGAGGTGATTGAATCATGGGGCCAATTTCCCCCATGCTGTCCTCAGGATAGTGAATGAATTCTCATGAGATCTGGTGGTTTTTTGGGAGTTCCTCCTTCACTTTCACTCACCTGCTGCCATGTAAGATGTGCCTGCTCCCCCTTCCACTATGACTCTAAGTTTCCTGAGGCCTTTCCAGCCATTTGGAACTATGAGTCAATTAAACCTCTTTTCTTCATAAATTTCCCAATCTTGGGTATGTCTTTATAGCAGTGTGAAAACGGACTAATACAACACACACACATCCCCAGTGAAATACTATTCAGGCTTAAAAAAGAAGATCTTGTCATTTGCAACAGCATGGATGAATCTGGAGGACATTATGTTAAGTGAAGTAAGGCCAGCAAAGACAAATACTGTGTGATCTCATTATATTCAGAATCTAAAAAAGTTAAACCCTTGGGAGGCTGAGGTGGGTGGATCACCTGAGGGCAGGAGTTCAAGACCAACCTGGCCAACATTAGTAGAGAAACCCCATCTCTACTAAAAATACAAAATCAGCCAGGTGTGGTGGCACGCACCTATAATCCCAGCTACTTGGGAGGCTGAGGCAGGAGAATCAGCTTGAACCCGGGAGGCAGAGGTTGCAGTGAGCCGAGATCATGCCACTGCACTTCAGCCTGGGTGACAGAGCAAGACTCCGTTTCAAAAAAAAAAAAAGTTGAACTCATGGAAGCAAAGAGTAGAATAGTGGTTACCAGCGGCTGGGAGCAGGGCAAGGGATGGAAAGATGTCAGTTAAAGGATACAAAGTTTTAGTTAGACAGAATGAATAAATTCTGAAGATTAACAATGTATTGTATATTTGAAAATTGCTAAAAGATTAGAAC
>NW_012101965.1:312552-313528 GCF_000951045.1 Mandrillus leucophaeus
TGGAGTGCAGTGGTGCTATCTCGGCTCAATGCAAGCTCTGCCTCCCAGGTTCATGCCATTCTCCTGCCTCAGCCTCCCAAGTAGCTGGGACTAGAGGCACCTGCCACGTGGTTGAATTTTTGTATTTTTAGTAGAGTAGGGTTTTCACCATGTTAGCCATGATGGTCTTGATCTCCTGACCTCGTCATCCACCCACCTTGGCCTCCCAAAGTGCTGGGATTACAGGCGTGAGCCACACTGCCCAGCCTGAAAAAAATCTTGGAAAAAAGGATCGATTAGACTGTTCTAGGAAGGTGTTGCATGTCCCCACTGCTGCTTTATTCATTCATTCATTCATTTACTCATTCATCAAATATTTATTGAAAATCATTATGTGGCAAGTCTCATGTGTCTCCCTCCCAAAGCTTGGTTTGGTCAAAAACAACCTTCTTGTATAAAAGAGGATCATTCTTTGTCAAATGAAGACAAGGACTCTTCTAAACTGGCTTATTATACAATACATATCACCATTATTTCTAGAGTTTTCATGGACTTTTCCTTATTTTTCTTTTATCCTTCTTCCATATCTTGCTTTATTATTTTTCTCTCTTCTGTAACTCCCAAATTGGAAACAATGTCTTCAACAAAGCTCTTTAATCGTAAGACATGGAAACATACTAAACTAGCTCCAGTATTGAGTTATTGAAAGGTTACAACAGAGGTTCTCATGGACATCCAAGAATAAGAAACAAAAACGTGCAAGTGACCTTGGCCTTAGAATGGAAACGTTAGGACCAAAGCATTATTGTCTCCCATGAGACAACTCTCCCTCCCTCCCTCCCTCCCTCCTGTCCCCCATAACTGATGTTGCAAATGGCCTTGGTCTCCTTTGGCACAGTCTCTACTGACAAGTCTACTGGTAATGGTTCAGCTCACCATTACCAAATGAATACAGTCTTTTAGTATCTTAATTCCAGACATTTTTTTTTTTTTTTTT
>NW_012101965.1:314020-314648 GCF_000951045.1 Mandrillus leucophaeus
ACTCAGCTAATTGTTTACAGTTTTTTGTAGAAACAGGGTCTCATTTTCTTGTCCAGGCTGGTCTCGAACTCCTGGCCTCAAGCAACCCTCTCACCTTGGCTTCCCAAAGCCCTGAGATTACACACATGAGCCACTGTGCCAAGCCTAGATTTTACGTTCTTTGATCCAGCATTTCCATTTTTGGTTGTATACCCAAGAGTACCAAAAGCATATGGGCTGCGCATAGTGGCTCATGCCTGTAATCCCAGCACTTTGGGAGGCCATGGCCGGTGGATGACTTGAGCCCGGGCATCTGAGACAAGCCTGGGCAATGTGGTGAAACCCTGTTTCTACAAAAAATACAAAAATTAGCCAGGCGTGGTGGCACGCATCTTTAGTCTCAGCTACTCGGGAGGCTGAGGTGGGAGGATCACCTGAGCCTGGGGAGGCTGAGGCTACACTAAGCCGTGATCATACTGCTGTGCTCCAACCAAGGCAACAGAGTGAGAACCTGTCTCTAAATAAATAAATAAATAGAATGAAAGCATATGCACACACAAAAACTTGTACATAAATGTTCATAACAGCATTATTCATAATGGTCAAAAGGTAGAAACAACTCAGCTTGTGAAGAAATAAAACGTGGTAC
>NW_012101965.1:316188-319787 GCF_000951045.1 Mandrillus leucophaeus
TTTTTTTTTTTTTTTTGAGACCGGGTCTCACTGTCACCCAGGCTGGAGTGCAATGGCATAGTTCACTGCAGCCTCGAACCCCTGGGCTCAAGCAGTCCTCCTACCTCAGCCTCCTGAGTAGCTATGTCTACAGGCACACCATAATGCCCAGCTAATTTTTTATTTTTTGTAGAAATGAGTACTTACTATGTTTCCCAGGCTGGTCTTGAACTCCTGGGCTCAAGCGATGCTGTCACCATGGCCTCCCAAAATGCTGAGATTACAGCATGAGCCTCTATGCTTGGCCTCCAGATTCTTTAAACAGAGAACCTAACTGAGCTAGTTTGGATGGATTATTAGTCACACTCCCCCATGCCCTGTCAAATCTGCTATGCCCACTACTAGGGCTGCTCCTTCCAAAACAGATGCAAGAGATCGTTTCTCTGTGAAGGACCTGTAGGAGAGGAGTCACCCCTACATATGTCTGACACAGATAACAGCAACTCTTATTATTCAATAAGTAGTTACTAGACCCACATGGATATTTTCTTTTTCATTCTTTTTTTAAAACATTTTTTAGAGACAGAGTCTTGTTATGTTGCCCAGGTTGGTCTCAAACTCTAGCCTTAAGCGAGCCTCCCAACTTAGCCTCCTGAGTAGCTGGGACTACACATGAGATACATGGCACCTGGCTCTAATTTTCATTTACACTTAAATTAGTTAAAATGAAATACGATGAAAAATTCAGATCCTCAGTCATAGTAGCCACATTTCAAGTGCTCAATTGCCACAGGGGATTAACGACAACTGTATTGGATAGCACAGAAATTTTCTACGGTTTTAGAAAGTTCTACTGGACAGAGTTGTTACAGATGGTAACAACAGCAACAACAACAATGACAACAACAACAAAAAAACAAGAACATTGTTAAGAACTCTAAGATGATAACCACTATTTATTTTTCCAATTCATCCCCCACTTTCAACCCACCAACCAACGAATTTACAAATAACCTTTTTTTCTAGGCCTCCTAATCTTGTGATAAGAAATCTAAACTATTATCCCAAAATAATCAACCAAAAAGTCAAAATCTAGGACGGTCCTAGTCAGTTTGGGACAACTAGTCACCCCACCCATGGTTCACCCTTCTTTTTTGTAAATTTCTTTCATTCAGTATACAGTCCTTCTACTTCCTTTTTTCTGAGTCTTTGTTGTAGCTCCAGTAAGAGAGAGGCTACATTATCCTTTATTGAGCCTAGGCCAAATGGTCAGTGCTGCCAACTGAGAATAAAATTTCCAGATCATTAAATTCAGTCATGAGGGCTTAAGTACTAGGTGCAAAGAGCAGCCAGACAGGCAACTGTGGTGATCACAGTGGAGTCAGGGGTCAAGGAAGGCACCAAGAAGCACAATCTCTAACCAAATATCTAAGGTGCTGTCTCGGGAGTCTACAAAGCCTATAGTGGAAGGGGTTAATGCCACAAAGCATTGCAGTGGCAATTAATCTGACTACACATTAAGATCACCTGCCAAGCTTAAAAAGAAGTACCTAGGCCTTACTCAAACCAATTAATTCAGAATCTCTGGGACACCCATGTTTTAAGGTTCCCAAGAAATTCTAATGTGCAGTTGAGATTGAGAACTACTTGGTCTAGACAAGCTTGTGAAGCCAGCAGCCAGTGAAAGCTCACAGCAGCAGCTGCTTCAAGGAATTCACAAAAGCTTCTGCTGCTTTTCAGCCACAGGGGCTCACTGATGTCTGTCTAATGTATCCCATAGAATGTAAAGTGTCTCTGCTGCTCTCTTCCTGGGCTCCATCATTCATGGTATCCCTAGGAGGGGCACTCTCTCAGTATGAACGGAGGACAGACTTACACCTCGGCAACACAGAGGCCCAGCCACGTTGCAAAATGTAAGGGGTGCTCAGGAGTGTCTCTTTCCCCATAAAATATCTCCACACCATGACTTTTCACCTGGAATTCCAGTATTTATACACACGGATGGCTGTCTGTATATGTATAGACACACACGCAAACATGTAAAATAAGCATAGAGTTTGCAAAATCAAGTGTCTGTAGAGACAGGCACATAACAGTGGTTGAAATAAGCCTGGCTGACTTCCTTTTTGGAAGAGGGAGCTCCTATTCAGCTGCATGTGGGAGTGTGTACCCAGTGCTGCTAGACTGTACCGTTTTTCAAGAAAAGATAGAAATCTGGATTTTTTGAAAAACCAAAACTTTCCCGTTAGAAACAAATACGGCAACTCATTAAAATGTTTTAAAAACACTTTCCAGGCCCAGTGAAATCTTCCTGCAGGCTGGAAAAAGTCCCTTCAAAATTAGAAATGTCTTTGGGAGTAGCAACAGAATATTTCCTTTCTCTTGTCTCTCTGTTGGGAAATTTTTCTTTTTCTACAAAGCAAATATTTCCTTCAGTTTATTCACGAATTCCTCCCTCAATCCTGCTGAGGGCTCTAGATTCCGTTTTCTCTTTTTCTCAACAATATTTTTCAGAAAGTACTTGAAGTTTGCTGCTTCTATCCCTCACCACCTACCATTTATTTCACTACTTGTAATCTGGCTTCTACCTTCACCTTCTTTCCCTTCTTTTTTTTTTTTTTTTTTTTTTTTTTTGAGACGGAGTCTCACTCTTGTTACCCAGGCTGGAGTGCAATGGCGTGATCCCAGTTCACTGCAACCTCCACCTCCCTCACCATTTCAAGCGATTATCCTGCCTCAGCTTCCGGAGTAGCTGGGACTACAGGCACCTGCCACCACACCCAGCTAATTTTTTTATTTTTATTTTTAGTAGAGATGAGGTTGCCCATGTTGGCCAGGCTGATTTCGAACTCCTGACCTCAGGTGATCCGCCCACCTCAGCCTCCCAAAGTGCTGGGATTACAGGTGTGAGCCACCGCACCTGGCCTACCTTCACCTTCTTACTAAAGCTGTTCTCTCTAGCCTAAGGTCACTAATGACTCCCAGCTGGCAAACACAACAGCCTGTTTCCATTTCCCAATATTCTGCAGTTCTCGATAGCACCAGACATTGTCACCAGTCCCATCAGTCACAGTCATCCCCCAACAAGGAGGCGAAGTGGTTCAGGCATACTGCTGGCTTGGAATCTGGGCTGCTGGAGATCAGCTTCCTTGTGTCAGAATCTCTAGAGAGCTTTTAGAAATGCAGAATTGTTAGACTTAGAAATACAGAAGTCTGCATTACATGAAGTTTAGGATGCTCTGTTCTGGTCCCCCCTTCAGTCTAATGTCGGGTTAATTTTCTGAAAGTACAGCTTCAGAGTTTGCAAATGGTCTATTAAATCAAATATAAGCTTTTCACCACCTTTTAAAACCTTCCACAACTTGACCACTCTTACCTTCCAGAGTCCTGACCCTCTAGTGCCATCTGTGATAAACCATAGACCTATCAAACTGCACTACATCCTATTCCTGCATCTGGTCCAGACTATAGTGAGGGCACGGGTTGGAGATCAGTTCTGTTCTGTAAATGTTTATTTAGTATGTTCTTGCCTTCCTGTCTTTGCTCTGATTGTTCCCTCTGCCTGTTGAGTCCTCCCCTCCCACCCTACCTTCGCCTACTGAAATCAAAGACCAAACTTC
>NW_012101965.1:323877-325504 GCF_000951045.1 Mandrillus leucophaeus
TCTCAAACTCCCGGGCTCAAGTGATTCACCTACCTTGGCCTCCCAAAGTACTGGGATTCCAGGTGTGAGCCACTGTGCCCAGCCAAAAGATTGTCTTTGAAACATCAATATTAGTATACAGTAAGAACTTCAACTGTATGAAAAATTTTGTTATCCACCTAGGGTCATCTATGATCTACAAACAGTATTGCTGTACATGCAAAATCAGATTGTTTTCACAAAAGTGGTTTTAATATTTATGGAATTAAAAACAGAATAAGTTGGATTTCCTAGTAGTTAATCTAATTCCCAACATATTAATAAAATTTAAAGCTTATGAGAGAAAAGAAAGACGATTAGTAAGTATGTTATAGTAATGCAAAAATTTAATACTAGTATTTTGGCAGCTCAGTTATATTTGTCAATGGTAATTATAACCATTAAACAAACATTTATTAAATAGATATTTATTCAGTACCTGCTGTGAACTTAATAAGTCACTTTTTCTCCCTAGTAAGGGGTTTTTGGTCTGATATCTAGGACCAGTCACTCTCTGGTATCTATTAGATAATGCTCGACCTAAAATTCTCTAAGTCCCTTATTAAACTCTCTCTCCTCAATACTTTACAATGATCTTTAGAAGCTTTTGTCAGGCTGTTAAACCATTGTTCTGTCCCCCTCAAGAGTAGAGAACCTCTGATATCCAAGTTGATTTGCAAACAAATTAAGGCTAAAGATGCCTTGAATATACATGGGATGAGGCAGTCATTTGTGTGGAAAGATTTGAGGTAAGAAAGACCTTCTACTAAGAATAGCAATTGCTGGCTGCAATGGCTGATGCCTGCAATCCCAGCCCTCTGGGAAGCCAAGGCATGAGGATCGCTTGAGCCCGGGAGTTTGAGATCAGCCTGGACATCATAACAACATTTCATCTCTACAAAAAATTAAGAAAAAGGCCGGGCGTGGTGGCTCACACCTGTAATCCCAGCACTTTGGGAGGCCGAGGCAGGCAGATCACGAGGTCAGGAAATCGAGACTATCCCGGCTAACACGATGAAACCGCCTCTCTACTAAAAATACAAAAAATTAGCCAGGCATGGTGGTATGTGCCTGTAGTCCCAGCTACTCAGGAAGCTGAGGCGGGAGAATCACTTGAATCTGGGAGGCAGAGGTTGCAGTGAGCCAAGATTGGGCCACTGCACTCCAGCCTGGGCGACAGTGTGAGACTCCATCTCAAGGAAAAAAAAAGAGAAAAGAAAAAAAATTAGCCTGGAGTGTTGGAGTGCACCTGAAGTCCTAGCTACTTAGGAAACTGAGATTTGGAAGAGCCCTTGAGCCCAGGAGGTCAAGGTTTCAGTGAGCCTTAATTACCACTGCACTCTAGTCTGGACAACAGAGCCAGATTTCATCTCGAAAAAAATAAATAAATAAAAAGAACACTGGCTGCCATGCACCTACGTGCATTTCCATAGGCATAGAGCTGGAACTCTGACCATTCCAAGGAGGTCATTTTGTTATCAGTGAGGTTATCAGCATTACCTTGGGATAATTATTGTTTTTAGTTACTGTTATTCTACTTTTTAATGATCAAAATGTCTATGTAAGTATGTTTATAATGAATTATAAATGACTTTAAGTACATCATTAT
>NW_012101965.1:327274-329201 GCF_000951045.1 Mandrillus leucophaeus
TGCTGGGAACACAAAAACAAACAAAAACAAAACACCTTTGCCTCTGTCCCTTGGGCAGCTTGGAAGACCTAGCAGAGGCTTTACAAGTTGTCTTTTTTCCCTTTATTTCATTTTTCTTTCTTCTTTTTTCTTGTGCATCTCCAGCACTAAATCTCTATCAGTGAAAGTAAGCTTTATAGCAACTTATTTTCTCAGTGATGTGAATTATGGCAACGCTCTTAGATGACAAAGGTGCTAAATGTGTTGTTTTAAATAACATATTTATTTAAGCTTATATTGGAACTTATACCATCGTCGTTTCCCCTTAGCAGACTACAGTTACTGAGGGTGGACAGTGTCTTATTCATTTTGTGTCTTTGCAATGCTTGGCCCCATGCCTGGCAGGGAGTGGGTGCTCAATAACTGTTTAGTTGAATGGACTTGAGGGTGGACTATCTAACCTCTTGACCCTCCTCAGGGCTATTTGAAATGAAAGATTAGATGTGTGAATCAATTATCTTAGCCATTATAGACCAAATATCCTTTTAAATTTTCACCAAAATTTAAACAAATTTCTAGGGAAGAGGTAATGTTTTAAAATTTACTAGGTATTAAATACATGTAATTATTATTTGCATTTATATTCCATTTCCACTGTCTTTTTAGTGAAATCAATGTCTAGTATCTCTGCCCTTGCTGTCTGTGGGTCATATTCAATTGAAAGAAGCCAATAAAATTTGTAAAAACTAGTTGCATACATTTTTAATGGGCTTAGGTGGCAAGTAATCACCACAATAAAACTTTCATTGATATTCTAATTTCCAATACGATGTGAATTTCAAATATCATTAATTGCATGTAAAATCCTTCATAACAGCTGCCTTTTAGCTATCAGTTATTAGTAAGTGGTCATAATACACATTTATTAACTCTTCCTGAGAGAAATTACAGAGACCACAGAATTATGGGTTGATATTTTGAGAACATAAATTTAAAAGATCTACAAGAGTAAATTTCTTAAGTCTTTTGGCAGTCTTTTCTATATATTTAATTGAGGGATGAAACAGCAAAAACATGTGGGGGAGGAACATAGACCACATTCTTTTCTTCTTGGTCTTAGCAGTGTTGATTAAAGCTGTTTAGGGTGTTCTAAACATAAGCCCCTGGAATTCTTTGATAGAGATTTTTTTTTTTCTAGAATGAATTCCAATCTCTTCACTGATTTCTTAAACACTCACAACATGGTTTTCATTGCCACAAACTTCCTTAAAATAGCTAATTGCCTTCCTTGGTCTTATGAAGTCCAGTTGATTTTGACAGGTTATCACTCAAATATTTAGATTTCAATTTAAAAATTGAAACATCTAGATGTTTCTAGATGGGTTTCTTTTCTAAGTATTTAGGTGGCTTTGGGGTGCTCCTCCACGTATGACACATATCAAGAAGACCAATTAATGTTAACCAAGTGTATAGAAGATTTTATTTATTTATTTGCTTGTTTGTTTATTTATTTTTTGAGACAAGGTCTCGCTCTGTTGCCCAGGCTGGAGTGCAGGGGTGCGATTTCAGCTCACTGCAACCTCCACCTCCTAGGCTCAAGTGATCCTCCCACTTCAGCCTCCTGAGTAGCTGGGACTACAGGTGCATGCCACCACACCCAGCTAATTTTTGTTTTGTCTTGTTTTGTTTTGGTAGAGACAGCGTTTTGCCATGTTGACCAGGCTGATCTCAAACTCCCGGGCTCAAGTGATTCACCTACCTTGGCCTCCCAAAGTACTGGGATTCCAGGTGTGAGCCACTGTGCCCAGCCAAAAGATTGTCTTTGAAACATCAATATTAGTATACAGTAAGAACTTCAACTGTATGAAAAATTTTGTTATCCACCTAGGGTCATCTATGATCTACAAACAGTATTGCTGTACATGCAAAATCAGATTGTTTTCACAAA
>NW_012101965.1:331471-332925 GCF_000951045.1 Mandrillus leucophaeus
CTTGCCTTCCTGTCTTTGCTCTGATTGTTCCC
This sequence comes from Mandrillus leucophaeus, assembly GCF_000951045.1. Classification (NCBI taxonomy): domain Eukaryota; kingdom Metazoa; phylum Chordata; class Mammalia; order Primates; family Cercopithecidae; genus Mandrillus; species Mandrillus leucophaeus. The sequence continues at coordinate 331,504 of NW_012101965.1, forward strand.
TCTGCCTGTTGAGTCCTCCCCTCCCACCCTACCTTCGCCTACTGAAATCAAAGACCAAACTTCAGTGCCAGCTCTGCCACTGAAACTCCTTGTGCATGTACACAGCAGAGGCGACCCAGTCATGCGGGCTGGCTGTAGCTCTGTTCGCGTGTGTTCTTGGAAAAATTACAAACCTCTATGGGCCTCAGTTTTCTATTCTAAAAATTAGTGATAATGAAATCTGCTTGCAGAGTTGTTGTAATGGGGAAGTAAAATTGTGCATGTGTGTGGGTTTTGTTTGTTTGTTTTTTCTGACACAAAGTCTCACTCTGTTGCCCAAGCTGCAGTGCAGTGGTGAGATCTCGGCTCACTGCAACCTCCACCTCCCAGGTTCAAGCAATTCTCCTGCCTCAGCCTCCCAAGTAGCTGGAACTACTGGTGCGTGCCACCATGTCCAGCTAATTTTTGTATTTTTAGTAGAGATGGGGTTTCGCTATGTTGACCAGGCTGGTCTTGAACTCCTGACCTCGTGATCCTCCTGCCTCGGCCTCCCAAAGTGCTGGGATTACAGGCGTGAGCCACTGGGCCCAGCCAAAATTGTGTTTCTTGTTTAAAGCATCCTTCCTCATTGCAAAAGGATTTGAGGAGAAATGAACTAATATAGAAAGCATACCCAGCCCTGCCCCTCTTCCTCCTGTCCATTCTGCTTGGTGTCATAACCCCCTCTTGGGAGTCTTACAGCACTTTGAACTTCTTTTGGGACAGTTATCTCATGTCACTTTTTTTTTCTTCTTTTGAGATGGAGTCTCTCTCTCTTACCCAAGCTGGAGTGCAGTTCACAATCTTGGATCACTGCAACCTCCGCCTCCTGGGTTCAAGTGATTCTCCTGCCTCAGCCGCCCATCTCATACCACTTTTATGTAATGCAAATATCACCCTCACCTTGACTGTACTCAAGTTCATGATTCCACATCCTCTAGGAAGTTCAATATTCTTCCTTATATTTTTGGAAATTCTTGGGATGTATGTTCTTATGCTTTCTGCTGGTTCTGAGTTCTCTAATTCCAGTTACTTCTCACATTTCATGGATGTTCAACCATTTCCCCCAAAAAACAGGCATGGAAGAGCTCCATTTCTTAATTTATTCCCCATATCAACCTCTCCCCTGCCCACCCAAGAAAAAAACCAGCATTTGGGGCCTGGCGCAGTGGCTCAACCCTGTAATCCCAGCACTTTGGGAGGCTGAGGTGGGCGGGTCACCTGAGGTCAGGAGTTCGAACCTGGTGAAAGCCCATCTCTACTAAAAATACTAAAATTAGCCAGGCGTGGTGGCGTGCTCCTGTAATCCCAGCTGCTGATGTGGGAGAATCTCTGGAACCCAGGAGGCGGAGGTTGCCGTGAGCTGAGATCGCAGCACTGCACTGTAGCCTGGAGCCTGTCAGG
>NW_012101965.1:338945-360589 GCF_000951045.1 Mandrillus leucophaeus
AATTGACTGTATATCATTGTATATTTGCATCAGTTTTATTTGTGGCCCATAATTGTCCAATAAGCCACTGCCAAATGACATATATTGAAAAACACCTCAAATTTGCTGTATGGTGCCATTTAATTCATTATATGCTCCCAATGGGTCTATACTATTGAATTAACTTTCATCATACTTACATCCTTACTCACTTATACTTAAGTGAAGTATAATAACTTACTGTGCGATTTTGCCATTTATATATATTGTTTTAAGATATATAACATGTGTAGAGGCCCTTATTCCTGTAAGTAAGCTAAATGTTTCAAGCTAGAAGTTTACTGTGGCTTTTTTATTCTCTTTAGGTTTTTATTATCAAAAAGTTTTTGTTGTTTTTATTTTTTCCCAACAAGAAAAAGTAGGTCCAGAGAAGCTGGTGCCTTCATCCAACACTTGTGAAATGTTAAAGCACACACTTCGGTGTCCAACAGGCCATTAATAAAATTCCAGCTCTACCACTTAATGTGCGTCCTTGGGCTCAACTTCTCATATCCCTCATATGTAAAATGGGAATAATAACACCTTCTGTATAGAGTACTCATGAGGCCTAAGTGTACCTAGACCTTCAAAGCAATTATTCAGTGAATGGTAGCCATTATTATTGCGTACTTTGTGATTAAATGATGAACCTAACCTCACACCTGTAACCCCAGCACTTTGGGAGGCCAAGGTGGGTGGATTGCTTAAGACTAAGAGTTTGAGATCAACCTGGGCAACATAGCAAGCGAGACCCCTGTCCCCACAAAAAAATGTAAAATTGGCCAGGTGTAGTGGCATGTGACTGAAGTCCCATCTACTTGGGAGGCTGAGGGAGGAGGATTGCTTGAGCCTGGGAGGTTGAGGCTGCAGTGAGTCATGATCGTACCACTACACTCCAGCCTAGATAAGAGGACAAGACCCTCTCTCAAAAATAAAAATTAAAAAGATGAACCTTGGCTGCCCAGGCCTTGGAAGACACCTGGTCTAGGGTGAGTCCAGGCAGAATGTTATGGAATTGGCGGGTGGGATTTTTGTGTTGCAGCCTAGGTCCAACACAAGAAAGTTGGTGCCATGCTCCTTGTACTGACTTGCATGTTCTAGGGATCCAGGAAACTGAAGGAACTTACCCTGCTGTCACAGCAGGAACTTCTGATCTTGCACAGACATGGTAACCCAATTTTCTATGTAGCTATAGAGGGGTTAATATGGAGCATGTAGGAACCCCCTCGGCCTTCTTCTCATCAACTGGATGAGACATTCCAGGACTTGCAAAGAAGCCCTTTCAAATAATATCAGGTGTTCAAAGGGATAAGTAAGAGTGTGTCTCAAGCCCACGAGTTTGAGCTCTCATTGTTGTGTGCCAGAGCAGCTTACTCACAGCCTGGTTTTCTACCTGTACATCAGAATACAGGAAGCTGTCCCTCAGAAATTGCTAGAAAGCTAGTATGGTTTAGGAAACTAATGAGCATAGTAACTCAAAGGGGCTTAACAGGTGGACCCTACAGGTAGGCTTAACTGGAAGCAGGGTAGTGGTACAGATAACCTTGACTTTGTCCCAAAGCTCACAGATAGAGCCTGAATCTCTCCCTTGCCTTTGGGGAGAGGAGGGGAGAACTTAGCCTGATTAGGACACTGGCCAAGGAGCACAAGGTAAGCTGGGGCTTCACTGGGCAGGAAACACAGAAGTTATAATAGGAGCAGAAAAAGTCAAAATTATGCAGGATGGCTGATATGGTATGGGTATGTCCCCATCTAAATCTCAACTTCAATTGTATCTCCTAGAATTCCCAAGTATTGTGAGAGGAACCCAGTGGGAGGTAATTGAATCCTGGGGGCCAGTCTTTCCTGTGGTATTCTCAAGATAGTGAATAAGTCTTACAAGATCTGATGGGTTTATCAGGGGTTTCTGCTTTTGCCTCCTCCTCATTTTTCTCTTGCCGCCACCATGTAAGAAATGCCTTTCACCTCCCACCTTGATTCTGAGGCCTCCCCAGCTGTGTGGAACTGTAAGTTCAATTAAACCTCTTTTTGTTCCCAGTTTCATATATGTCTTTATCAGCAGCATGAAAACAGACTAATACAATGGCCAAGATCCAAAGGGCCAGAAGTGTAAAGAGCACCAAATCTAGGGGTTTAGTGTCAAGGTCAAGTTCAGAAAAAAGGCAGCAAATGTAAGAAAAGGAAGACTATAAGCAAGGCAGAATGAAATGTGGTAGAGGGGTGCAAAAAGGGAGAGAAAGGAATGGAGTTTCTGAAACATTTTCTAGAATATAATTTAATGACTTGTTACAGGAACTGAAGAGGTGTTGGTGGCAAATGCTGCATGTGGGTGAGCACAGATTAAAGGGTCTGGGATAAAACAGGCAGGTAAGAGGGAGGTCAGTTATTATCTCAGCCGAGGCTGGTTTTAAACTTCTGTGGCTCAGCTTTTAACCGAGTATGGGGAACTTCCCACCTCTTTCCCTTCCCCACCAAAAGCAAAGTCCTTGTGTGGATGTTCTGGTCATGGCAATTTTGGTGAGGAGTCCACCATGGTAATCATATGGGGAGTAAGCCTGAAGGAACTTCACTCTGCTGAGCAGACCATGGGTGGAGTCCAGTCTGCATTGGTGTGGACAGGAAGTATGACTGGTTTGGTCTCTGTGTATAGACAAAGGGGTTCTCTAGTAAGTCTGTGTCTCTGAGATTTAGCCTCTTATTCACGGGCCCTTAAACAGTTCCCCTCTTTTTATGTTTTTTTGTTCTCTTTCTTTCTTTCTTTCTTTCTTTCTTTCTTTCTTTCTTTCTTTCTTTCTTTCTTTCTTTCTTTCTTTCTTTCTTTCTTTTTGAGACAGGGTCTCACTCTATCACACAGGCTGGAGTGCAGTGGCGCAGTCTCAGCTTACTGCAGCCTTGACCTCCCTGGGCTCAAGCAATCCTCCCACTTCAGCCTCCCAAGTAGGTGGGACTATAGGCGTGCACCACCATACTCGGCAAATTTTGTTTATTTTTGAAGAGATAAGGTCTCACTATATTTCCCAGGCTGGACTTAATCAATGACCCACTTTGGCCTGCCAAAGTACTGAGATTACTAGGGTAAGAGACGATGCCCGCCTTGGTGGTCCTTTCTGAGATCTGCTCACCCTGCTCCTCTTGAGCAATGATGCAAAGCCTTCTTAGGCCTCTTCTCCAGGATTAACTCCAGATTCCCAAAGGGTCCTCTGGTAAGCCCCTCCCATGGGAAACCCCTCTGATGGGACAAGCCCTCCTCCCCTACTTCTTTTTCCTCTCTGAGGCATTGCTTGTCTTCCTTCACATTCCTTTTTTTTTCCTGTGACACTTTCACAACAGATCTTGAGAATTTAGAAATTAGTTTACTAATTAAAAACTGAAAACTTCACATTCCTTGAGGGAAGGGAGAGCTTAACTCCACATCCTCCCTGGCAGTGAGGTGGAACATTCGCATTCCACCTTTCCACTGCAGACAAGCAAGGGAAGACAGGTTTCCATAGGGAGCAGTCAGAAAGTTCATAAGCTACCACAAAATGTTCACATGAAAGGGATCAAAGGCCTTTAGAGGAGAACCAGACATCCTCAAACCAGGAACAAAACCAAGTTTGGACTTAGAGCTAGAAGCAGGGGTGGGGAGCGACACAGATAGGAAGTGCAACACAGAGAGGAGAAAAGTTAAACAGCATGTATTTGTCTTCTCCACTGTATTAGAAATTCCTCAATGGCAGGGATCATACCTGACTTTCTGTTCTTAGCATCTAGTAGTTATTAACACATAGTATTGTGAGCCTTGGTAATAGGCAAAAACAATCAGACAAACAAACAAAACACATAATAAATGCTCAATAAATATTTGTGAAGTGAATTAAATTGACCAAACTGTTTTGATGGTAGGAATTTATACATATGTTCAAATCCCCAGGCTGCCTTAAAATTCCTATTATCTCAGATAACTTTTGGGGATTCAAGAGTTCATTGATATACTTTTTTTTTTTTTTTTTTTTGGAGACAGAGTTTCACTCTGTCACCCAGCCTGGAGTGCAGTGGTGCGATCTCATCTTACTGCAACCTCCGCCTTCTGGGTTCAGGCGATTCTGATGCCTCAGCCTCCCGAGTAGCTGGGATTACAGGCGCCAGCCACAATGCCTGGCTAATTTTTGTATTTTTAGTAGAGACAGGATTTCACCATATTGGCCAGTCTGGTCTTGAACTCCTGACCTCAAGTGATCCACCTGCCTCGGCCTCCCAAAGTGCTGGGATTACAGCCGTGAGCCACCTAACATACATTCATTTAATGTTTCAATGCATCTTGAAACATTAATTGAGATTCCCCAATCTTTTGGGGATTCAAAATATATTGAAACATTAAATGAACGTTTATCAGTGAAGGTCCTGAGAACTAGGAGAAAGACAAAGCGAAATAGGCAGAAAAGTACCTTGGTGTAGAAAAATAAAGTAAGTGGTGACTCTTTTATTCCAAAGGTTGTTGCCTTTTAATACAACTCTACTTGATCTAACTAGAGCACAGCTAGAAATATGGAATAAATAATGTTTATCTCCAAAAAGCATTTTTTATCAAAATGATGCAGGCAATGGGCCAGGAACTACAAAAAGGAAAATGTCACATAGGTTCTGGGGTCTGACTGGTGTGGAGAATCAATCACTTTGCTAAGGCTCAGTCTGGTCAGCATAAGGATTTGTGTTGTGGGAATATTGTTTTGTTTTTCTCTTTATTTCATCCTTCTGTCCATTTTTCTCACGCTCTTCTATTTCCCTTAGCTTCCGAGGCCACCTCTAGTTCTATTCTCCACTTCCCCATCTTCAATGACCTAATATGAAATGTCATCACGTTAATCTCGTTAACTCTCACATGTCCTGTTCAATCTGTCGAAGTATAGATAGTCATCCTGCAGTTCCTTCCGGAAGGAGGGGTCAAAAGATGAAACTGACCTACTTCTGGCCGCTCCAGGCCCATGCAGGACAACTTTGCTGTATATTCTAAATGCACTCTTTCTATTAGACCATACACCATGCCGTATCGTAATTACTTGTTTACTCATAGTGAATGTCACCATCGTTTGCGTCTTTGCTATTTAAAGGCAAGAAATGTTTTCTTTAAATCTTCAAATTTAGCACAGTGTCTGACATACAGTAAGTATTTAATAAATAAGTAAAAGGGATGGAGGGAAGAGAGAAGGAGGGAGCAAAGGAAAAAAGGAAGGAACAAAGGAGGAGGAAAACAGTTAATTAGTTGGGAAATTCTATCCAAAAAAGAGAGTAAAATTCAGTACTAGATGATTTGTGGAAACCAATTATTAATAGGCACTCTTACAACAAAATCACTGTAACTGCTTCTCAACCTGGCCACTTGAAGTGACCTGGCTAATTAGGAAGCATATGTTGAGTTAGGTCAGAGAGACTAACATCATAAGATCATGATATGTTGCAGCCTGCAGAGTAAGATAGGAAATTTAAGCAATTATTTATTTTTGTTTTTTTAAGGGTCCTTGATTCTACAAATACAACCATCAACAACAAACACTAAGCCGAACTAACCAAATAACAAACTTCATTTTGTTTTCAGGCAACTTAAGGGAAGTTTTATTTTTGACTTTGTAGCTGCATTTCTCTAGTTCTCTTATTTCTCTTTGTACAAATAATGATTATCTTAATGACTGCCTTCCTCACAAATAATCCTTTGAAAATGATCCACTTTAGGCTGGGCTCGGTGGCTCACACCTGTAATCCCAGTACTTTGGGAGGCTGAGGTGGGTGGATCACCTGAGATCAGGAGTTTGAGACCAGCCTTGCCAACATGGCAAAACCCTGTCTCTACTAAAAATACAATAAGCTGGATGTGGCGGCACTCGCCTGTAGTCCCAGCTACCCAGGAGGCTGAGGCAGGAGATTCACTTGAGCCCAGGAGGCGGAGGTTGTAGCGAGCAGAGATCGCAACATTGCACTCCAGCCTGGGTGACAGAGTGAGACTCTATCTCAAAAGAAAAGAAAAGAAAAGAGAGAGGGAGGGAGGGAGGGAGGGAGGAAGGAAGGAAGGAAGGAAATGATTCACTTTAAATAAATTAGTTTATTGAATTAGAAGAGGAGATTTTCCCAAAAAAAAAACTACTTTGGTAAAATAAATAACTTTCTGTCTTTAAATCAAAGTATTGTTCGAGGAAACATGGGTATTGTGAATCCTGGGGCCACTGAGACTAAGTATTCTCATTGACTTCTTATCGGATTGACACCTTGAATGTCTTTATTATATGTCCCCTTCTCTCTCCCAGCTAAGAAATCATGCAAGCTGATCTCAACCCCTAACCTCCATTGACCCCCATGACATCTGGGAGAAAAGCAAGGAAAAGAGGAAGTACTGGAGGCTGAGCTGTAAGTGAAAAATACTGTATTACTTAAATGATAACAATTTAACAGAAAGATCCTGAGATACAGTTAGTGACAAAATTAAGTTAAACCCAGTTGCTGCTACTGAGGAACACTATATTCCCTAGAGAAGAAGATTTTTAAAGCTACATATAGGGTTTAAAATGTTTGGTCCCACCACACTTATGTACCTGCATCAAAATAATTATTAAAAAAAGACAAGTAGATTTTAGGCACTAAATGCTTATAGGCTGTAACACTCGTTGATAGCACCCAAATTATTAGACATGGTCAGGCTTTCTTTGTGCAGTGGATTTACAGAACAGTAACAACTTGAAGACTAGGAGGAAATGGATATTATAGATGATAATGACATGTTGTAAATAATTGTTTATACCTTAATAAAGGATCTCCTCCTGGTTGTTTAAATTATCTGCACAATAAGCAAGAACAAACATAAATAATCCAGATTTTAATTGATTATGTTTGTCTTTGATAATAGTTGCCAGTTGTTAAATACCACTTAGATAACAATTTTGACATACGTTATCTCTTATGGTTACTCTGACCAAATAAGGCATCCCTTTTTACAGAAGAAGAAAATGAAGCTAAGAGAGATTAAACTTGCCCTGGATTATTCAGCTAATAACTTCCAGAATCAGGCTTCAAACCCAGGTGTATTTTACCTCAAACTAGGACCATTCTGTTTCTCTTTCAACTTGTTGTCTTCTTATTGTTACAGCCAATCAAAATTTATATCCATTTTTACTTTCCACAGTTTTAGTTAAGATTGTCAGCAGAGACAACCGCCGAGAGTCCTTGGAAATTGAAATATGGACAACGACAAAGCATGCCATAGTTTAAACTGGAAATAGGCACAGTGGCTCACGCCTGTAATCCCAGCACTTTGGGAGGCCAAGGTAGGTGGATCACCTGAGGTCAGTTGTTCAAGACCAGCCTGACCAACATGGAGAAACCCTGTCTCTACTAAAAATACAAAATTAGCCTGGTGTAGTGGCACATGCCTGTAATCCCAGCTACTCGAGAGGCTGAGGCAGGAGAAGTGCTTGAACCTGGGAGGCAGAGGTTGCGTGCGGTAAGCTGAGATCACACCATTGCACTTCAGCCTGGGTAACAAGAGCGAAACTCTGTCTCAAAAAAAAAAAAAAAGGGAATTAGACTTTACAAAGCAAATAACCTATAGCTCTAAGCACCACAAAGGGTTATGAAACATATAACAATGTAAAATATTTTCACGGCAGGACCATGGGAAGTTAAAGAAAATAGTGAAGGTTATAGAAGTAGCACAAAGGTCAGGTTACTTTTTGTTGTTGTTGTTAATAGTTTGAAAAGATCAAGTGTTTGGAGATGATCCTATCCAAGTGCAAAGTTTTTGCTTTTGAAACACTACTAATGGTAAGCAACATGCATTTAGCTTTTCCTACAACTACATCTGCATGTTTCAGTCCCACTATTATAAAGACGAAGAAGAAACCACTTTGACTTTTTTCAGGTTAAAAATTCAAAGTCCTGAAAGCACATGCAATTGAGAATATTTACAAAGGAAACTTGGAGGAAAATTGCCTTGCATAGGGTAGATAAGTCATAACTTTGTTGGTTTGATTTCTACTGGAAATTAAAGGAAAATGCTTTTTCAATTTTTGGTTAATCTCTCCTGATAATTTTATTTAGACAAAAAGTTGATTTATTTTTCCTCTACCAACAGTTTCATAAAGGTTTCCATGCCTTTGTTCCTGTTGAATCTAATGCTAATACGAGATCTTAAATTTATCTGGCATTTTCTATTTCATGATTAAACCACTGATTTGCAACTGCAACATCCAAAAAATAATAAGTTTATGATTCTCTCCTAGTTAGGTAATGGAAATATATCCCATGAGTAATATTGCCTCATGTGGTTTCTAGAGAATACAGTTGTTTTTCTTAAGTTAATCTTATTGTATCATTTATATTAATGACTTCAGAAGAGGAAAATATATAAGATTCATAGTTGAGGACACAAAACTTGCTACAAAAGATATAACAAAGAAATAAGTATACAATGTCAAATAAATGGATGCATTTTATATGTAAATATATATATATAACATGTAATACCTATATATAGTAATTATACAATGCATTTATTTGATATATTTGATTATATGACATATAGTAATACATACACGTATATAGGATGTAATGTGTATCTATTTATATGTATAACACATCCATTTATTTGACATTGTACATGCTTTTTTGTGTATTTTAAACAAATGATGCTAAGAAGGATATTCACTGAAATGTTAATAGAGGTTGCCTGTGGATGGTGGGATTACAGGTAATTTTTATTTTTTATTTTCTAAGTTATTTTGAGTTTTTACGATAAACCTGTTTATTTTTACAAAAATGATAGATTTCTCAAAAATAAAAGACAGAAATTATACTTACAGGTAATAAATTACACTCCATCCTAAATTCTACATCAAACAAGAAGCATACATTAAACACCTGGATACCATGTTGTTCTGAGACAGAGTCTTGCTCTGTCACCCAGGCTGGAGTGCAGTGGTGCAATCTCAGCTCACTGCCTCCTGGGTTCAAGCGATTCCCATGCCGCAGCTTCAAGTAGTTGGGATTACAGGCAAGTGCCACCACGCCTGGATAATTTTTGTATTTTTAATAGAGACTGGGTCTCACCGTGTTGTCCAGGCTGGTATCAAACTCCTGACCTCAAGTGATCCACTCACCTTGACATCCCAAAGTGTTGGGATTACAGGTGAGAGCCACCACACCTGGCCCCAACTCCAAGTCTGTCTTTATGAGAAAATGACGCAGATAATTCAACAGCAACTATTCTTAGCAATTTACCATCATGGTGTCTGCCCAAAGCATCATTCTTGATTTTTATACAAACAAAAATCATCTTTCTGTTTGCATACTTAACGTGTTTATGTAACATTTAATCCAATTAGAATAATTACAATAATAAGTATGAGAGGATGGTAAGCACCAGCCAGCTCAACTAATGGCAGCAGAAGTGTGTAGGTGGCTGGCTTAGATCGGGTTTCCCAGGAAACCTGATGGAGATTTGGAGATAAGAGGTTCACTGGTAATTGTCAGGAACAACACTCATAAGGAAGGGAAGAAAGCCCAAAATTGGGCAGAGGGAAAACTGTAATGTGGTAGCAATGGAGGCCCACACCAATCCCTGGAAGATCTCTGAAGCTGAAATGACTCTTCAAAGTTGTCCCAAAACAAAGTTGTCCCTTGTCCTAGGAGACAAGGACCTTTAGTCTCCTAAATCCACTGACCAGTCATTGGATGTGGGCTGCCCCTGTGGCAGGGGTATAACTTGAGTAAGACAACTTCCTTCTTCCGAGGGCAATTCCTGGAGAGGGATTCAGCTGTGGGGCTTTGACATCTCAATACTTTCAGTGGCTAAAAATATGAGTGCCTCAGTCCTGGCGCATGTGGTAATCTGGATTTCATACCACAGTCAGCAGCCACCACAGCCCGTGCTTGCACCACACATGCTTTATATATTTACTCCATATGGGAATAACTCTCCTAGCATTCTGATTGGTCTCATTTCCTGGAAACTGTTACAAGAGGAAGGTTAGTGGAATGAACTACATTTGCCACCCCTGCAGCTCATGGCAAGGCCACATCTGATCCTCACTGTCTCCTTTCTGCTTCTCATTCTACATCCCCCTCACCCTTAGCCAACACCTCTGCTGCCCTAGGTGGCTGTTCTTGCAGGGTGACCCAGACTCTCATCTCCCTGGTGGTCTGAGTCCCTTGTCACCACACCCTTCTCAGACTATGGCAGTTACACTTATCCATTTACCAACAACACTGAACAGGGCAGTGTTAAAGAAAAAGTTATTCAATGACATTTGTTAAAGCATGGTAAAGCAGACTTATCCAGAACCATTGAGAGAAGCATAGGAACCACTGCAATCAGATTTTTTAGTAAGGCAAAGAGATTGGGCTCAACTCCAAATGCAGCTTGGGCAAGTGGGAATTTATAGCCAAGGAGTAGGGGGGTGCTCAGTGGATGGAAATTACTTAGAGGAAACATCAAGGGTAAGCGGGATTCTCTGGTTAAATCGACTGAACAGGATTCTCGCTAAAGTCAGAGCAGGATGATCAGACATCACCTGGGGAGAAAGTGGAAGATGAGGAACAGGATCAGCTTTCTGGGTTGATCAGATTGATCAGAATCAGCTTTCCAGGTTGGTCAGATCCAGGATGATCAGATATTGAGGGTTGGGGGTTCTTGCTAAACTGACATAGCAGGTTCTTTGCCGAAACTGGATTTTACAAGGAAGTGCACAGATGGGCCTAGGAGAAGTTTTAGGAGCCTGACTAAAGTTTGGCCAAGCCAAAAATTTTTATCAGGGGCAACAAGAGATACCAATCCCAATAGATCTCTTAGGTTTTTAACTTACTCTTTTCTGCCTCAATTGTGTAAAGTAAGTGTTATTTCCTTCTGATGAGTAAATTCAATTACCCTCAGGTGTGTTAATTATTTTGTTCTCTATTAAGGAGCCCTTAGTAACGGGACTGCATTTGTGGCTGAAAGTTTAATGGGACTAGTAATAAGCCTCATAGTGGAAGCTCTCTTTGACAGCTAGGACCTCCAGAGGCCCAAAGCCCAGGACTGAGGGGACAGGAAGGGGTCTCCAAGTGGGTCACTCCTAACAAAGGCAAATGGGGCCAATCTAACGTTCACTACTTGGTTCCCTGTCTCATAGAGAGCCCACTGATCGGGGACACTGTAGCATATACAGTCATTAATTTAGGGTCCTCTCTTGGCAGAGTATCATCTCCAAGCTGACACACAGCTACACCTTCAAAAGACCATTCTATCACTCTCCTGGCCAGCACCTTCCATGGGGGTATGTGAGAGGTCCCATGGTCATATGTCCACTGATGTACATGTAAGCCACCTACAGCAGCAGAGGTGTTGGCTGAGGGCGAGGGGATCTAGAATGAGGAGTAGAAAGGAGACAATGAGGATCAGTTGTGGCCTTGCCATGATCTTCCAAACTGTCTCCTTCCAAGAACCTGACCAACCAGCCAAACTCTTTGTTACTGTCCCTGGGTTTAAAGTATATTCTCATCTTGGGCCACCTCTCATTGATGTGAATGGGGTCTCTTGTTCTAAAGCAATATTACACAGACTCCAGGTTGGTGATATAAACATTCTGCTAAAACACCCTCCGATAGTGGTGCCGGCTGAGGCCCTGTGGGCAGAAAAGCAAACATATGCCCAGAATATATTTGATTATAGTAAAGATAAATCAACTTGTCACCAAGTATCCGATTGGTTTCCTTGAGGAATGATCCTGTGTTCAGAACTGAACTTGGGTCTCGTTGCTGGCGGGTTGGACATACGGCCTTGGTAAGTGGGAATCTACGGTGTGGGGCCCATGCATAGCTTCCATTGCTGCTGCAAAAGCCATTCAGTTCCTGAAGCCAGTGTGCCAACATGGGGGTGGCTGATTGCAGGGGCTGCCTGACAGCAACTGGACAGGTCATTTTGTCTACTTGGTTGTCTTGTGCCTTCTCTCTACTTGGTTGCCTTGGGTGTGAATATGTAGTACAAAGATATTCCCATTTCATGTCCTTTCCATAGGCTCAACCACATGCTTTCCCCCCAGACATCCTCCACTCTGATCTTCCAAACTGTCTCCTTCCAAGCCCCTGACCAACCAGCCAAACCCTTTGTTACTGTCCCTGAGTTTAATGTATATTCTTATCTTGGGCCACTTCTCATACACAAAGTGAATGACTAAGTGCCTTAACTGAAACCCTCCCCAGTAAATTTCCCCTCACTAATGTTCTTTAGGCCCCCCACACAAGTTGGGCTAACCCAATTTTTAACTATTCTGTTCTGTAGAAGACACTCCTAAGAGAATAAAGAGGCAAGCCACAGACTTTAGAAAATACTTGCAAATCACGTCTAACCAAAAAGAACTTGTATAAACAATGTATAAAGGATATTCAAAACCCAAAAATAAGAAAACAAAGAACTCAATACAGGCCAGGCACAGTGGCTCATGCCTGTAATCCCAGCACTTTGGGAGGCTGAGGCCGGTGGATCACTTGAGGTCAGGAGTTCAAGACCAGCCAGGCCAATATGGTGAAACCCGTCTCTACTAAAAATAAAAAAATTTAGCCAGGCTTGGTAGTACATGCCTGTAATCCCAGCTACTTGGAAGGTTGAGGTAAGAGAATCACTTGAACCCAGGAGGCGGAGGTTGCAGTGAGCTGAGATTGCACCACTGCACTCTGGCCTGGGCAACAGAGTGAAACTCTGTCTCAAAACAAACAAACAAAAACAAAACCAAGAAAACCCACAATATAAAATGGGAGAAATTTTGAATAGACAGTCCACCAAAGAAGATATTCAGATGGCAAGTAAGTACATGAAATGGTGATCGTTTGTCTTAGGGAAATGCAAATTTAAATCACAGTGAGATGCCACTACACACCTATTGGAATGACATTAGAATGGTTTATGAGGTTGTGTTCAACAAAACTAAAATGCGGATGCATTTCTGATGGGAATGCAAAATGGTACAGCCATTCTGAAAAAATGACATTTTAAAAATAAAGTTAAACACATGTTAAGCATTCACCAAACAATCCCACTCCTAGATATTTTATTAATAATCACCCCAAATTGGGAGTAACCCCAATGTCCTTCAATTAGTGAATGGATAAGCAAACTGTAATCATCTATACAACAGAATGCTATTCAGTGCTTAAACCACTGATGCAAGCAAGAACATGGGACAATCTCAAATGCATTAATCCATGTGAAAAAACATCCAGACTTAAGAGGGTACATACTACATGATTCCATGTATATGACATTTTTGGCAGAAGAATAGGAACAGCAAACAAATCAGTGGTTGCGGGGGCACTGAGGGTGGAGACTGGAACTTAGTACAAAAGGGCAGCACAAAGGAATTTTTTTGGATTGTGGAATCTATATCTTGAGTTTGGTGGTGGCTGCATGACTGTTTGCATTTGTAAAATTTTACCGTATGTAATTTATTTATTTAAAAAATGATATTAGAGATTTTCAGTTAAAAAACAGCTGATGCATTTGCTGGCAGTAACCAACTAGTAGTTTTATTTGAAAATCAGCATTTTAAAATCTATAGCTATATAATATAGACCACCTATATTAAAATAGCTTTCTCATGATGTCACTTTTAAAACTGATATTACTAAAAATGTACAGGAAAGATTAGACTTGAACTCAAAGGGCCAATGTGTTACATCGTATTTCTTTACCTTTGTAATTGGAAATACGAATTTAAGTGACAAATCTAGAGAATAATACAATACATTGTAAAACTGTTAGCCCTCTACCACTCAGTCCACCCAGTATCCATCTGGGAACTGAGGAGGCAGGCTCCTCCTCTTGCAGGCTTCCCTGTCTTTTTGAGTTCCTGCTTCCATGGGAAGTATGTATTTGGAGGGGCTCTCACACAAGCGCACTGCTTCTCATAGACTGATGACATCTAGGACTCTGGCTTCATCCGGGGAATTGTGTCTGCAGGTTGAGGAAGTAATTGCTGGCAGTAAGGTCCATTCAGCTGCCTCCTAGTAAGCCCATAAGGAAAGGGGTCTGACTTTATTATTTTTCTTTAGAATGTGTGGTACTTGTGACTTTTGGTCTTCCCCTTGGCCTTGGTTGTCAATAAGAAAACTACTCCATGTCCTGTTACATTAGGAAAGCCTCATAGAGCAATAGAATTACTGGAAGATTCCCTCTCAAAATCTAATAACGCATATGTTGTGGCCAATTCAGTTATTTGGCCAGGGGTAGGGGGAAGGAGTGCATGAAGGAATCAAGGGTGCCAGCAGAGTACCCGGGACATAATGACAACAAGGTCCCTGAACTATATGATCCCTGAGAACAAGACCATGGAGTTTGTTTTACAATGGCACAAGATGCTTAAAGTATATTTTTGAATACATTAATTATGTGCTGGTACTAAGGAGAACCTGAAGGTTATAAGGAGCGTATTAGTCCATTCTCATGCTGCTAATAAAGACATGCCCAGGACTGGGTAATTTATAAAGGAAAGAGGTTTAATTGACTCACAGTTTAGCATGGCCAAGGAGACCTCAGGAAACTTACAATCATGGCAGAAGGGGAAGCAAACATATTGTTCTTCACATGGTGACAAGGAGAAGTGCCAAGCAAAAGGGGAAAAACCCCTCATAAAATCATTATCTGTCATGCGCACTCACTCACTATCACGAGAACAGCATGGAGGTAACTGCCCCCATGATTCAACTGCCTCCCACTGGGCCCTCCAGCAAACATGTGGGGATTATGGAAACTACAATTCTAGATGGGATTTGGGTGGGGACACAGCCAAATCATATCATTCTGCTGCTGATCCCTTCCAAATCTCATGTCTTCACATTTAAAAACACAATCTATGCCTTTCCAACAGTCTCCCAGTCTTAACTCATTCCAACATTAAACCAAAAGTCCATAGTCCAAAGTCTCATCTGAGACAAGGGAAGTCCCTTCTGCCTATGAGCCTGTAAAATCAAAAGCAAGTTAGTTACTTCCTAGATACAATGAGGGTACAGTTATTAGGTAAACACGCCAGTTCCAAATGGGAGAAATTGGCCAAAATGAAGGGGCTACAAGCCCCATGCAAGTCCGAAATTCAGCAGAACAGTCAAATCTTAAAGCTCCAAAATGATCTCCTTTGACTCCAGGTCTCACATCCAGGTCACACTGATGCAACAGGTGCATTCTCATGGTCTTGGGCAGCTCCACCCCTGTGGCTTTGCAGGGTACAACCCCCCTCCTGGCTGCTTTCACGTGTTGGCATTGAGTGTCTGTGACTTTTCCAGGCACATGGTGCAAGCTGTCAGTGGATCTACCATTCTGGGGTCTGGAGGATGGTGCCCCTGTTCTCACAGCTCCAGTAGGCAGTGCCCCAGTGGGGTCTCTGTGTGGGGGCTCCCACCCCACATTTCCCTTCTGCACTGCTCTAGCAGAGGTTCTCCATCAGGGCATCACCCCTGCAGCAAAATTTTGCCTGGGCATCTAGGCATTTCCATACATCCTCTGAAATCTAGGGGGAGGTTTCCAAACCTCAGTTCTTGACTACTGTGTACCCACAGGCTCAACACTATGTGGAAGATGCAAAGGCTTAGTTCTTATGCCCTCTGAAGCCACGGCCTGAGCTGTACCTTGGCCCCTTTTAGCCACAGCTGGAGTGGCTGGGATGCAAGGCACCAACTCCTTACCCTGCACACAGCAGGGCAGCCGTTGGCTCAGCCCATGTAACCATTTTTCCCTCCTAGGTTTCTGGGCCTGTGATGGGAGGGGCTGCCACAAAGGTCTCTGACATACCCTGAAAACACTTTCCCTATTGTCTTGGTGATTAACATTAAGATCCTTGTAACATACGCAAATTTATGCAGTGGTCTTGAATTTCTCCCCAGAAAATGGGGTTTTCTTTTCTATTGCTGCAAATTTTCCAAACTTTTGTGCTCTGCTTCCTCTTGAACACTTTGCCACTTATAAATTTCTTCTGCAAGTTGCCCTAAATCATCTCTCTCAAGTTCAAAGTTCCACAGATCTCCAGGGCAGGGGCAAAATGCCACCAGTCTCTTTGCATAGGAAGAGTGACCTTTACTCCAGTTCCCAAAAATTTATACATCTCCATCTGATACCACCTCAGCCTGGAATTTATTGTCCAGATTATTATCAGCATTTTGGTCAAAGCCATTCAACAAGTCTCTAGGAAGTTCGAAACTTTCCCACATCTTCCTGTCTTCTGAGCCCTCCAAATCTCTACGAGGTTCTAAACTTTCCCACATTTTTCTGTTTTCTTCTGAACCCTCCAAAGTTTTCCAACCTCTGCCTGTTACCCACTTCCAAAGTCACTTCCACATTTTCAGGTATCTTTACAGCAGCACCCCACTCTTTGCAGTACCAATTTATCGTATTAGTCTGTTCTCATGCTGCTAATAAAGACATACCCAAGACTGGGTAGTTTATAAAGGAAAGAGGTTTAATTGACTTAGTTCAGCATGACTGGGGAGGCCTCAGAAAACTTAACAATCTTGGTAGAAGGGGAAGCAAACACATCCTTCTTCACATGGTGGCAGCAAGAAGTGCTGAGCAGAAGGGGAAAAGCCCCTTATAAAACGATCAGATCTCCTGAGAACTCATTCACTAACATGAGGACAGCATGGGGGCAACCGCCCCCATGATTCTGTTACCTCCCAATGGGTTCCTCCAATGACACATGGGAATTATGGAAACTACAATTCAAGATGAGATTTGGGTGGGGACCCAGCCAAATATAAAGGAGCAAGTTTTTTGGTTTTTTTTCGAGACGGAGTCTTGCCTTGTCACCCAGGCTGGAGCACAGTGATGTGATCTTAGCTCACTGCAACCTCTGCCTCCTGGGTTTAAGCAATTCTCCTGACTTAGCCTCCCTAATAGGTGAGATTACAGGTGCACACCACCATGCCCAGTTAAATTTTTTTGTAATTTTAGTAGAGACAAGTTTTCGCCATGTTGGCCAGGCTGGCCTCGAACTTTTGACCTCAGGTGACCCACGGCCTCAGCCTCCCAAAATGTTGAGACTACAGGTGTGAGCCATTGTGCCCAGGGTAGGGTGCATGCTTATTTCAGGACTGGAACGTGAGAGTGAAAGGACAGCCTGTTATGGACTGAGAAAGAAGGTTCAGAGTTCTAGAACTTGGAAGTGAAGTGATCCTATAATTACTTTGGGTTGCTAAAGAGGAGTGGTGCTGCGAGGTCAGGAAATTGAGACCATCCTGGCTAACACGGTGAAACCCTGTCTCTACTAAAAATACAAAAAATTAGCCGGGCGTGGTGAGGGGCGCCTGTAGTCCCAGCTACTCGGGAGGCTGAGGCAGAAGAATGGCATGCATTCGGGAGGCGGAGCTTGCAGTGAGCTGAGATCGCGCCACTGCACTCCAGCCTGGGTGACAGAGCGAGACTC
The DNA here is from genome assembly GCF_000951045.1 of Mandrillus leucophaeus. Taxonomy (NCBI): domain Eukaryota; kingdom Metazoa; phylum Chordata; class Mammalia; order Primates; family Cercopithecidae; genus Mandrillus; species Mandrillus leucophaeus. The sequence goes on from NW_012101965.1 coordinate 356,369, forward strand.
CGTCTCAAAAAAAAAAGAAAAAAAAAAAAAAAGAGAAGTGGTGCTGGAGGTTGCTAAGGTTAAGGGTGCAAAACTAGGAGGAGATTAGACGACAACAGGTCCTTCGATAGCAACATTGTTTCATTATAACGTTGACGAGAAAAAATAAATCCATTCCCTGTAGGGACCACTGCCTGTGTGAAGTCTGCATGCTCTCCGTATGTCTGCGTGGGTTTTCTCTGAATCCTCAGGTGTCCTTCCACATTCCAAAGATGTGCACATTAGGTAAGTCAGGGTGTCTAAATGGTCCCAGTCTGAGTGAGCATGGATGTGTGTGTGCATGTGTGTGTGTGTGTGTGTGTGCACCCGATGATGCAATCACATCCTAGACAGGAGCTGGGGCCTACCTGTCCCATGAGCCACTGGGATAGGCTCCTGCTACCCACAACCCCGAACTGGAATACATAGGTAGGAAAATGAATGAATATAAGTGACTGAAAAATAAAAATGTGTAAAGCATATGATGATCATACAGATGCAAAACAGTAAACAAAGTGGTGCTAGAGAGCTCAGCAAGCCACCATGTTTGTGATTATTTTGAACTTCACTTTGCAGACATTTATTCCTTGATTTAACCCACCACAAGGACAACCGTCGTAACTCACTAGTACAGCAAAAATAGGGTAAGGAGTTATTTTTTTTTAATTAATCATTTTGGTTGCATGTGTAGCTTGCAGTTACTTAATTAAATGTTTAATATTAGAAGTGTTTTGGTCTCGATTTAGAAATTTGGTGATTTTCTGACCAGAAATATGCCATAGGAACTTAACTCTTGTTTGTAGCAAATTATCAATTAGCCTGTGATAAAATTGGTTTCATGATACCATAACCAAGTGCAGGCTTGGCTGCATGCCCCTTGCCAACCCAATAACAAGGATGAAGTGCAGTGAAAGGAAAGTGGCTTTATTTTTCAAAGCTAGCAGTGGGGAAACAGCCCGCTTACACACCTCTGGAAACTGCTTCAAAAGCCTGGGTTGAAGGCAGAGGTTTCAAAAAGGGAAGCTCGATATGGGAGACATGCAGGAGTTGTGCCAGGAGCAGGGGTTGTGGTGTCTTGCTTCAATGCCTATCTTGAGTTATGGTCCATCTAAAATGCAGGCTGGCGTCATCTCGCCTGTGGCCAGGCTGCAGAGTATCTACCTTGGGGCAATCTTTAAGTGGGGGACAATTCTGCAGCTGGGCCTTTGTGCCCCTCATTTTAAATTAGCCCCTGGAATTTTTAAGAAGCATACAGTTACATAAATGTGCATTGGGTAAGGGAGTACCTTGTGGGAAATGGAGGGGAGTGGAGTTTCAAAGTATGTTTCAAGGCTATATTTTCAGACTAAAGAGAAAAGGTTTCTACAGTTTATTTCAAGGTTACATCTTGAGACTGATAAGAAAGGAGAAAAGAAAAAATGTTTTGTTTTGAAGCTAAACTACTTGGTTACAATACTTTGTTTTGCTTAAAATTAGGTTCCAAGGACCTATCCACAATAACATTAATTGAGGACTTACTGTATTGAATGGCTTATCACATCAATGTTGAAACTGATGCTCTCATTCATTCAACAAATTATTATTGATACGCATTATGTGTCACATACTGGGTTTTGGCAATGAAGAAATATTTCCCTCCCCTCCCCTCCCCTCCCCTCCCTTCTCTTCCCTTCCCTTCCCTTCCCTTCCCTCCCTCCTCTCTTTCCTTCCCTTCCCTTCCCCCTTTCCTTTCCTTTTCATTCCCTCCCCCCTTCCCTTCCCTTCCCTTCCCTTCCCTCCCCTCCCCTCCCCTCCCCTTCCCTTCCCTTTTTTCTTCTTCTTCTTTTTGATATAGAGTCTCGTTCTGTCACCTAGGTTGGAGTGCAGTGGAACAATCACTGCTCACTGCAGCCTCTATCTCCTGGGCTCCAGTGATCCTCCCACCTCAGCCTCCCGAGTAGTTGGGACCACAGGTGCACACCATCATGCCTGGCTATTTTTGCATTTTTGGTGGAGATGGTGTTTCACCGTGTTACCCAGCCTGGTCTCGAACTCCTTAGCTCAAGCAACCCACCCACCTCAGCTTCCCGAAGTGCTGCGATTACAGGCATGAGCCACCACACCTGGCCAAGAAATATTTTCTTAATAATAAAGAAATTAGATAGGCAATACAAGGTAATGATTTTAGAGTTGAGACAGCCTGGAGTTTGAATCCCAGTTCCAGGTATTTAATAGCAACATGACTTACACAATACTTAACCCATTTTGCCTCAGCTTCCTAATCTGTCAAAAAAAAAAACCCTTGTAGTACCTACTTAATAGGGTTGTTGTGATTAATGCGATAATTAGTGTAAAGCTTTAGAACAATGCCTGAAATTTAGTAATTATTCAATAATTAGCTATTAAAAATGTAACAGATATATATGTAACGTCAGATAGTGACAAGTGTTATAAAGAAAAAGAATTCAGGTTGGGTGCAGTGTGGCTCATGCCTCTAATCCCATCACTTTGGGAAGCTGAGGAGGGTGAGCTCAAGAGTTTGAGACCAGTCTGGGCAACATGGCAAAACTCTGTCTCTACAAAAACCACACACACAAAATTTAGCTGGGCATGGTGGCCTGGGCCTGTGATCTCAGCCACCTGGGAGGCTGAGGTGGGAGAATCACCTGAGCTCAGGAGGTCGAGGCTACAGTGAGCCAAGATTATGCCCCTGCACTCCAGCCTGGGTGACAGTGGGAGACCCTGTCTCAAAAGAAAAAAAAAAAAAAAAAGAATTCAGATAAGCGGATAGTGCATGGTGGGACTATTTTAGAGCAGCTGCTGCAGGAAGGCCGCTCTGAGGAGGTGACATGTAAGCAGGGACCGGAAACCATGTGAGAGAATATGCCATGCCATGGTTTGTGGAAGGACTATTTTAGATGGCAGGAACAAAGGCCCTGGGGCAGACAAGGGCTGCAAGGCCTAGGAAAGGTGGCCGAGAAAAAGACGCAAAGACAATTGTGAGCCAATCTCTACCCCTTTGTGCTCTTCCTGTTTACACCTTTGGAAGGCAGCTGTCTGGGGGGCTCTGCTCACTTCCTGCAGGTGCCCTGAAAGGCCACATGAGGGGCTGCTGTAGCAAACTGAAAGTCTTAGAGATGGGAAATAAGCTTAATGGATAGTATATACTTACCTTTATCAAATACTACTAGTCAAGTCAGAAGATATTGACAGGTCTACAATCTCTTACCTTTCTTAAAAAATAGAAAGATAATAGAATGCCTGTAACTGTGTACATATTAACATTCCAGAAAGGCCTGGAGTGAAATGAATAAAAATTGACACTAAGTGGCATCCATAAAGGCTAGAAATAGCTTCATGCAAGCTTAGTTTAGATTTTGCAGGGCAGGTTTTACTTCCAAAGGGTTACAAAAAAGTCTTTGGGTTTTCAGTGCTCTTTGAATTTTGCAATTACAGATAAATGACTGGGAACCTGTAATAATTTCCTCCTATGTGTCATTTATAGGATCCGCACTCTGGGAAACAACTTGTAGAAGACAAAATAAAAACCAAAACTCTGTGTAATTCTGCCTTAGCTACCATCTTTGAAGTATTTTATACTTGCCAAGTATAAATTCTTAAGATATTCTACTTGAAATAGCTGAAGAATCCCCTCTCTGGGACAGGTGCAGATTAAAAGAGCGCCACTCCATGATTTTCATAAAGGAGAAAATAAGGAAGGCAGCCCCTGTGGGCAGACCTGGGCCTACATGAGTTGATAGAGTTGACGGTATAAATGTAGAGTATTAAGTTCCCAGTGACCGGAATGACCTTGTGAACAAAGAGGACAACTTTGCCAGTTTTCCCCTCTATTCAGCATATTTTGTTTCTCAGGTAAACATGGCTTAAAGCACGAATGAGACGAAGCCTCAATGTTGGTGTCTACGTGAAGGCTTCCCGGATAGCCTGAATGTTCATAGCCCTTCAGAACAGATGGAAATACTGCATTTATCTTCATTTGAACCAAAAAGGTACAGATAGAATGATAACCTGAACAAAGCTCCCCTTTCAATCCAATTATTTAGACGCTTAGGACCAGAAGCTGCGAAACATAAAAACTGCAACCCGTATCTTAGTTATCTCGGCCTTAATGAGCCGCTGGCTGTTTTCCTCTGCACCCCCCTTTTCGGGGGTCTTGCTGAGGTCTCCGCGCAGAGGGCGGCTCGGTCATCCCGCCGCCGGGCG
>NW_012101965.1:361254-397185 GCF_000951045.1 Mandrillus leucophaeus
AGGGTCCTGGGGCCGGGCCCCGAGTAGTGCATGCGGGGCGGGGCGGCCGTGAGCCGGAGGCGAAGATGGAAGGCTTAACGCTGAGCGATGCGGAGCAGAAATACTATTCAGATCTCTTCTCCTACTGCGACATTGAGAGCACCAAGAAGGTGGTGGTCAACGGGCGGGTGCTGGAGCTGTTCCGGGCCGCGCAGCTGCCCAACGACGTGGTCCTACAGGTAACGTCGCGTCCTGGGGTCGGCGGGCGGCTCAGGCCTGCAGTCGCCAGCCTCCGGGAGTGGGAGTGGGCGCCGATTCCTTGGGGACCGGCGGGGGTCTGGGTCGGGGTCCCCGCAGCGGGTAGGGGCCGCAGGTGCCCGGGAGGCCTGGACTCGCGCGGCGGCCGAGGGGGAGGGGATGGCTCTTAGAAGACAGAACTCCTGTGGTGGGGGTCTGAAGAGCCTCAGCCGGTATCCCCCACTACCCTGAGAATCTGTGCTCTGCACTACAAGAGCTACCTCACGTGAAGGATCTTAGGTTGTTAATGTGTGTGAATCCTGGAACCTGGCATACAGAGCTTTTCGGATCCTGCGGAGTAGTGAAGTTATCAGTATGGGCAAAATGGTTTTTTTAATTCTTGAATTAACCGAGAAGACGCGATAAAGTGAGTTTTACAGGTTTAGGCATCGAAGAAACTGTTTTGTTAAAGGAAGCAAAATTCTTAGGGCAATTTTTAAAAATGTGAACTAGTGAGTAGTTTTACAAGTAGGCATACAAGAAGTTGTAATTATCTGTAGAACGTGTGTATGAAACTGAACAGTTTTTTTCAACAGGCGTTCGAAAGCATTTGTGGAACTTGCGGATTTAGGTTGGGAGATGAGTATTGAACAGCTGGTAGACAGAAGTGCGTATTTTCCCTAATCTGAAGCCCTGGAGGAGCAAGCCCTATAGGTTTCAAGCCTTCTTTATCATATATGCTTTTAAAACAGAAGACTTCCTAGAAATTCATATCTAATGTATGTGGTGAGCATTAGTGCTACTCTGTTTAATGATTCATAGCTGCTAGTAGGAGTCTGTCTAAACAGCATATTAGGAACAGGTTTTAAGCATTCATCTTTTATATTGATCCAAGCTAGTTATCCACATCATCCACATCTCCAAAACTTAAAGCCACATGTGTAGGCGTATGTAGTGGACTGCAGAGCATTGGACCAGGGTTTTGAGGGCTGGGTCCTTGACCCTACTCTGCTGTTAACCAGCAGTATGACTTTGGGTCAGGCACTTTCCCTTTTCAAGCATAAGTATATTCATCCACAGAATGAAGGCAAGTTTCTTCTAACAAAAATTCTGTGAAATATAAAAATGTCCCCACACAGGCCTCTGTTTTAGAAGTTAGGTCCGCATTAACTATGACTAAGTTGAACGAGTTAGATCTTTTTACATGTTCTTGTGTTTTATATTGCTTTTTTAAAATCTTGGGAGGAAAAATGTGGGATGTCTTACGTGCCAGTGAAGGGCAACGAGGAGTCCAATTTCATCCTGTTGAAAAGGGACAAATAGTAAATATTTTGGGCTTTGCTGGCCATATATGCTCTCTGTTGCATATTCTTCTTTGTTTTTGTGTTTACAAAACACAAATATGTAAAACCATTCTTAGCTCAGGAACATACAAAACTGATTCTGTGGTCTGCTAACAGAGGGTGCTGGTAGTGTGGTCTACGGTACTCTCCTCTTACAACTTTGGAGTAGGACTTAAAGATCTGGTCAGAACATGCTCATTAATGATCCTCTTTTTGCTCCTTTTGAAGAAATAACAGAATATACCTTCAAGTTAGGATCTAAATAAAATTAAGGAAAAGCCTTCTGTGTTCTATTTTGGTTTGTCTTTGAGGTGAGAAGGAGTTGAAATAAAACTTTCAATCTTTTTAATGATACGCAAAGACTTTAGAACTTGAAATGTAATTTTTAGGACAGACACATCAGCACTAATGAATCTTTACTTGAAACATGTTTAATCCAATGCAAGTTATTTTTATGTTTTGCTCAATTTTATTAACATTCAAAAAATAAATTTCCATTGTCTTTTGGCATAAAGAGAGAGCTTAAATATTCAGGGTTCAGTTACAAGTTGGAACTCCCTGAAGCAGAACTCTACAGTAATGTATACTAAATAGCAATCCAGATATCTTGAAGGCAGTTTACTTAAAAATTGGTCTAACACATAGACATATGAGACAAAAGGAGAATATGTGCTTACTTCCCTTAAGGGAGTTTGGGATTGTCTGAAAACAGTCAGTCCTCCATTGCTTTCTAAGTGGGAAACATTTGGGGAAGCTCATATCTAGTGCCGAGTTCTCTGCTTAACACTGGGCTAGGCATTGCAGGCATCAGAAGAGGAGTAAGAAGCTCTTAAGGATCTTGTCAATTACAGGAGTACTCATGTATAACATAAGGTAGAATGTATGCCATAGGAGAGGTGCCAAGTGTTATGTAAATACAAAGGAGGTATGCCCAAGAAAGGCTTTTTGACTTAATTCAGATGGACTTTAAATTAGGGTGGAGTGAGGGGAGTGGAATTATGAGGGCTTCCAGGCAGAGAAAAAATGTGATCAGAAGTGGAAAGTGTAGGAGCCTTTTCAAGGACTAGTGCTTTCAGGATAACGGAACATAAAATTAGAAAGAGGCCATATTAGGAAAGACTCTGAAGAAGGGCAGCAGATACGATATTTCAGCAGGCAATGGAGAACCACTGAAAAGTTTCTGACTTCGAGTGGCAGAGAGGCTAGGGAATGAGACTCTTTTAGTGATCTGGATTGGGTGCTAGGTCATGGACTTCCAACCAGGGTGACAGCAGTAGAATAGAAAGAGAGAGACTGGATGTGTTATTGAAGGACTGCTGGGTAGCCACTATATGAGGTGCTTTGTGGAACAATGTTTAATTGAAGCCAGATTATCAAGGTTGGATGCAGAGCTTTGAACTAATTGTGAAGGTAACAGGGAGTGGTAGATTTAAAGAAATGACTCATAAAGCAGTGCTTTAGGAGTCGTTTGTCAGGGCCACAGGAATTAGAGGAATAAAACTGTAGACTTAACTTGGGGGCTGATTTTGTATGGCAGATACGAAGTAAGAAACTGGGCCAGTGGTACTCAAACTTGGGAATGAGAGTGACAATGGGGAAGGGGCATTTGGCAGTGTCTAGAGACATTTTTGATTGTCATAACTGGAGGGGAGAGAGCAGTTCTACTGGCATCTAGTGGGTAGAGGCCAGAAATGCTGCTAAACATCCTGCAGTGCACAGGACAGCCTCCACAAGAATTATGTACCCAAAATGTCAGTAGTGCTGAGACTGAGAAACCCTAACCTGGAATATAGTGGTGGGAGTGGCACAAACATGAGATGTGGGCCAGGCACAGTGGCTCACGCCTGTAATCCCAGCACTTTCGAAGGCCGAGGCAGGTGGATCACCTGAGGTCAGGAGTTCGAGACCAACCTGGCCAACATGGTGAAACCGTTTCTCTACTAAAAACGCAAAATTAGCCGTGTGTGGTGGCGCATGCCTGTAATCCCAGCTACTCTGGAGGCCAAGGCAGGAGAATCACTTAGAACCTGGGAGAAGGAGGAGGTTGCAGTAAGCCGAGATCGAGCCACTGCACTCCAGCCTAGGTGACAGAGCAAGACGCTGTCTCAAAAAAAGAGAGAGAGAGAGAGAGGTGGTAGAGATTATGAAGGTAAACTCGAGAGGCCTGGGTTATTTGGCAGTGTTTTGGTGAGAGTACAATGGGGCAAGGATCATTCTTCGTCACACCACTCACAGTTAGAAAAGGGGCAGGAAGAGGGCTTACTTTTTAAAAGAGACAATGATGAGTTTGGTTTCAGACATTTTTAGATGGCAATTCCGATCTCTTGGGGACAGTTGGAAGTGGGTGGAGATTTGTCCTGCTGGTTCTTACAGCAGTTCAGGTTCAGGTGTTTGGGGTCTTTTCCTCTGTTTTGCTCACCTAGGTGTTTAGGGATGGGAGACAGTGTCACATAGACTGGGTATGCACATACATATCAGGACCTTGATTGGTACAGTAGTTTACAGTGTTTGTTAGTAAAAGTTAGGAGGGGACTGAGTCATCTGGGGACGTGAGTGTAGAGAACAAAGAACACCGAGCCCAGAACCAAACGAGGAAGGAGCTGGCATTTATTGAGTGCCTATTACGTTCTTTGATCAGGCAAATCATTTTCATGGAAGAACTCATTTGATCCTTGCAATACCTTGTGAAGTGGGTGTTATTCTTGTTTATTTTATTTTTTATTTTTTGTTTTTATTTTTATTTTTTGAGACAGTCTCGCTCTGTCGCCCAGGCTGGAGTGCAGTGGTGCGATCTTGGCTCACTGCAACCTCCACCTCCCAGGTTCAAGTGATTGTCCTGCCTCAGCCTCCTGGGTAGCTGGGACTACAGGCATGCGCCGCCACCACGCTCGGCTAATTTTTGTATTTTTAGTAGAGACGGGGTTTCACCATATTGGCCAGGCTGGTCTTGAACTCCTGACCTTGTGATCCGCCCACCTCAGCCTCCCAGAGTGCTGGGATTACAGGTTTATTCTTGTTTACTAAGAACTTGATAACAGGGAATTTAAATAATTTATTTGTGAATAGTTCGTATCTCTCCCTTACTATTATTCACCAGCTCTTACCTTCTCTGGTCATGTGGTTTGGGGGCAGGGTAAGGAATAAAATTCAGTTGGTCTGATTTTGACTTGCCCACAGTTCTTATGAATAGTAGGGATTTTGAAATATTTGATTTTGAGTTACGTATCAACTTCCTCCTTTGCATAGTAAGTAGTTTAATGTATGATGATGTCTTGAAACACAGCCACTTCAGAGAAAGAGGGAGATTCTTGTAGTTGGTATCTGGGGCACACACAGATACAATTTTTCTTTATTACAACTGTCAGATGTTTTAAGGTGTGCTCATTATACTTGCTTTGGAATAGCAGAGGAAAATCTATTCTGAGTTTAAGAGTTTGTTTTTGAAGACAGAATGTCAATAGATAAACTGAAGGAGTGGATGCTTTGTAAAATTATGCTCCATGCCACATAATAACAAGATGAGGGGGAGAAAAATCTGGCTCATAGGATTTAATCATGAGGAATTTTGCTGTCTGCTGAGCAAGACAATATTCATTGTTGTGGCTTAAAAGTCAGCTTTTTCCGAGTAGTTTATTTTTTAAAGATTAGGAAAGATGTACTATTTACCACACTAATCAGAATGTTTTCTTTGCTTTCACCAAAAGCTTCTGTTTGGGAAATGTCTTAAAACTTCATACAGACTTTGAATGCATAATAGGTTCATAAAAGGTTCTAGTACTAACTGTTCTTTCATTGAGGTTTGTGAGCAATGTACCCTGTTAATGAAGCTGAAAATCTTCAGATCATTTGTGTTGAGCAATATCTTGGTAGAATATTTGAATAACACACATAAATGTAATGGGAAAAAGCAATAACAGTGAAACAAACCATTTTGTTTTTCTCTTGAAACTTGTTTAAATCAATTACAAAATCTAGCATTAGTGATAAGTTTAAAAATAGAAAGCAGAGCTCATTTATGTGTTGAAAGATATAAACTTAATAAGTCTCGGGTTTGTTATTCTGGAGTAGTGGTTTTTAGTTCTGAATTACTAAAAAATTGTAATAAACTACAGAAATAATCTTGCCTTAATCACTTACCTATACACAGTTGAAAAAGATACTGTTTGTGAAAGAAGTCACAGTTAATGTCTTTCTGTAGTGTCCTATTTATTTACTTTTAAAATTTCTGTCTTCTTGAGTTTCTTATGTTAGTTTTAGTCATTTTGTTTGTTTGTTTTTAATCAATAGCCCAGAGTTAGAGTTTTAGTATATTGGGAATTCATGCCAAACATTTGATGGAACGACACAAGAGCATGAGAAGGTGGTATGAAGAGCACTAACTGTGGCAGGCAAGTTCCAGTCCTGGCATCAGCTAACTTTGTGACCCTGAACAAATCACAGAATGTCTCGTTTAGCTATGGAATTGGGTTTTCATGATTTCTGACTCAAATGAGACTATCTCTGTGTAGGAGCAGCTAATCTATTCCAGACACACCCCTTTAAAAGTAGCACAAAGTCTTGTGGTTAATTGCTCCACTATCTTGACACTGGAACTGGATTATTTGACATTCTTTGAGGACTATAAAGAGGAGATATATAGAAGAGGAAACTGATGAAAGGGTCATAAATCCGTGGGTGCTTAGTTCTTCAAGGCCATGAGAATTTGAAATGGGTGATAAGACTTGTCATTTCTGATGTTTTCCCTTATGTATGTTTTATTTTCTGTAGCCTTTCCTATTGTAGATGCATCTGCACTCATCTTTTCCCTCTGTGTAATGGAAGTTAAACCATATACCACATTTCATTGAGATTGGATGAATTCTAAGACTTAGGCTTTTTAAAATTAAGAATACTACATCTCTTCTCCATTTTGTTTCAAGAATTAGCCATGTGTTGAATTTGGGGTCTATCATTAAATAATGAAGCCAGAATTTATTAGTCTGTCTCTTTTGGGTTGTTGATTCCTTTGAGATTCTGGTGTACACACTGGACATCTGCTTAGAAAACATAGTTCCACAGAATTTTGCACTTAATTTGTGATTTCTAGCCTTCCCCTAATTGAGTCAAGCTTATCTTACGGCCTTCTACATTAATTCAGTTTTAAGGAAGAGCACGCTGACCTGAGAAATGCTAAACATTTCTCTGTCTTAAATCAGTTTTAAATATTTGAACTAGAACTTCCTTGTGGCTGTTCTTTGTATACATGCAGTGGTGAAGGATAAAGACATGTTCTCTGACTTGTGCCAATGTCAAAAAGAAAAAAAAATGGCCAGGCATGGTGGCCTGCACCTGTGGTCTCAGCTACTCGAGAGGCAGAGGCAGGAGGATCACTTGAGCCTGGGAAGTCAAGGCTGCAGTGAGACATAGTAGACATAGTAGTGTCACTGCACTCCAGCCTGGGTGACAGAGCAAGTCTCCATTCCACCCCCCACCGCGCCCCCCCAATAAAAGAAAAAAAACTGTATACAATAATAGAGAATCATTGGATGAGGAGGTAGTGGGGACCTACTTAGGTGTAAGGGAAGGCCCCTTAGAGGACGCCTGGATGAGGGGTCAAGGGAGGGAGAATAAGGTGTTTCATATAGAGAGAACTGGGAAGGGCCTGAGGCTGTCAAGAGGGCAGTGTGTGAAACTATGGACAAGAGGGGAGAATGGCAGGGACTGCATAAGGCAGGCCCTTGTACTCAGTGAAAAGGAATTTGGATTTTAGTGGAAATATACGAAAAGTTTTTATTTGGGGGTGTAGCATAACCTGAATTTTTTATATATATATATATATATAAAATATGTATATATATTTTTTTGTTTGTTTTGTTTTGAGACGGAATCTTTCTCAGTCACCCAGGCTGGAGTGCAGTGGCCGGATCTCAGCTCACTGCAAGCTCTGCCTCCCGGCTTTACGCCATTCTCCTGCCTCAGCCTCCCGAGTAGCTGGGACTACAGGCGGCCGCCACCTCACCTGGCTAGTTTTTTGTATTTTTTAGTAGAGACAGGGTTTCATCGTGTTAGCCAGGATGGTCTCGATCTCCTGACCTCGTGATCCGCCCGTCTCGGCCTCCCAAAGCTGAATTATATTTTAAAAGATCATGCTGACTGATATATGAGCAAAAAGAATACTGGGGGCAAGTGGAAGCGGATAGGCTAGTGGATATGCAACAGTCCAGGCAGCAGACAGCAATGGCTTAAATTAGCGAGGTGGCAGTAGGATAGAGAACAGTGGACATATCCGAGAATTTTTTAGGTGGTAGAAATAGGAAGGCATAGTAATGCGTTGGATATGGAACATAAGGGAGGGGAAAGAACTTGAGGATGTTGCTGGAAGTTGCCACTATTGTATGGTTAGAAGAGGAATGGATTTTGGCGGGAGTTGTTTCGGTGGGAGGTAAGGGTGAATTCAGGAGTTCCCCTTTTGTCTAGTTCTCAGAAGCTTGTAGATTGTCAAGTAGACCTGTTAGATCTATAAATCTTGAGGAATTCAGAGATACTTGGCTTAGATATGTCATTTGAAGATTGTCACTATGTTAGTGACATTTAAAGGTAATGAAAATGAATGAAATAATTGAAGAAAAGATAAAGAAGAAAGAAAGATGGACTAGAATTGGAATCCTGAGGAATGCTGAACGTTTCTAAGTTGAGTAAACTGGAAGGCCTCTTGGAAGGAGGCTAGAAAGCACACAACCAGAGTGGTACAAATTGGGAATGTGTAATGTACAGTATTATCATGTCGTGGATGCCAAATAATGCAGGTATTTCAAGGGGGGTGGGTAGTCAGCTGTATTGAGTTTCACTGAGAGGCTGAGAAGATGTGGGCAGGAATGTGGCCATTGGATTTGGCAACCTGGAAGTTATTAGTAACTTCAGTGAGCCAGTTTCATGGACTAGTGTAGATGGATGCCAGATTTGAGTGATTTGAAGGATAAATGATGGCTGAGGAACTAGAGATAGGGTGTATAGATAGCTTTGAAAGAAGTTTGCCTGTGAAAGGGAATAGATACAGGGTAGAAGCTAGAGGTGTATGAGGATATAAAGGAAATCTTTTTGTTTGTTTCTTTTTGAGTGTGAGAAATTCTGCAGAATGATTTTAGTTGTTAGGATTGCTAAGATAAGGGAGATGAGAAGTCCTTGAGAAAGCGGGAATGGTCAGGATCCTGACTGCACAGAGTCCTTTGTTAAGAAGGGGATACTTCCTCAGTGTTTTTTTTGTTTGTTTTGTTTTGTTTTGTTTTGTTTTGAGATGGATTCTCACTCTGTCTCCCAGGCTGGAGTGCAATGGTGTGGTCTTGGCTCACTGCAACCTCCGCCTCCCGGGTTCAAACGATTCTCCTGCCTCAGCCTTCAGAGTAGCTGGGATTACAGGCGCCCACCACCATGCCTGCCTGATTTTTGTCTTTTTAGTAGAGAAGGGGTTTCACCATGTTGGCCAAGCTGGTCTCGAACTCTCGATGTCGTGATCTGCCCGCCTTGGCCTCCCAAAGTGCTGGGATTTCAGGCATGAGCCACCACGCCCGGCCACTTCCTCAGTTTTAACAGTGGTGAAGAAAGAACAACATGGTTACAGAGGCAAGTAGGAATATAGGTTTAGTGGGTGGAATATAGATTTAGTGGGAAGATGTTCTGGCCTGATGGCTTTTATTTGTTTTCTACAAACTGAGGCAGGATTAACAGTATAGTAGTGACATAAAATCTTAATATGAAAGTAAGGGGAAAAAAAAACAAACTTACATTAGTTTCAAAGAGGCCTAACATACTTAGGAATAAACTTAAGAAAAGAGTCACCAAGATTTTTGTATTAAAAACTACAAAACAGGGCTGAGCACAGTTACTCACGCCTGTAATCCTAGCACTTTGTGAGGTTGAGGTGGGCAGATCACTTGAGCACAGGAGTTTGAGACCAGTCTGGGCAACGCAGGGAGACCCCTGCCTGTAAAAAAAGATAAAATAAATTAGCTGGGTGTGGTGGTGTGCACCTGTGGTCCCAGCTACTTGGGAGGCTGAGGCAGGAGGATGGTTTAAGCCTGGGAGGCAGAGGTCAGGGAGGCAGAGGTCAGAGAGACCCAAGATTGTGCCAGTGGACTCCAACCTGGGCAACAGAGCCAGACCCTGTCTCAAAAAAAAGAAAAAGAAAAAGAAAAAAAAAAGAAAAGGAAAAGAAACAAGAAATAATTGGGCTTTATTAAATATTTTTTAAACTTTTACACTTCAGAGGATACTTAAAGTATAAAAAGATAAACCGTAGATTGGGGAGAAATATTTGCATATTATAAACATGGTAAAGGTCTTTAATCTAGAATATATTTGAAAAATCTTGCAACTCACTTATAAAGGGGAAAAAAAAAACACTGGGCGAAAGCCCATTCTTAGACTTAAGCCCATTAAATAGGTATTTCACCAAAGACAACGATAAGAATGGCCAATAAGCATATGAAAAGATGCTAACATCATTAGTCATTAGGGAAATGCAAATTAAATCACAGTGATATACTATCACGCACTGACCAGAGTGGCTATAATTAAAAAGACTGACAATACCTAGTATTTATATTGTTAAGAAACTGGAACCCCTAGGCACTTCTCTTGGGACTGTAAATGGCACAACCACTTTGGGAAACAGTTTGGCTTTTTCTTAAGAAGTTAAGCCTAAATTTGCCATAGGAACTAGCAGTTCCGCTGTTAGGAATCTGCCCAAGAGAAATGAAAATACATGTAGAAATAATGGCATGTACATGTCTGTTAGCATTATTCACTGTAGTCAAAAACTAGAAAACAATTCAAATATCCATCAAATGGTGTTTGAATACATAAAATGCGGAAAACTATTCTGCAATAAAAAAGAAACAAATTAGTGATATATGTTATAACAAACATGAATGTCAAAAACATGGCTCTGGGCAACATAGCAAGACCCTGTCACAAAAAAATTAATAAATAAAATTAGCTGAGTGTGATGGCACCTGCATATCATTCAGGCTATTCTTGGAAGGCTGAGGAAAGAGGATAGCTTAAGCCCAGGTGTTGGAGGCTGCAGTGAGCTGTGTTCACGCCACTACACTCCAGCCTGGGTGACATAGCGAGACCTCATCTGTAATAACAACATGCTAACTGTCAAACCAAATACAAAAGAGTACATATTGTGTGGTTACATTTATATAGACTGTCTACAAAAAGCAAATCTATAGAGATATAGCAGATTAGTGGTTGCCTGAGGCCAGAGCAAGAGAAATGGTCTGGAGGAAAATACTTCGGTGACAGAAAAATTCTAAAATTAGATTGTAGTGATAGTGCTGTATACACTCTATAATTTTCTTAAAACTCAATTAATTGTACATGTACGATGGTTGAATTTTATGGTTTATAAATTATACCTCAAAGCTATGAATTAAAAAATTACACAATAGTCATCTAGGAGAATGTAAAAGTTGAGTGTGGTGGAGAATGAAGGACTGTGTACTGCTTACATAGTTTAATTACAAAACTTCAGCATAATGTAATCTGGCATTCGATAAAGGATTTAAATTTTGAAAGATGATATACTGATAGATTTTTACATGTAGCGGAGATTGCCATATCTCATCTTCCAAGATTCATTAGAACTCAGTATATTTACATTACATTACATTAGCATCAAGCTAACATTTATGCACTGTTCTGAGTGACAGGGACTGCTCTGCCTGCTTTTGTATGTGTTGTTTTACAAGTACATTATTTATTGACTTTAGAAGGGGCTAAAAATCTTATGATTTAGAATGAAGACCAGTTTCCATCTATTGACCTTTAGTTTTATGATGAATTTTTGTACACTTAACTCAGATATCTTAATATTATGGGAAATTACAGAAATATAATACTTCAAAGAATAATGCGAATTTGAAGTAGTCATGACTGACAAGTACTAATTTTAATGAAATAGTGGTTTCAATCTACAGGACTATTTTGGGTTGGTTTGTCCACTGGAATAATCACTGTCACTATCATGAATCTTTTTGGGGGCTATTCTAATGTTACTTAAAGGGACTGATTTGGTGTTTTGTATTTTGAAATAGCTGTATTCAATCTGAGTTTGCATAAGTAGCTAGATCTTGGGCCTAATACAATTATAAGTGTGTTCCTTTGGAGAAAAAAATAGTTGCATAAAGTAATTATTGCTTCTTTTTGCCCATGAGTTATGCAAAATGTTGTACGTGGAAATAGAAGTATCTATATCCTTGAAACAAGAATTCATTGTTTGGAAACTAAGAGTATACTAGTTTTTCTTGGTGTCTCATTTGTGACTAGAAGGATCAGAGGTTTGACTTCAAAGTGTTTAATGATACTGTATGTTAATAGCTGATTTAGAAGAATGCTTATCTTTTCTGAAGCACTTCATTATATTCCATAGAAAAGTAATTACAACACCCTCGTAATTTTCTGTGTCAGCAAGTATTGAGTGTAGTCAATAATAGCATAGACTTTGGAATATGACAGTTCTAGATTTTGAATCTCCAGTTGGTGCTTGTTAACTTCTCATGCTTTGTAAGTGCTTAACCTCTCTTGAGATTTCATTTCCTCATCTGTAAACTGAAGCCAGTACCATTTCTGGAGGGTTTTTTTGTTTGTTTGTTTTGTTTTGTTTTGTTTTGAGACAGAGTCTGGCTCTGTCTCCCAGGCTGGAGGGTAGTGGCACAGTCTCTACTTACTGAACCCTCCGCTTCCCGGGTTCAAGCTATTCTCCTGCCTCAGCCTCCTGAGTAGCTGGGATTACAGGCCTGCGCCACCACGCCCAGCTAATTTTTGTATTTTTTAGTAGAGATGGGGTTTCGTCTTGTTGACCAGGCTGGTCTCGAACTCCTAACCTCAGGTGATCCTCCGCCTTGACCATTTCTGAAGTTTTAATACTACCAGACTGATAGTGCCTGGTTCTTAGAAGGTAATCAAGTAAGTTTCACTCACTTAAGCTCTGCTGTATATGAGAAAACACAGAATTTGTAGAATCTTGGCTTTAATACTAGAGAAAATTGTCTGTTCTTCAAATCTAGCTTTATACCTTTCATTGATTTTGTTGGGTGAACTTCATAATGCTTTCCCAACCTTTCGATTCTGTCAGTAAGCCTTTTATTTTGCCCTTTCACTGGATAATTAATTTGAGGGTTTGCTCTCTTGAAGTGAAGTTTACCACTAGAGGACTCAAAGAATGATTCTGAGGTTTGGAGCCTACAGAAGGGTGATGCCATTAACATGGAAATAAAGAAGCAGAGGGCAAGGTAAGGGGTTTGGGGAGAAGATAATGTGGTGAATTTTGGATGTGCTGAGTGTGATGCCATGTTCCTTCCTTCTGGGCAGCAGAGTTAGGTGGACATTTGAAAGCTTGAGAGTAGCAGCAGCTGGGTGGCGTTAGAAGCGTGTGCAGACTTGGTGGTGGTTCCTGAATGAGGCCATTCACTAAAAATGAGGAATGCAAGCCTAATTTTTTTTTTTTTTTTTTTTTTTTGAGACAGGGTCTCACTCTGTCACCCAGGCTGGAGTGCAGTGGCATGGCATGATCATGGCTCACTACAGCCTCAACCTCCCAGGCTCAAGGGATCTTCCCACCTCAGCTTCCCAAGTAGCTAGGACTACAGGCACATGCTATCATGCCCAGCTAATTTTTGTATTTTTTGGCTGTTAAACTCCTGGACTCAAGCAAGGATTACAGGCATGAACCATCATGTCCCGCCTTAAAGTCTTTATATTTGAAATGTCCTTTCGGAGTTAATTAACTCTGATATTGTCCCAGAGATTTAGGTTTCTGTTTTCACTTAAGACCTCAGGAGTTTTCTGAAACTTTCTTGAAACTGTTAGGAAGGCCATGTGGGTATGGAAGTATAATATCTCTTCATCTGAAATTAGGTCAGCCTCCAGAGACTTGAATCTTGGATATTAAACCCAAAGGCACCTTACATTTTAAACCTGTAACACATTTGGACGTTTAATACAAGAGGTTTTAGCTATTTGTATAAGCAACCACTAAACACCTGGACACATAGTAATTGTATTTAGCTGAGAAGTGAGCCTCGGAGCTGAAGAATCTAGCCTACCTCTTCATGTCAGCATCTTATTGCAGCTTTGTGATTCTCATTTAACACAGGATCTCATTTAATCCTTGTAATAAGCTTGCCATTTCATTAATTTTTATTAATAGGAAAATGTATGCTCTTATGATATTCAAGAATCGATAGATTCTTGAAGGTTTGTAGACAAATTTCTTGAGGTTTAGTTATCCTGTGGCATTGCTGTACCATTTGTTCAGAGGATGGTTCTATTGAATTCCTATTCTCCATATATTCAGAATTTTTTTTTTCAATTTCATGTCCTATAATTAGCTTTTCATTAATTAAACAAACACCATTAAACACCTGCTGTGCTCCAGGATCTGTACCTAGGGCATTCAGTATGCAGAGGTGAGTGGAGACACGGTTCCTGTCCTCCTGGAAAACCGAATCTTCTGATCTCCAAGGAGTCACTGTGCCTGTCTGCTTCATGACTGTATTCCTAGCACATTGTCAGTAGTGAATATTTGTTGAATGAGTGAACATGATTTATCTTTTTTCCCAAAAAATATGTTTGCTTATCTCTAACCTTAATGTACATTGCCAGCCAATTCAAACGATAATAATAATTAATGCTGATGTAGTGCCTACTATATCAGCCTTGTTTGTGGCCCTTTATATATGATAATTCATTTTCGTTTCAGTGATGTGAAGTGGACACAGTTTATTATCCCTATTTTTAAAATGACACAGGATAAGTAACTTCTCTACGATTATACAGCTAGTAAGTAGTAGAGCTGGGATTTAAGTAGTCCTGCTTTAACCTACTACGTTCTATGTGTGTTTCATGGAAGCTTAAGAGTGAAAGTCAGATTACTTTCTGACAAGCTTGTGTATTACTCCTTCAAAAATGTTTTCTTATTCAGACTCTGACTGATTCCCAGTAGAATTTTTTACAGTCTCTATATTATTGCTGAGATTTTATTAAACTTACTGTATTTTTTCCTGGGATCCAGAGCAGATTCTTCCTATGATGAATTATTTTCTACATTGAGATATTTACAGACTAACTCATTTTATAGTCCTTTGGTTTCCTTCATAATTTTTATCACAGGCTTACTTACCTAAATCTGAACCATCACATTATATCTCTGGAATGTTGTATCATCTTTCATGGAATTAGAAAGGTCTTTGAAATAATTTTTGAACTTTCACTTAAAATACCATGCGTTTTTTGTTTTTTAGTTTGACCTCCTACTTGAACTTTTTCCTGATCATCCCAACCAGATAACCCCTCCTTCTGTAGTCTCCCAGCTCTGTTCTGTATGTTTGCACTTGTATACAGTTTGTACTTTAGGTTATTCTTTCTGTGTATCTTTTTCCCGTGATCGGTGGCAAACAATTTGAGGGTAAGTTTTAGCCTTATTTCCCTTATTATCACTTTGTTCCTGTTAGGTACTCACTCAAAGCCTATTAGACTGCTTAGCTGGTGCTTTAGAACTTCATTCCTCATCAGTACATTGATGGGTCCCAGCCTAGCCTCTTCATTTTATCATACCACTTAAAAACTTCCAAATTATAATTAATGAGTTTTTTCCAACAGTATGGAACTCTGAGAACAGACTGCATAGTGCTTTCAATTAGACTGTGAATATTCTCATTAATACTTTTAAAATTGGTCAGGTGATGCTAGTCAAACACACTGAGCGTGCATGCTAATAACTTTAAGGAGTTGTTACATCAAGGCTGTTCTCTTAATTTTTTTTTTTTTTTAAGTGGTATCATGGCTTACTTTAGTGGTAAACTCACATGCATTTCTCTGCCCTGCAGAGGCATAATTTTCAGTTGTTGAACTTGACAGTGAGCAAGCACTGGTAGACAAGCATGTAATCTAAATAAGAAAACAGGTCAGTGGAGTTTCTCATTTAATTTAGTTAACTCTTTTAGAGAGAAGGTATAGCATTCCCATAAAATGAAGGGTGATACAGAGAGCATTTCAAATCTGAGTAGTCATGCGTAATCAGCCTTAAAAGCTTCTGCCAACCCACTGCTACATCTCACAGGCTTGTTTCTGATTATTCTCCTAATAGGGACTTTGTGTTCCCTCCCAGCAAATCTGTTTTTCTATTTCTCACACAGCTTTTACTTATTCTTTATCTATTCTTTTTTATCATGTAACTTCCTTCATCTACAAGACCCTGTCCTCACTTCTGTGCTTATTCCTCCCCCCCTTTTCAAAACATGGCTTAATTGACTTTTATAGGTTTTGGAAATTAATTTGAATAACCTCACTCTCACTGAGACCAATTTCCCTGCTGCCTATCCTTTTATATATGTTTTGCACTGTATTGATTTTTGTTCGTTTATGCTGTTTCTTGGTGTGTTTATGCCGTTGCTTGGCTGCTTCTCCAGTATCTCTATATCCCAGCAATATTGTGAGCAAGTTGTGGATAAAACTCAGATTTCTTTTCTTTCATGATGTGCAGAACAGCAGAAACACATAATAGATGTTTAGAAAACATAGGCAACTTTTTGGGGCAAGCCATTTGCTTAGCCCTGCTTTGCTGTGCATTCATAGACGTGATTGGGATGATGACTTAAGGCAATTCTGGGCTCCTCACTCAGGGAAGTGAAAAGTGGGGGTGGTGAAGCTTGAAGCCTTGGATGTTCCACTGCCTAGCACTATGGGTACTCTCTCCCCACCCCAATCAACATTCTGAGCATGAGAAGAGAAGGAGGCAGTAAGAACAGGAACAATAGCACAGAATTCTCTGAGCTCTGACTTCGCTGCTTTGCTGACAAGACATTGCTGCTTTCCCCTCCCTCCCTTTCAGAATCTTTTTCCCTTACCTACCCCCACTTTTTTTTATATATAGCAGAGTAATTGTAAGAAATTTTTTTAAAACTGTGAATTTATTGGCAACTAAAACAATAAATTATGGTAGAATCTGGATACCTTGGCACTATAGCGTATACTTTTTTTTTCATAAAGTATAATGAGGCACAACTTCTACAGAGTTCCAGTGTGTCTGGCTGCAAGTGGCGGCCCACAAGTCAGTTTAGAGATGAGGGTGCTGGGTTGAGTGATGGTACACTCACAGGATTTCACACATTCCCTAGCACAGGCCACTGAGACATGTGCCACCTCAGAATTACGGATTGTACTACTTGTCATTAGGAATAATAGAAACTACAGATCTTAAACCTTTGAAAGCTAATGACCCACTGTATTCTCTGCCTTCATTCAGAACACTAAAGAATTAATGGCTGGTGGAAGGGAGCTTATGGTTAGATTTTCTGTTTACCACCCACAGTTGTGAACCCTGAGAGATAGAAATCTTTTACTTCCCTAAGTACATTTCCCTCTAAGATTTGATTCTGGAGTGAATCCAAACTTAGTGTTTCTTGCTAGGACCTAACAAATGGCAAAAAGGGAATTGTCATAGTTACTAATTGTATTGTTTCATGGTTATTTTCTACATAATGTTCCTTTTTGCTTCTGGTGTTTTTCATTTGACCCTGCACACCCATCTAGCTGCTTTCCTATTTTTCTTCTTCCTTTTACTGCCAAATAACAAATGACCTGATTTCTTCTCTACTGCCTGTACCCTGGCCTATTCTTAAGCACTAGTAATCTAACTTTTATTTTTATTTGCTGATTCATCTTCTGAGACAGAGTCTTGCTCTGTCACCCAAGTTGGAGTGCAATAGCATGATCTTGGCTCACTACACCTCTGGTTACCTGGGCTTAAGCGATCCTCCCACCTAGCCTCCCGAGTAGCTGGGACTACAGGTGTGCACTACCATGCCCGGCCTTTTTTTTTTTTTGGTGTTTTTATTAGAGATGGGGTTTTGCCGTGTTGGCCACACTGGTCTCGAACTCCTCAGCTTAAAAGCAATCTGCCTGCCTTGCCCTCCCAAAGTGCTGGGATTTTAGGCATGAGCCACTGTGCTTGGTGTAATTTAACTTTTATATTCCGCCTCCTTTTTGTTTTTTGTTTTTTTAAAGTATTCTTAAAGTTCGTTGTTATCGTAATCACCAAATTCAGTGACCTTTTCTTAGGTCTTATTCTGTTTAACCACTTTCCTTGCAATTGGCAGTGAATCACTTCATGTTGGATATTGTCTCTTCTTGTTCATCATGGAGCTGAAATATTCTGTCTTTAACATTCTGATTGTCTTCCTACTGTCTTCTTTGGAGTCAGCTTTGACTCATCTTTTCCATTTATCCAACTTTCAAAGTCCTTCAGATTCTCTTTGAAAGGACTTAGCCAATCATTCTTTTCTGTTCTTAGCATTACTCTAATCCAAGCTCTGAACGCCTCATTGATAAACTACTATAGTGGCCGCCTAAATGTTAAGCTTTTCTGTAATTGCTAAAGAATAGATTAGTGAATTATAAATTATATGATACTCTTAAGAAATGTTCGGTGAAAATTAGCGTGGCATTTAGAGCCTCCATCATCTAACTTCATTGTACCACCTAGCCACCACTACAGTCCCTGAATTGACTTATTGGCACCCTGAATTGGATTGCCTCTCTTGTTTTGACTGACCAAAAATCTACCAATTCTTTAAGGGCTAGAGATTGGGTACTTATTAAAAAAAAAAAAAAATCCCAACTCACAGTAACCACTCTTTTTATTTAATTCTTACAGGGGTCGAGTACTAATTATATAGCACCTATAATGGGCCAGGCATCAAGCTATTTGACATATATTTAACTTTACATTTAGAGATAGGTATTATTTCAGTTTTTCAACTGAGCAACCTTGAGCTATAGAGTGGCTACATGTGCAGCATGCACTGGGATTCAAATTCAGTTTCGTGTGATGGCAAAGCTTGTGCTCAGGTTGCCAACCATTTTGATGCTTAAAATTACAACCTTGCTGGGTATGGTGGCTCACGGCTGTAATACCAGCACTTTGGGAGGCTGAGGCAGATGATTACTTGAGCCCAGGAGTTTGAGACCAGCCTCAGCAACATAGTGAGACCCCATTTCTACCAAAAAAAAAAAAAAAAAAAAAAAGGCCAGCTGCAGTGGTGCATGCCTGTTAGCTACTAAGGGGGCTAAGGCGAGAGGGGTTTGAACCAGGGAGGTTGAGGATGCAGTGAGCTGAGATCACGCCACTGCACTCCAGCCTAAAAGACAGACCCAGACCTTGGAGACACAGTGAGAACTATCTCAAAAAAAAAAAAAAAAAAAAAATACAGCCTTATATCATAGGTTGTGTGTTGTTTGCAACTAGGGCAGAAAGTTTTTGAGAAAAAGGGTTCTGTGTAAAAATTTTGTTTTCCTCCCAGGGCCAAGTATATATTTTCAACATTGTATGTGAGTACTTAAGAGGAGAAGATTTTCATGAGATGTTTCTATAATGCTGCTAGGTATAATAACCAGTCTGCTACTCAGTGTTAGCACATTCTCTACAATATTGAGAAAACATGAAAGACTGCAGATATGGGTGTGTACTTGAATCAAGGAGAGGCAGTAGAGCAGCCTTATATTTTGTTCCCCAAAGCGTGAGATGTGTACCCAATTCTTGCACATAGTGAAGAAGCTGTTCTCTTTTTTATTGTTTTTCACATCTGATTATTCACGGAGAAAGTTTCAGATTGGAGCTAGTAAAATTTTTTTTTAACAGCGTTCTCATATTATTTGCTCTCTTTTAATAAAGGACAGGTAGGCCTTGATGTGGTTGCAAGCACATTTAGCAGACAGTGGTATTTGGCTGAAATTACAGTTTTGTTTTCATTGAATATATTATTTTTTTAATCTCTGTTTCAAGTGAAGTAGAATTTTCCATTTATACATGATACAAAGTTTCTTTTAAAATAAGTTTAACTTTTAAAAAAGTGTCTCATTTGAAGAAAAAATACTAAGTACATAATAGTGCAAGTGGTCCATGAACATGGCAGAATTTGTGAAGGTGGTATGCAAGTGTCTAAAATTTGGGAGATACTGGCATAGTGAAAAAAGCCAGGCTTTGGAGGTCTATGAAGCTGGGTTCATATCTTGGCTCTACTAATTTCTGGTCAATATCCTTGGCCAAGAACTTTCTCTTTGCCTATTACTTTGATTTGTAAAATGAAAATAACAATGCGTAATTTTTAGGGTCATTTTTGAGGATTGTATTAAAGAAGTACTGATACACCACTCAATAAATGATAGCTTTTTCATCATTGTCACTTTTATTTTGTTTATTGTTTATTTTCATTTGGTCAGCTTAAAATCCTTGATGGAATTTTTAAGTTGAAGTTGAGTTCTTAGGAGTTACCACCATCAAGCAAGTACAGATGGTCCCTGACTTACAATGATTTGATTTAGGATTTTTCACATTTACAGTGGTGTTAAAGTGATACACATTCAGTACACTCCTCAACTTCTGATGGAATCATGTCCCAGTAAACCCATCATAAGTTGAAAATATTGTAAGTCGAAAACATACTTTTGACTTGGGATATTTTCAGCTTAGGTTGGGTTTATCAGAATGTGACCCCATCATAAGTTAAGGAGCATCTGTACTTAACTGCTCTGAGCCTTAGTTTCTCTGGGCATTAATTAGTTTTTTTCTTCCTGTGTTTGGGGAATAAAGGTAACCCTTGCCTCTTAGGATTGTTTTAAGGACTAAATGAATTCATTCGTAAAGTACCTGGAACAATGCCTGGTACTTGGAATAGTACTTTATATAGCTGTTAGCTACTATTGTTGCTATTCTCCTAGGAAGAAGCTTGTTGGAGATCCTGAGACTCTTTTTCTTTGTTCTTTTTTTTTTTTAAAAAAAGATATATTTTATTTTAAAAGATTTATTGTAATAAGGTATTTTCTGTATATCCATTATTAAAACATAGTCTTGCACACTAAGTGCCTTCTATCTGTCAACTCCTTCTGATAGGTAGAAGGAGTTCTATGAAGTTTTCTTTCTTTTTTTTTATTTTTATGTTGTTATTATTATTATCTTTGTTATACTTTAAGTTCTAGGGTACATGTGCATACATCACTAAACACACTCCATCCCCAACACATGATAAGAACAAAGAACTTTCTTTCTTTGTTCTTATCATGTGTTGGGGATGGAGTGTGTTTAGTGATGTATGTATATGTTCATTAAGTACCTACTGAGTATAAAACGTTGCTGTACTAGGATTATGATAAATAGTCAAGGGAGAACAAGTCTTCAGCAAACCTACCCTGAACTACCTTTACCCTAAAATTATTGCTGCATATAGCTATAGAAACTCAAAAGGAAGACACTAATAAATCCCAGCAGATCAAGAGGCCTAAGGTTGAGTCAACCTCAAGTTTTTTGTGTGATACTGTACTTTTTAATTGAGTAAAATGTGAATATAACTTCTTGTATATTTGATCTCATAATCATATTTAAATACACACCTGTGTTATTTTTCAAAGGAGTCACATGTCTAATCTGTGTCTGGCACTTTGGCAGAAATAGATTTTTAAAGATTAGATGTTGTCTTGTCCATTTTATGTTGCTATTTTAAACAGAATACCATAGACTGGGTAATTGGTAATGAAAAAAAAGTTTATTTCTTACAGTTCTGGGGGCTGGGAAGTCCAGGGTCGAGGAGCTCATATCTGGCTAGGGCCTTCTTGTTGTATTATCCCGTGATGGAAAGCAGAAGGGCAAGAGAGCACAGTTGCATGCCCAAGAGCGAACCCAATTCCCTTTTATAATGAGTCAACTTCTGTGATAATTGCATTAGTCTATTCACGAAGGCAGGGCCCTTGTGACCTAATCACCTCTTAAAGGTCCTGCCTCTCAACACTGTTGTTGTATGGGAGATTAGATTTCCAAAGCATGAACTTCAAACCATAGCAGATGTTTTCAGCAGGTAGTTTGTATTGTTGTTATATGAAATGTCAGGAAATTAGCATTCAGAGAAATGATATTTGTATTAGAAGGGATCTTAGAGATAGAATTCAACGTTTTCATTTTTTTAGGCAGAAGCTTGAGAAATATGACACCTATCAAAACTTGGTTCCTGCGGCCTTCCAACCAAAAACTTAACAACTCTTGTTTTATGATGTAACATACTAAAACTCTGTTATAATGCAGCTTACTAGATGAATGTACTACTGGGTATATATGATCCCTTATAAAATAGTGAAGTGATAAAGAACGTGGGTATCAATCTAAGTTCTGTTACTTGCTGTGTGTCCTTGAGCAAGTAACATGGTCAGTTCTCTCAACTGTGAAACAGTACCTACCTCATAGGGTTGTTAGTATGATTAGATTAGTTAACATGATACGAGCTTGGGACAGTACCTGACACATTGTGTGTGCACAGTTAATGCTTGTCATTATTATAGTCATCTTTTTTGTCATTCTCACCCTGTGATAACCCATAGTGCTGGTGTAGTACATTATCCTAACAGTGGAATGGGTTTCTCTTTATCATATTATAAGTAAAGACCTTTCCCTGTCCCATTTGCTCCTGCTTGACCACTGGTAACAAATGTATACCGGAAATTATATCATTGGTGCTTAACTCTGTGTAACCACGATTCTACTCACTTGAGATACTTGAGAGCTCCAGTGTATTCTGTGCACTTAGGAAAAAATTGTGGGCTCCTGCTTCTCCCACTAGAGGAGCAATAGTGGCAGCATAGTACAGTTGGTAAGAGCACACTCTGGAATCTTCAACTTCATCACTTACTGTGACCAGGGGTGAATTACTGAGCCTCTCTGTACTTCAGTTTTCTCACCTGTAAAATAGGATAGAAATCTCTGTCCTTCTGGGCTAAGATGATTAAATGAGCTATAAAGTGCTTAAAATGATGCCTGGGCCATTGTGTTTAAATGTTGTATTGTAAACTTTTATTATTTTTTAAAATTTCTGATTAAATAGGAGTCATTGTGGTTCTGGAATAATCAGGTTTCCATGTAAGAAAAGAGAGGTTTGATTATTAGTAACTGGTTCTTGAAAAATACTACTCCTTAATCAAAACATCAGTATTTTATATGGCATGTTGTAAGGGAACAGGTTGCAGGTGTTGTCTTTCCATGTCACCTTACACACTTTATTGGTTGAATGGGATTATTTATCTTCAATGAGTTTTAGAAGCAATTGTAAGTCTGAGTTTGCTTAAGACAGCCCTGGTTTATGCCTCTTGTTTAGGCATAATTATAAACAGTGCCTCTTTCACTCTACACATGTCTCAGTTTGGATGTAAATTTTATGATCACTAAGTATTAGATAGTGATCAAATTAATTTTATTGGACTATCTCCATACCCT
This sequence comes from Mandrillus leucophaeus, assembly GCF_000951045.1. Taxonomy (NCBI): domain Eukaryota; kingdom Metazoa; phylum Chordata; class Mammalia; order Primates; family Cercopithecidae; genus Mandrillus; species Mandrillus leucophaeus. The sequence continues at coordinate 384,112 of NW_012101965.1, forward strand.
GTTGTATTTTCTAAAGTCAACTAGTACTATTTCAAGCTTCAGTTTTAGATGGCTGTAGTATTTTTCAAACTACTTTTGCATATTATGGTTTTTCTCCTTTTTTACCTTTAATCTTATTTGTGTTTTTTTAAAAGTCTTTTTTTTGTTGTCATTGTTAATGTAGATAATACAAATAATTATTTTAATTGGGAATTTGAGACCTGGATCAAACCGTCAAACTTTAGAAGTAGTCATATTGGAGTTCTTATGTTTGAGGCTATCAGAAGTGTTTTATTTGTTTAGATAACAATGACAGTGAGATTGATTATAAGCAGTACAATATTTATTGGCCTGTATGTACTACTTTTATCAGAGTAGACTGACAGTGGGAGTTTATATTTCCTAAAGGAAGAATTTATAGCTAAAGACCCAGGAATCACATATTGCTAAGGAAAATCTCTTTAACTACATATACTATGCAGAAATTAAAGTCAAGAGCTATAAACTTCTTAAGTTGCCTCAGTCCTCTTACGTTGGTTATTTGACTCAACCCATTCTTTATGATTCCCTTCCATAGCAGGTTGAGTGAAATCTACCCTGCAAATATTAAGAAGCTTCTAGGTCCTATAGCAGTAATCTATATTGTGATGGTGAGTTCTCTTGATGAATTTCTATGAAAATACTAGTAGAGGAGAAAGAATATGTATATATATTTGAACTTTCTGTGCTGAAAAGTTACAGAAGACATTTCTAGGTTTTTTTTTTTTTTAATTGAGAAATATACCTTTCTTATATTTATATACTAATACTTGTATAGAAAGGAAATTCTTATCTCGTACTTACGTACTTTGTCTATTTTAAAAATTTTTCCTTAACTGACAAATAAAAATTTTATATATTTATTATATACAACATACTTTGAAATACGTATACATTGTTGAATGGCTAAATTGAGTTAATTAACATACTTGCTTTGCGTGTGCATGTGGTTCTAATATTTGTGTTTAAGTACCTAATATGCAGTAAGGGCTCAAGAAAAGTCTAATGTTACTATTTAGCTGTAGTAATTCCTCTATGATGAATTTTATACATTTCTTATTTTTTGAGTTTATAAAAGAATGGACATCATTACGTCAACATCATAACATATAGACAGTTCATATTACCTGAGGACATAGTGTTGGGGAAAAGACCTGGAGAATTTTCCCTCACTGAAGTAGGAAAGTGGTTGAAATGTAAATTGGAAGTTACAGATAAGTAAAATGGAGTTTGGGTGAAAGGTAGAAAAAAAAAAAACAAGAGAATGTCTATTTATGTAAGTGTTAAGATAAAATCATGGCAAGAGAAAGGAAAGAAGCAATGTGGTCTTGGTGTGCAGGCTTGAAATCAAAGAGCATTTGAGTTGTGTAAGCAAAGCAATGAACAGTTAAAAGTTTTAGATGAGAAAGGTAGTGAAAGTGAGATGAGCTATTTGCTTTAATATAACCGGTAAGTATCTAGTATCTCAAAAGGGTTGAAATGATTGCATTTCACTTTACAAAGGAGTTTAGGAGGGAATTGGCAGGGGTTGGTCACTAAGGGATAGCAAGAGTCACTTAGGAATACATACATGGCTTATGAATACAGTGATGGATATGAATTACCCTCTTCTTTGTTGGATTGTGCTAAGTATTGAAATGAACTTGTTTTTGTAAGGAAATAAAATATTAGAGATTAGTATGTACCCAAAGCTAAACGTATTCTGTTTTGATAGCAGAAAGGAAACAGCCATTTTGGAATGACTGGGCTCTGAAGATGATGTAAAGGTGTGCATGGATTGTGTGTAATCAAAACCACTTGGACAAAGCAAACATTGTTTATTATTAGAAAATGTTTAATTTTTAAAGAAATGGTGAACATGATCTTTCCAAGTAAGAAGGGGTTGATTCAAAAGAAGACTAACAATGAATTCGGTAAATCAGGAGGGTGTGGGCATGACAGGGAGCAATTCCCTTCAATAGGTATTAAGTGCCTACCAAGTACAAAGAACATTGCCAGACCTTGCAGTGGATTTCAGTGTACCCAAGCCATAGTCCTGCCCTCAAAGAGCTTAGTGGAGAGGAATGTGGGTATGGAATGTGTGGTGTGGTTAACATAATAAATGGATAATACTAGTAACTCAAATGGCGTTGGGGTACCAGCACAGAGAAAGAAAAGATAATTTGGTTATGGAGTGGGATGGATAGAAAATGTTACAGGAAGGAGGTAGGTCTTCAGATGGGTCATGAAAGAAGGAAGGGTGTAATTTTATTTATTTATTTATTTATTTTGAGATAGTCTTTCTCTGTCATCCAGGTTGGAGTACAGTGGCTCACAGCAACCTCCCCCTCCCAGGTTCAAGCAATTCTCCTGCCTCAGCCTCCCAAATATCTGGCATTACAGGTGCCCACCACCATGCCCGGCTAATTTTTGTATTTTTAGTAGAGATGGGGTTTCACCGTGTTGGCCAGGCCAGTCTGGAACTCCTGACCTCGTGATCGGCCCACCTCAGCCTCCCAAAGTGCTGGGATTACAGGTGCGAGCCACTGCGCCCGGCTGGAAGTGTGTAATTTTAATAGGCAAACATAGATTACAACATGATCTTGTGAGAGAGAGAAAAACGCAAAAGGATAGAGGTAGGAAAGCCCAGTCTAGGTTGGCCAAAGTAAGTTTGGGGAGGAAGGTTGGGGTTATATATTATGGAGAATCTTGAATGCTGGACTTAGAAGTTTGTTCTTTAAAATATAATAAAACTATAGGGAACTGTACTTTAGGACTAATCTGTGTAGGAGTCGAGAAGGACCGCAGAAGAATTTATCGTAAATAACATTTCATTCATCGAACCAACACATATATATATTGACACTGTGCTTTAGGAGTTGCTCCATGTACTGGGAATATAAGAGGCCTTCCTTATTCTCTGGACTATCATTCTTTTGGGAGAAACACGATAAATAACAGTAGAGTGCTCAAGGAAGGCCTCTGAAAGCATGACATTTAAGGTGAAGCCTGAATGACAGAAGAGGTCTGAGGGGAAAACATACTGAAGATACAGCAAGTGGAAAGCAGTCTTGACTTACCGAAGAAAGAAGAGGTATTTTAGAATTCTTGTATTATTTATGCTATTGGAATATGTATTTAAGGGCTTTACTGACATACTGGTGAAGGATGAAATAATGTATTTTTTAGTAATTAATTTCCCTTGGTGACTACTCAGTTGTCTTAATACCTTGAGTCATTTTGCCAGATAACAAGATCTTTTATAAAGCTATTTTATATATATATACACACACACACATATATATACACACACATATATACACACACACACACACATATATATATACACACACACACTATATAATAATTCCTCGATGGCCTTAGAATAATTTTTTTTCTGGGCACCCAGTGTCTTAGGCAGCTGGAACTCTCTAGGACCATTATATATTTGGGAAGGCAGGTTAATATATAATAATGCCTGTATGTAAGATTATCTTTCATGAAACTTGGTCTTACCCTTCTTTCCCACCCTGCCCTTAACCTACTTGCTAAAGGACACAAAGGGACATTATTGCAGTCTTGCCATTTATTTTATTGCCATTTTTCCAGTATTACAAATACCTTTGGGACAGAACATGCAAATAGGTGGTCCAAGTGATGTTTGGTCTGCATACTTTTAAAAGATGATTTTGAGTCCACACTAGCATTTGAAAGTGGGAATATATTATAGAAAATTCTGTGTATCCAACTCTACAAAAATCTCTTCATGGCATCTTTAGGCAAGTATTCTTCAATAGCAGCAGTCAGCTAGAGTTGAACAGCAGCTGCTTCCTTTACACCTGCACTCCATAGTTCACTACTTTCCTCACCTTGCCAGTTTCACTAATTCATATTAATTGCTTGCTCCCATAAGACATGGTTTTCAGTGGCTGCTTTAAGGGAGGTGTAGTACACAGTGGTGGGATCAAAACCAAGAATTCCTTTTATCACTGTCCTCTGTTTTCACTCTGTGATAGCATTTCTCAAAGTATGGTCTCCAGACCCTGGTCTGTGAGGTCCAAGTTATTTTCATAACAATAGTATTATTAATTACCTTTTTTACTGCGCTGACACTTGCATTGATAGTATAAAAGTCATGGCAGATAAAACTTTTGGTTTCTTGGCACAAATCAAGGCGTAGCACCAGACTGTGCTAATATTGTATGCTGGACTGCCAAGCCGTTTTACTTAAGAAAGCCCTTTGAGCCGGGTGTGGTGGCTCACGCCCAGCACTTTGGGAGGCGGAGGCGGGTGGATCATAAGAGGTCAGGAGATCGAGACCATCCTGGCTAACACGATGAAACCCTTTCTCTACTAAAAAGTACAAAAAATTAGCCGGGCATGGTGGCATGTGCCTGTAATCCCAGCTACTTGGGAAGCTGAGGTGGGAAAATGGCGTGAACCTGGGAGGCAGAGCTTGCAGTTAGCTGAGATCACACCACTGCACTCCAGCCTGGGCGACAAAAAAATAATGCCATTTGAGTAACAATAAAAATTACTAATTTTATTAAAATTTGACCCTAAGCATACATCTTTTTAATATTTTATGTGATAAAATGCTAAATGTGAATAAAACACTTCAGTTCCATAATGCCTGTCTTGAGAAGTACTTACATTATTGTGTGTGTCGAGAGCTAAAGTAACTACTTTTTCCATGAACATCATTTTGCTTGAAAGAATAGCTGACTTAAGTATTGGGCAGACAGGTTCTTGAAAATGAAGGAAGTGAGCCTGCCATTTAAGGAAAACAGGCGATGTTCTTTGTTGCTAATGATAAAATTCAAGCTTTCCATTGAAAATTATAATTTTAAAGAACTTTTATCTGCTACCATGTACAGATACTTCCCAACACTTAATGACTTTTCTGGTGAGATCAGTGGTGATATTAACAAAAATATGTCACATTTAGAAAAGTTTGTTGATGTGGTTTCGGATTTATATTGAAATTAACCTTTAAGTACCACTTGTTGAATTTTGATGTAGTATCAAAAAATAATAATCAAAATTACCTAAAAAGCTATCTAAATACTCCTTTTCCAGCATGTATCTGTGCGAAGTGTGCATTTTCTCTACACTTTAAACGAAACAGCGTATCACAATAAATTGAATAAAAAGGCAGATAAGAGAACCTTTTCCTAGGCTAGACATTAAGGAAATTTCCACATTTGTAAAATAATACACTCTTCTCACTTGGTTTTTTTTTTTTTTTCCAGTTTTGGAGAATAGTTATTTGTATAAAACTGTGTTATATGTAATAGGATTATTGTTTTACGTGAATTTATTGATACTTTTTGATTTCCCGTTTTAAATTCTCATATGGTAATATCAATAAATATAACCCATAAAAACAAGAACTTAGGGAATGGGATCCTCAATAGTTTTTTAAAGTATGTGTAAGGGATCCTAAGACCAAAATTACTAAGAATCACTGCTCTAGAGTCTACAACATTGAATCCCAAAGTGTTTTATATAAAGCATCTGATACATGGACCATTGATTCTAAAGCATTTTTGTAGGTATTAAACCAAAAGGGGGTTCGTTTCTAGACGGTAGGATTTTTTAAAATTACGTCTTGTGGGCTAAAAATGCATTCTGAAATCTCCAAAGAGGCTGTTATATACCTCAGCTTACTCGACTACAACTTTAACTGGACTGATGTTGTTTGGAATACATTTTGAAACTACTGCTCCATAAGCAAGCACCGTTGAAGTTTTGTCTATTTATGTCTTGGAGGCATATGGGAACAGGGAGTCTTCATACTGCCCTGGCGTTGAATCCTAACTCTGCCACTTACTAGCCTCAGTTTTCTTTACTATGAACTGGGGAAAATGCTAGCCAACATTATCGGATTGTTCGGAGCATTAAGTAGAGTAACAAGTAAACACTCCTAATAATAGGTATTTGCTATAATTGTTCCCTCCTTTATTGTAGATGTGAATCTTCATTACAAGGATTCTCATGTTACTTAAGCTAGTGAGTCAGAGTTGTGTGACCTAGTCTAACAAGTTAGTAGAACAATAGAAGTTATATAGTGATTGGCTAGCCAGTGTTGTACATTTATAAGTCGATCAGACTAGGCTTTTAAGCCACCAAAAAACATAGCATGCTCACTGACCCAGTTCCATTTGAACTGAATAATTTTTATGAAAATGAAAGCAGTAGAATAAGCTTCTCATTTTTAACCTGTTAATGACTGAAAAGGGAAGATCCTAATTTTGATTCCATTTTGTTATATTAAACTCATTCATAAAATTTCATTTTGGAAAGGATGTTGGCAGCTTATCTCAGTGTGGTGTATAGTTCCAGTACATTTGTCATGGTGTCTTTTGAGTTTTTTTGTTTTGTGATTCAGGTCATGGATTCAGGCGCTTAAACGTAATTGGACATCTACTTGACTTTGGTCTTTTCTCTTTTTTTTTTTTTTTTTTTTTGTCTTTGGTCTTTTCTCACCTGGAATAAGAAGTCACTTATGTGTACCTTTATTGTTCTTAGCATTCCCTGCAGTCTCATTCTGAGCATAGGAACAGAGAGCCTCACTATGCATTTAACCAGTCTTGCTGTCACTATGTGCAAGACACTGAAAAATCAAAACATGCTTCAGGACTTCTTGAGGGTACTTGTTCTGAGGAAGCTGACGTTATCCTGGCAAAAAGACTAGGTACAGCATGTCATGGTGGAAGAAGAAAGGCATACGTTTTTATTATAACTCTGCCCTTTATTGGGCCCTCTGGCCTTAGGCAAGTTGCTTTTCTCTTTTTTCCTCAGTAAAATGATAGTACCAATTCCACTCCATTATTTTTAAGAATTAGATGGGAACACCTTGAGTGTTCAGCACTGTGTCTAGCATTGTGTGTGCTCGATGAATGTTCACCTCCCCCCCATTTTTGTATTTCTGGAAATAAAAATAGATTGCTCATGTAATTTGCTCCTTGGAGAGTTCTTTGGGTCCTTATTAAAGAACTATTCTTGTTTTATAGTTTTAAAAACTCATTTTTTTTTTTTTGAGACGGAGTCTTGCTCTGTCGCCCAGGCTGGAGTGCAGTGGCACAATCTCTGTTCACTGCAAGCTCTGCCTCCCGGGTTTACGCCATTCTCCTGCCTCAGCCTGACAAGTAGCTGGGGTTGCAGGCGCCCGCCACCACGCCCGGCTAATTTTTTGTATTTTTAGTAGAGACGGGGTTTCACAGTATTAGCCAGGATGGTCTCGATCTCCTGATCTCGTGATCCGCCCGTCTCGGCCTCCCGAAGTGCTGGGATTACAGGCGAGCTCATTTCTGTTTTTAAGTCTGTGGCATGCAAGGCAAAAGGACAACACCTAGAGACTGCTGATAGAGCAAAAAACAATAGTTTGGCAATAACAAAAAAGTCACAGATTATTACAAAGAACAATACAAAAACTCTGTTAATAGTGTTATTTTATTATGTGGAAAAAAAAAATTCCACTTTTTTTTTTTTTTTTTTTTTGAGACAGAGTCTTGCTCTGTCCGCCAGGCTGGGGTGCAGTGGAGTGATCTCGGCTCACTGCAAGCTCCGCCTCCTGGGTTCATGCCATTCTCCTGCCTCATGGGGCTACAGGCGCCCACCACCTCGTCTGGCTAATTTTTTTTGTATTTTTAGTAGAGACGGGGTTTCACCGTGTTAGCCAGGGTGGTCTCGATCCCCTGACCTTGTGATCCGCCTGCCTGGGCCTCCCAAAGTGCTAGAATTACAGGCATGAACCACCGCGCCCGGCCACATTCCACTTTGTTTTTAAGGCCTCGAGTACATAATTGCAGTATCCTACAATGTACTAATATGTTTTCAAAATTTGCATTGTCAAAAATCTATATGCTTTTGTTCTCACTCATAAGTGGGAGTTGAACCGTGATAACACCTGGACCCAGAGAGGGGAACAACACACACCACAGCCTGTTGGAGGGTGGGGGGCGAGGGGAGGGAACTTAGAGGACCGGTCAATAGATGCAGCAAACCACCATGGCACACGTATACCTATGTGACAAACCTGCACGTTCTGCCATGTATCCTGAAACTTAAAGTAAAAATGGTTTCCATAAAAATAATTGCTGCTCATGGTTTTAAAAAGTCAGATAGTTCACAAGAACTTACAATAAAAGCAACCATTTCCTCTACATTCCCCTTTCCTGTACTACTTAGTGTTGTTTCCTGCAAAACCACTTCAAACTTTATTAAACTCTTTCTTCAGTGATTACTCCCATATCTCTTAAAACCCCACTTTATCTAGATTCATCAGTTATAGACATTATCCAAATATAGGAAGTAAATGAAGATTTCATTCAAGTTACTTCTCTGTATTCCCTCAAATTTCATGTCAGGTCCTCTGTTACCTTTGAAACTTTTCTTTCTTCTTGTCCTGTTGATGAGTATATTCTAAATTGAGAATGTGAGCCAATGCCTTTTCCTTTCACCTTTCTTATACTTCTGCTCGGTTTCTTAGCAGTACTTTCACATATGTAATATTAAGATTTATATTGTTCTGTAACCATAATTAATTGTTTAATATGTTTTGACTTTAGGTTGAATATAAAAGTTGAAAATGGACCAAAAATATTCATGCGATGACTATATAAATATTTTCATGGCAGAGCTGGGTATTCAGTAGTGTACTATGCTTACAGCTTTTCTGCTGGGTTTCTTAACTGTCTTTCCTTTTTTCTCACACTGTTTGCCTTCATAGCCGTTGAGTTCTTCTTCCTCTTTATTTTTCCTTAAGCTTCCTCCTGGAGACTTCTGTCATTGTCCTTTGATCTGCAGTGGTGGCTCTGTAGGCTGGTTGCGTAGCTGACATCCTGCAACTTTTTTTCTTTGCTTTCTTGGCATGTATCTACTTTTCCTGGAAGCTGTGTCTTCACACTTTGCTGAATAACATTCTTCAATATTTTTCCAAGAATGGGTTCATAGGAGATAAACATTTAAAAATTTCTGACTGGTTGAAAGTGTCCATTCTTTCCATAATCTTGATGATAGTTTGGATAGAATTCTAGGTTGAAAATTTTTTTTTCTTAGAACTCTCTGGATATTACTTTATTGTTTTCTGATATTCAGTGTTACTGCTAAGTCTGATTCCAGTTTACTCGATATTTCTTACATGATTAACACTTCTCTGCCATCTCTAATGTTCTCCCCCATCTCTAGATGTTTTAGGATCTTTGTTTTCTCCTTGCTGTTCTGAAGTTCACAATAATGTGTTTAGGAATTTTTTGGTTCATTTTGAACACTCAGTGGATCTTCACAGTCTGAAAACTTGTGTCCTTTAGCTTTGGGCAAAATCTCTTTAATTATTTACTCTTCTATTTTCTCTGTATTCTTTGTAAGACCTTTTTTAAATAAAAATTTGGTCCTTCTAGATGAATTCTTTATTTTTTTTTTTTGTATTTTTCTAATTTACCTTTAATCTTCCTACTTCTGGAGACATTTTTCTCTATTTTATCTTCCAGTGTTTCTATTGAACTTTGTATATTTCAAGATACCTTGCTCTCTGATTGTTCTTTTAACATAGTATCTTGTTCTTGTTTTACGAGTGGAGTATTTTCTAAAATCTATCAGAGAATACGCACTAGAGTATTTTTAAGGTTCTTTCCCTCTGTGTGGTTTTTTTTTCTGTTCGTAAATTTGGCAGTCCTCTTCAACTTTATAGGCTTTCCCAGATGCTTTTTGAGCTTTGGTAAGCTGTTCATATTTACGGATGAGACAATAGAAAAACCGACTGAGTTCTGTGTACTTGGGTGTCGCTTATCTTTTTTTGAAGGGCTGGGGAATAGCTCCTTAAAAGGCTGTCTTACTTTAGGTGGGGTGGGTCAGGTGCTGATCCTTAATTGGGATTAGTAAGTTCTGGAAAGACTTAACAGGGGCAACAACAAAGTCTATACCAGCTGTCCTAGTTTTTCTCTAACATTTCATTCTTTTAGATATACCACCATCCGGTGCTTGTTTGTCTGTTTGCTTTTGTTTGGAGGGTAGGGTATGGTTGCTAGTATCTGTGAGCAGCAGTAGAAATGGGGATCTTTATTCTCTGTCCTAGTCCCATCCCTAGTCATACCTAGGATTTCTGGGTGAGTCTCTGGATTTTGTTGGGCAGATTGGTTCTTCTCCATGGGTATTCTTGGCACTCATTTCTTCCACCTTACTTCATTAGTCACTATTCTGTTTTCTAATTGCAAAAAATTATTGAAATTTTCTGTCAGCTAACCTCCCCTTTATTATGGTGGGTTTATTCCCTTACTGTCGTTTTTAATGAGAGTCCTGAAGGGAGAGCAGGTAAAATCCTGGGCTCAGAAGTTGCAAATGCTTAGGAAGACATGAGAGCATCTATTTTAGAAGGCTTTCCATCAGAAATTGTAACACTCATATTAGTGCGTAAAGGCATTAACTCTTGGCTCTCAAGAAAATGTGGTTTTCAAAAATGACTTAGTCTTTGAAGTCTCTAACTATATAAAGTCCACTATGATCAGGGTATTAAATGGAAAGTAATAATGATATTTCTGGGCCAGATACTTGTTGAAATGCTTTATTGAATACAGTCTCATTGAATGCTCACAGCAACTGCATGAGGTAGTGTATTATTTTCCTCAGTTAATATATGAGGGAACTGAGGCATAGTAAAGTTGAGTTCTTGCTGAAGTACTGTATGAACGACATAAAACATGATTTCCTAGCCGTGTTGATCTGTACAGGAGTCAAGTGAACTACAGTCTAGTTTATCTTTTTTCCTAGAAGTTAGTGGCTTTTTGGTAAATATTATGGAATGAAACATTGAGAAAAGAAGTACTGACTTCTCTAGGCTGATACTCTTTGGTAAAGCCGGTAAAGTTAAGGAAAACATTAACTTTCCTCTCTTGTCTCAGACCACAGAGCCAGGATTTTGTGCTGGTCAGTTAGATGTAATACTCACTCATAGTTTTTAGTACTTGACTGTTACTTACACACGCACAACTTTGTTTTGTTTTTGGTTTTTTTAGGGGGGACGGAGTCTTGCCCATGCTGGAGTGCAGTGGCGTGATCTCATCTCACTGCAAGCTCCGCCTCCCAGCTTCATGCCATTCTCCTGCCTTGGCCTCCTCCCGAGTATCTGGGACTACAGGCACCCACCACCATGCCCGGCTAATTTTTTTTGGTATTTTGAGTAGAGACGGGGTTTCACTGTGTTAGCCAGGATGGTCTCGATCTCCTGACCTCATGATCCAACCGTCTCAGCCTCCCAAAGTGCTGGGATTACAGACGTGAGTCACCGCGCCTGGCTTTTTTTTTTTTTTTAAATTTCAAGAGATGGGGTTTCATTCTGTTGCCCAAGCTGGAGTATAGTAGCATGGTTCCTAGGTCACTGTAGTCTGGAGCTCCTGGGCTCAAGTGATCTTCCCACCTCAGCTTCCCTAGTAGCTAGCACTACAGGTGTGCCATCACACCCAGCTTTTACATATATATATATTTATTTCTTGTAGAAACAAGGTGTCACCATGTTGCCCAGGCTGATCTTGAAATGCTGGCCTCAAGCAATCCTCCTGCCTCAGCCTCCCAAAATATTGGGATTACAGGCATGAGCCATTGTACCTGGTGGACTATGGTGGAGAGCATATTCCATTTCTAGAGGTTTGTTCTATAGTTGTACAAGTGCACAAAGACATGCACAGAATTGTTTACGATATTATTTGTAATAGAACACTGGGAAAACCTAAATATCCATCAATAGGAGATTGGTTAATTTGTGATAGGCACATCCATCCACACGATGAAATGCTTTATAAAAAAATGAGATGTATGCAGATAGAGAAAGATCTTTGAGTAATATATGAAAAAAATCATGTACAGTGACCCTACTTGTGTAAGATGTGTGCTTGTGTGTTTGTGTACATGTAGAAAAAAATTAGAATATATGAAAGGAAGTGTTCCTTTAAGTTTACCAATGTGGTAGGTTTATTACAAGTTGCTTTCAGATTTATATTGCATAGCTAATAGGATACCTCGGGATTAAAAAGTTACCTGTCTTATGTAATCACCTTTTATTTTCATTTTATTTAAAATAATTAATAATTGTATATATTCCTGGGATACATAATGATGTTTCAAATATATAATGCGAGCTTGTCCAGCTTGCAGCCCACAAGCTACATGTGGCCCAGGATAGCTTTGAATGCAGCCCAACACAAATTAGTAAACTTTCTTAAAACATCATGAGTTTTTTTTTTTTTTTTTTTTTTTGAGACGGAGTCTCGCTCTCTCGCCCAAGCTGGAGTGCAGTGGCGCGATCCTGGCTCACTGCAAGCTCCGCCTCCTGGGTTCACGCCATTCTCCTGCCTCAGCCTCCCGAGTAGCTGGAACTACAGGCGCCCGCCACTGCGCCCGGCTCATTTTTTGTATTTTTAGTAGAGACAGGGTTTCACCATGGTCTCGATCTCCTGACCTTGTGATCCGCCCGCCTCGGCCTCCCGGGATTTTTTTTGTGTGTGATTCTTTTTTTTTTAAGCTCATCAGCTATTGTTAGTTTTAGTGTATTATATATGTGGCTCAAAACAGTTCTTCTTCCAGTGTGGCCCAGGGAAGCCAAAAGATTGGATACCCCTAATATAACGTATAGTGATGAAATCAGGGTAATTAGCATATCCATCATCTCAAACATTTGTCATTTCTTTGTGTTAGGAACATTCAATATCCTTCTCCTAGCTATGTGAAACTATATATTATTGTTAACTGTGGCCATCCTAGAGTGGTAGAACTTATTCCTCCTATCTAATTGTAATTTTGTATCCCTTAACAAATCTCTCCTTATTCCTCCGTTTGTCTACCCTTCCTAGCATGTGGTATACTCTGTTCGCCGTTTTGCTTCTGTGAGATCAGGTTTTTTTTTTTTATAGCTTCCACGTATGAGTTTAACTTTCTGTTCCCTGGCTTTTATTTCACCTAACATAATGTCCTCCAGTTCCATCCGTGTTGCCATGAATGACAGGATTTCATTCTTTTTTATGGCTGAATAGTATTCCATGGCATATTATAGCACATTTTCTTTTTTTTTTTTTTTTTTTTTTT
>NW_012101965.1:403355-464250 GCF_000951045.1 Mandrillus leucophaeus
TTATTTATTTATTTATTTATTTATTTATTTTTTGCTGTTGAGATATTTCAGCTCCTTGTATATTTTAGATATTAATTTCCTGTTGGATGGTTAGTGTCCAGATACTTTCTTCCATTCTGCAAGTTGTCTTTTACTCTGTTGATTGCTTTCTTTGCTGTGCAGAAGTTTTTAGTTTGATACAATCCCATTTGTTTATTTTTGCTTTTGTTGCCTATGCTTTTGAGGTCTTATTTATAAAATATTTGCCCATACTGATGTACTGAAGCATTTCCTATATGTTTTCTTCTAGTAGTTTTATTATTTGGGGTGCTATATTTAGGTATTAGATGCATTTTGAGTTGATTTTTGTATAGGGTAAGAGGTAGGCATCTAATTTCATTCATAAAATACGTAATTTGGCCCGGTGTGGTGGTTCACACCTGTAATCCCAGCACTATGGGAAGCCAAGGTGGGCAAATCACCTGAGGTCAGGAGTTTGAGACTAGCCTGACCAACATGGAGGAACCCCATCTCTACTATAAATACAAAATTAGCCAGGCATGGTGGAGCGTGCCTGTAATCCCAGCTACTCGGGAGTCTGAAGCAGGAGAATCACTTCAACGCAGGAGGTGGAGGTTGCATTGAGCCGAGATTGTGCCATTGCATTCCAGCCTGGGTGACAAGAGCGAAACTTGGTCTCAAAAAAAAAAAAAAAAAAACCTCTCTCTCTCTCTCTCTCTCTCTATCTCCCTATTTCATATGGATATCCAGTTTTCCCAGCACTGTTTGTTGAAGAGACTGTCCTTTCCCCAGTGAATGTTCTTGGCACCTTTGTCAAAAATCAGTTGGCTGTAGGCTGAGTGTGGTGGCTTATGCCTGTAATTCTAGCACTTTGGGAGACTGAGGCAGGCGGATCACGTGAGGTCAGGAGATCAAGACCAGCCTGGCCAACATGGTGAAACTACGTCTTTACTAAAAATACAAAAATTAGCCAGGGGTGTTGGTGGACACCTGTAATCCCAGCTACTCAGGAGGCTGAGGCAGGAGAATTGCTTGTACCCAAGAGGTGGAGGTTGCAGTCAGCCAAGATCGCACCGTTGCACTCCAGCTCTAGGTGACAGAGCAAGACTCCGTCTCGGGCAGGGGGCGGGGAAAGAAAAAAACTACTGATTTTTGTATATTGGTTTTGTTATCTTGCAACTTTACTGAATTTATCAGATCTAAGGGTTTTTTGGTAGAGTCTTTAGATTTTTCCATTTATATAAGATCATGTCATCTGCAAACAGGGACAGTTTGACTTCTTCCTTTGGACGCCCTTTCTTTCTCTTGCCTAATTGCCCTGGCTAGGAGGAATTGTTACGTCTGATGGGGAATATAGGAACTTTAAATTCTATGTCCTTAACTACTATTTTATTTTACCATGAGCATGTATATTTTATAACATTAAAAAAAAGCATGATAGTTTTCAGTATTATAGCAACAATCACCAACTGGCCTTTGGTGATTTAGATTTCCTTGGTGAGTTAGAAATCTAATGGGAACAGTTTGGGAATCTGTATCCTAACAGGTATTTCTTTTTTTTTTTTTGAGACGGAGTCTCGCTCTGTCACCCAGGCTGGAGTACAGTGGCACAATCTTGGCTCACTGCAACCTCCACCTCCTGGGTTTAAGTGATTCTCCTGCCTCAGCCTCCCGAGTAGTTGGGATTACAGGCGTGCACCACCACACCTGGCTAATTTTTGTATTTTTAGTAGAGGCGGGGTTTCACCACGTTGGTCAGGCTCGTCTCGATCTCCTGACCTCGTGATCCGCCCGCCTCAGCCTTCCAAAGTGCTGGGATTACAGGCGTGAGCCACCGCTCCCGATCCTAACAGGTATTTCAAGTGGTCCCCATGGTCAGATAACTGTGCTAGAGAAAGAGTGAACTGCATACAAATATGCATAATTAAGATTAAGAGGAAATTACCATAAAAGGAAATTAAAAGAATGGGATTGCTTTGAATGATGCTCAACTAAGAAATTGTAAAATTTGGAGATGATAAATGATTCTCTAGGAAATTATCAAATCTTAGAGATAGTAAACCTAGCTTATTTCAGATAGAATGGAAGAAACTAAAAAACATATGAGAGCTATTGCCTCACCTGTATCACTGGTGAATTATTTCAAATCTTCATGAAACACCTAATTCCTAATCTATTTAAAGTATTTCAGAGCAGAGAGAAAAAAGTAGTTCGCAAGTTCTGCTGAAAAAGCCAGTATAACACCAACTCCAAAGCATGGCAAAGATTATGTATGCTTTGAAACTTAATTATTCTAAGATTGTGGTTAAAATATTTTATAAATATTATTTGAGAAAGTAATACACCACGTCTAAATGAAATTCATTCCACGAATCAAAGGATGGTTCTATGTTAGGAAATCTGTTAATATACTTACTTATATCTTAATATACTTAGTAATATCAGTGGGCCAAAGAGAAAATTATGATCTTTTAGTTTTCTGCACAAAATCCACATATGATAAAATTAACATCTTTAAGTGGTTTTTGAAAATATAAAACCCAAAACAAGATTCTTAGAAGAACAGAACTAGAACTAGCTTTTTGTTTGTTTTGTTTTGAGATAGAGTTTCCCCCTTGTTGTCCAGGCTGGAGTGTAATGGCACGATCTTGGCTCACTGCAACCTCTGCCCCCCGGGTTCAAGTGATTCCCCTGCCTCAGCCTCCTGAGTAGCTGGGATTAGAGGCGTGGGAGGCATGTGCCACCACACCCAGTGGTAATTTTGTATTTTTAGTAGAGACAAGGTTTCTCCATGTTGGTCAGGCTGAACTCGAAATCCTGACCTCGTGATCCGCCCGCCTCGACTCCCAAAGTGCTGTGATTACAGGCGTGAGCCACCGCTCCCGGCCTTAAGAGTTTCTTTAACCAAAGGTGTTGGCAGAGTGTTAGCCGGTATCATGCTTAGTGATAAAACACTAGAAGTGATCTTGTTAAAGTTTGGAACAAGACCATAAATCAATTGCTATCCCAAATAAAATCTCAGTTTATTCTGACAAATGATTCTAAGGATTATTTAGAAGAATAAATATATGAGGATAATTCAGAAATTTCTAAACAGCAGAAAAATCGAGGGTGGACTAATCCTATCAGATGTTTAAATATTATAAAGCTAAAGTAATTAAAACACTGGGTTACAGCTCCAGGACTAGCATACAAAACTGTAACATAAGGAGCCTAGAAATAAGCACATGTAAATATAGGAGTTGCTTTTCAAGTTAATGGAGAAAAGAGTTTTTTAATAAATGGTTAACTTTTTCTTTTTTTTGCAGGGGAGACAGAGTCTTGTTCTGTTGCCCAGGCTTAAGTGAAGTAGCACCATCATAGCTTACTGCAGCCTCAAACTTGTAGGCAAAAGTGATCCTCCCACCTCAGCCTCCTGAGTAGTTGGGACTACAGGCATGTGCCACCACATCCAGTTAATTTTTAACTCAATTTTTGTTTCATATAGATGAGATCTCACCATGTTGCCAGGGCTGGTCTTGAACTCCTCCTGGCCTCAAGCAGTCCTCCTACCTTGGCCTCCCAGAGTGTTGCAATTACAGGCATGAACTACTGCTCCTGGCCTCAATGGTTAACTATTGAGGAGGATCAAAAGGATATCTGGTTTGCTTCTCATTCCAAAATAAATTCCAGTTTTGTCAGATTTGGATATTTTCAATATTAATCATAAACATTCTAGAAGAAAACATGTATAAAGACCTTTTTTCTAAGTCTAGCAAACTCAAAAGTCCTAAAAGGGGGAAATTATAAGCTTGTATAAAAATGGAAAATTCTGTATCACCAAAACAGCTTTTTTGGAAAAAACAGATAAACTAGAAAACAACGTGTACAATATGATCTGGCTTCTCCCTAAGTCATCAGCTCCATCTGCTGCATTCCCTCCTCCCCATCAATCCTACACACACTTAAACTACACACACTTACAGCTACACTCCGGTCTTTCCTTCCTGTGGGTGCTCAGTAAATAGTCATTGAATAAATGAATGAATTCTGTGAGAGTTTGCAGGTCAATATGTATGATATAATAAAACCTTTTTTTAATGAAACGGAGTTTCAGTCTGTCACCCAGTCTGGAGGGCAGTGGCTTGATCTCGGCTCACTGCTTCCTCCACCTCCTGGGTTCAAATAATCCTCCCACCTCAGCCTCCTGAGTAGTTAGAATTACCAGTGTACACCACCACACCTGGCTAACTTTTGTATTTTTAGTAGAGACGGATTTCACCGTGTTGGCCAGACTGGTCTTGAACTCTTTTTTTTTTTTTCCGAGGTAGAGTCTTGCTCTGTCGCCCAGGCTGGAGTGCAGTGGCATGATCTCAGCTCACTGCAAGCTCCACCTCCCGGGTTCACGCCATTCTCCTTCCTCAGCCTCCCGAGTAGCCGGGACTATAGGTGCCCACCACCACACCCGGCTAATTTTTTGTATTTTTAGTAGAGATGGGGTTTCACCGTGTTAGCCAGGATGGTCTCGATCTCCTGGCCTCGTGATCCACCCGCCTCGGCCTCCCAGAGTGCTGGGATTACAGGCATGAGCCACCATGCCTGGCCCAAGTGATTGGCCTGGGCCGCCTTGGCCTCCCAGAGTGCTGTGATTACAGGCATGAACCACTGTCCCCGGCCATAATAAAACTTCTTAAAATGAATAAAGAAGATTAACAATCCATTAAAAATTGCCAGAGAACAAGTTGGGCAAGTCAGGAAATTTTTTTGCATTTCTATGCAAATGACTAACAAATATAGAACTTTTAATAAATACCAATTAAAACAGCATTGAGATTCTGTCTCCCTTCTTGAACACTGCCTCCTCATTTCTAACCATTTCCTTGGTGTCTTCCCAAAATGTCAACAAACCATACTGTGAACTCCTTTTAGGTCTTCCCTCTGTCTAGCAGATACCTGGCATACATTAGATGCATTGTTATATAAACAAAAGTATCTGAGATATGTAATGATCCTCTGCGAGGCGTCAAGTGGGCAGAAAAGAGTAGAGGATTGAGGCCGAGTGGCCTTCCTTTTTTAACTCTCCTTTTCCTCATAGTTCCCTTAATGGTGTAGCCTGCCTCTTTGTTCTCTTAGCCCTTTTAAATTTCTTCAGAAGGACATCCTCCTTAGTGGCAGGAACAGGAACTTCTTTGAGTGCTGGTCAGCCAGCAAAAATGACTCTTTTTGTATATGTAAACAAATGGTTATTATTGTTGTGATACAATTGCTTAATCATTAATAGGTGCTTTTTTTGAAGTCCTGTGAATACTTTTCTTCGGACTTAATACCACAGCGTCTCAGATACTTTATCTTCCTTTGAGCGTTTTGGAAAAACAGACTAAAACTGCTCTCTCTATACAAAAATTTGTATTATTTGAAAAGATACAACAGGGGTACTTAGTGTTTAAGATAAGATTATAATATCTGCATAGTAGAAACCTCCAGCTTTTAGAGTTATAATTTTGTAATCTGAAATCCTATTTTTCGAATGTAATATTTTCTTGCGCTAGCAAGTCTGGAAATACTTGTTGAAAGACTGGAATGATTAATGTAGATCCTTGAACACTTTCATGCTTTAAATAAAAGGACAGACAAATTTTGTTCATTTTAAAGAACAGTAGTGTAGCCATATTAAATACATTTGGAAAATAAGAGGGAAAAATCCAACTCTTAATCTCACCTAAAAAATTGTGATAGACTTTTTTTTAATAGTTTCCAAAGTTGTGTTTTTATGGTTAAAATTATGTATATTGCCTTTCTTCCCCACTTGATGAATCCTTAGCATTTTTCCATGTTGTTACGTCATTTAAAGACTATCACTTTAAATGGCTGCATAATTGTCTCTTAGTCACGTGGTTGTATTGTATGTGCAGTGCTTATGAAGAAGAGTGGGTGGTACGTGACTCGTAACAAAAAATTTTTTCTAAGAGAATTGCTAATTGTATGGATTTTGATAAGTAGGAGAACGGTGACCTTACTGCAAAGCGGTGACTTTTTGTTTGTAAACATATGAACCTGAAACTTGAGGAAGTTGGTTGTCAGTTGTGTTAAACCATCTATTAGATAGATATTTTTAGACGTTACAAACAAGTTGGGTAGCTGCTTATTTTTGAAGGGAGAATTTTGTCGTCAATCTTAATGTTAACATTATGTTATCTTATAGATCATGGAGCTTTGTGGTGCAACAAGACTTGGTTATTTTGGAAGAAGTCAGTTCTACATTGCTTTGAAACTTGTAGCTGTTGCCCAGTCTGGTTTCCCTTTAAGAGTGGAAAGTATAAATACAGGTAAATATAGAGTACACTAGTAACTGAAAGAAAACAGGCTTCTATTACAAATGAAGTCAAGTCAATAGAACCCTTGTGTCTTTCCGATCTTATAGTGGCATTTGTGACCTTGAGTGAAGTGTCGTGACTTTATTCCCACTACCTTGCATTTCTCACTTGAAAATACTAGAAAAATATGTCTGTCTTTTATTACGGCATAGTATATGTACTTCATCTGTATTTGACTGTATGTACTGTTCAAATGGCAAATTTTTAAGAATTTACTAAAAGTTGTTTAGAAATATTTTAAGCGAATAGTTTTATTAAGGTAAATGATAAATTATAGTGACCATCTTCATATATAGCATCCCTGTTTTCTTCATTTCTAATAAAACAACATTATACTTTGTATTTTTGTTTGTTTGTTTGGGAAGGCTATGGAGGCTGCAGTTGAAATTAAGAAGTAACAGTTAACCTAAACTTTTTGATTGATAGAGACAATATTAAAATATTGGCAGACTAAAATCTAGTTACAGACATCTGACCGCATTACAATTTTGTATTAGTCCGTTTTTACACTGCTATAAAGAAATCCCTGAGACTGGGTAATGTATAAACAAGAGAGGTTTAATTGACTCACTTCCGCATGACTTGGGAGGCCACAGGAAACCTACAATCATGGCAGAAGGTGAATGGAAAGCAAGGCATGTCTTACATGGCCACAGGAGAGAGAGAGAGAGAGCAAGGGGGAATTGCCACAGACATTTAAACCATCCGATCTCATGAGAACTCACTCACTATCACAAGAACAGCAATGGGGGAATTGCCCCCATGATCTGATCACCTCCCATGTGGGAATTACAATTCGAGATGAGATTTGGGTGGGAACACAGAGTCAAACCGTATCAAAGTGTTACATCATCAGATAATTTGTTTTTCAAGTATTTAGAGACTTGTTGATGTGAAAGAAGATAGAAAGTCTACAAAGATAGGCACTTAAATGCAGAGGGTTCTTTCGTTTTCATAGCGTAAAGGGGAAAGAGAAAAATTAAGATTTTTAAAATAATCTGTACAGAAAAATTGCTGTAAAATTCTGTAAATATCAGAATTTGTAGAAATAGTTTTAAGTAGCAGTTTAGTTTATTGGTCAGCGGAGGTTTTCATTGTGGACCTCTAGTTTGCCACACATCTTTCTTCTAGTGTTGGGAGTTTACATTCTTTTCAGGTAATTTTGAATTCTTTTACATGTATATTGAATAAGCTTAATAGTTTCCCTCCTTCATATGGAGATTCTAAAGAGAGACAGAGGTAATCATAATGGAGGTAAGTACACTTTCCTCTGAAATGGTTCTGTAGCTGTATTTTTTCTGGTCTAAAAGTATCACTTATGATTTACCTGCAAACAGTTTTTCAGTCCTTCCTCTTTCTCCTCTATTTAAAATTGAATGTAGAATAGAATACTGTGTACCATGTTTTTGGTAGGTGAACAGTAAGGTATTTTTAGGAATTTCTGCCATGAAAATTTCTAAATCTAGTCTCAGACTTAGTGACATATTCTGTGTTTTACTTAGAGGTCTAAAAGCTTACTTTAAAGACCCGGTGTGAGTAGAAGCAGCCTAGGCTTTGGGGTCTGACTGACCTAGGTTTAGATCCTGTCAGTTACTACGAGCATGACCTTGCCATCATGAAACCTCAGTTTTCTTTTCTGTAAATAGGGACTTTGCAGGCGTACTGTGGTTACAAGGTGAAATAAATATTCAATGACAAGTGTAGGGCTAAACATACATAGACATTTGATATAGCCATTGTGTTATCACTCACTAGAAGGACAATTTGGTTTTATTACTTCTTTCTAGGTAAGAGTCTCCCTAAATAATGTAAGGGAGATTATGGTCCATATTTTGTGGTGATAGACATTTTGTGCCTTTTGTTTTTGTATCCAGTTTTACAAAAATTCTGGTATCTAATTCATGTCTTTAGTTTTTAATATATATGTCCTTTTTTATTTTAAAGTAATGATTATTTTGTGGTTAACAGTAAAGGACCTTCCTCTGCCAAGATTTGTTGCTTCAAAAAATGAACAGGAATCTCGCCATGCAGCCTCATATTCTTCAGATTCTGAAAATCAAGGGTCATATTCTGGTGTAATTCCCCCACCACCTGGCAGGGGGCAAGTGAAAAAGGGATCCGTAAGCCATGATACGGTTCAGCCTCGTACATCTGCAGATGCACAGGTAATCACATGCATGTAAATATTAGCAGTTGATGCCCTGTGCAAATGCTTCACTAAAACATTTATTGGTAGCTTAATAATTAACATGTCTCCTTAAAATTACAATTTTAAAATATTATTCTTTTCTAGGAACCTGCCTCCCCAGTAGTTTCACCACAGCAATCACCACCAACTTCTCCACACACATGGAGGAAGCACAGCCGTCATCCCAGTGGTGGGAATAGTGAGAGGCCTCTTGCGGGACCTGGGCCATTTTGGTCTCCCTTTGGTGAAGCACAATCAGGTATTTAGAGATTTATTGATTAGAGTGTCATTGTGTTGCCCAGGCTGGTCTTGCACTCTTGGGTTCAAATGATCCTCCTGCCTCAGCCTCCTGAGTAGGTGGGGATTATAGGCTTGTGCCACAGAACCTGGCTTAGAGATTTTTTAAAAATAACAATTATTTAGGGTTGTAAATTGAAGGAAACTTGATAATATTCCTTCAGGAGTTGCCTTCAAGACAGTTTTTAATTGTAAGTTAAGTTAAATAAAAGCAAAAGCCAACTATGGAGATTTATAAGTGGATACATTGCTTTGAAAAGTGGTAATTGCATTTATGTGTATCTATGATGCTTAGACACATTTATGGATACCAGATTCTCTAAAGGTAAAATGAATAATTATTTCCCAGAATATTATGTATAAATTACATAAATTTTATTGACAAGGAGAGCACAAAATAATTGAAGATATTTAAATGAGGTATAATTTCTAATTGAACAGAAAAGATTCCATTTTGGAAATTGTTAGATTTCTTCAGAGTAAGAGTTTGAAAGAAAACTTCCTGATAACTTAAGTTTTTTCCTCAAACATGAGTCAGCATGTTTACCCATTCTCCTTATAGGTTCTTCTGCTGGTGATGCAGTGTGGTCAGGGCATTCCCCACCTCCACCTCAAGAAAACTGGGTCAGTTTTGCAGATACTCCACCAACCAGTACTCTTTTAACCATGCATCCTGCTTCTGTCCAGGTGTGACATTTTATTGGTATTGCATTTTTATTTGCTTCATTCAGAGTATTGCTCCAGTCATCATTTTTATATTTTGCTGTTGCAGATTTTATAAATGCAAATCCATTCATTTATTTAAAAGCAAAATTCTGCTCTGTGCATTTCAAATCTGTTATCATTGGAATGTTTCAGCTGATTTTATTTCAGTTTCTGATTTGCTAGTGAAGTTTTGAAAGGTTTCTGCATCTGGAAATATATTTGCTTGGCTTTCTTAGCACATTTTCATAACTTTCTGTTGCTTGCATAATTGCTGTCATTCTACTCATTTCTATAATCATTGTGCAAAAACATATCCAATAATCTGACTGTAACAGATATGTGGTTTTACATTTTAAATATCCACAAAAGCAAGTTTTATTTTCAAAGATAAATAACCTAGCAATCTTGGTCCATATAATCATGTAGGTAGATACTGTACTGAGGAAAAAATGTTTCATTACAGGACCAGACAACAGTACGAACTGTAGCATCAGCTACATCTGCCATTGAAATTCGTAGGCAATCCAGTAGTTATGATGATCCCTGGAAAATAACAGATGAACAAAGACAGTATTATGTAAATCAGTTTAAAACCATTCAGCCTGATCTAAACGGATTTATTCCAGGTGAGTTGTTGAAAACAGAAGTTCTTCTAGATGGGACAGGACAGTCTCAATTTCATAATCTCAAAGATACTGTTTTATTGGTCATAGATTTTAATTATAAAATAATTATCAGATTATTTGTCTAAAAAGAATTTATAATCACTGGGAGCCAAAAACATGACATATTCACATATTAAAAATATCTTTTCCCAGTTAAAAAAGTCTAAGACTCTTACATTCTGTTGGTGGATCCGTAAGTTCAGAATAACATTAAACAACACTGTTTTAATATTTCAGGATCTGCAGCTAAAGAGTTTTTTACAAAATCAAAACTTCCTATTCTTGAACTTTCTCATATTTGGTAAGTGTGGTATATCATTAGTTGGGTGACTGGGTTGTTTCCAAGGAGTTTCTAGCAGATAGATTTTAGAGCCTTAAAAAATAAACAACTAACCCTTCAAGAATGCTGTCAAAGAACTCAGTATTTCCTTACAATAGCCAGCTTCTCTCTCATTCTGCAGAAAAGAAATAAGTGATACTGATACAGTAGTTCTTTGTAAAGAGCTAAAATTCTTTAAGCTGCATCAGCTGTCTTTTTGTTGCATGAGATAAAAGTTAGTTTGCACATACATGGTTATATTTATCCCATTGGTGTTTTATCAAGTTTAGTTAAGTCCTATACCATGCCAGAACTTTAGGAATGGTGTTAGCTTCCATTTGACCAGAGACTTAAGAATAGCTGTGTTGGAATATGGTTGGAATTGGCCATTAGAACACAAAGTGTAATCACAAATTACTTTATAAAAACAGGCAGGGGCCGAGCACGGTGGCTCATGCCTGTTATCTTAGCACTTTGGGAGGCCGAGGCAGGCGAACTGCCCGAACTCAGGAGTTTGAGACCATCCTGGGCAACACAGCGAAACCCTGTCTCTACAAAAAAATTAGCCGGGCATGGTGGCACATGCCTGTAATCCCAACTACTGGGGAGGCTGAGGCACGAGAATCGCTTGAACCCGGGAGGTGGAGGTTGCAGTGAGCCAAGATCGCGCCACTTCACTCCAGCCAAGGTGACAGAACGAGACTCTGTCTCAAAAAAACAAAAACAAACAGAAAACACAGGCTGGGAGTTGTGGTTCACGCCTGTAATTCCAGCACTTTGGGAAGCCGAGGCAGGCAGATTGCTTGAGCCCAGGAGTTCAAGACCAACCTGAGCAACGTGATGAAACCCCGTCTCTACAAAAAATTAAAAAATTAGCAAGGTGTGGTGGTGCAAGCCTGTAGTCCTGGATACTTGGGAGGCTTACATGGGAGGATTGCTTGAGTCCAGGAGGCAGAGTTTGCAGTGAGCTGAGATCATACCACAGCACTGTAGCCTGGGCAACAGAGTGAGACTCTGTCTCAAAAATAAGTAAAAAACGATTATCAAATAAACATAAATGTTAATTCCAGTGTGTATCAATGTATTTCTCTATATTCTAAATCATTTTTAATAGGTTTTTGGTAGCATAGTGTGCTTAGTACAAGGTAGGTAGATAACACCTAAAACTGAAAACTCAAAAACTAGTAATATATGCATGCTATTTATAGTTTAAGGCAATCAAGACAAAAGTGGTTGTCTGTGTATCTAGGAAAGGGCATAGACAGCAAGGTGGAGTGGCTGTATTTCTGTTTTAAGCCTTGCAGTTCTACTCAGTGATTTAAAGTATGTACATGTTGGCTGGGCGCAGTGGCTCACGCTTGTAATCCCAGCACTTTAGGAGCCTGAGGCAGGTGGATCACATGAGGTCAGGAGTTTGAGACTAGCCTGGCCAAAATTAGCCGGGCATGGTGGCGTGTGTCCGTAATCCCAGCTACTCAGGAAGCTGAGGCAGGAGGTGGAGGTTGCAGTGAGCCAAAGCTCATGCCACTGCACTCCAGCCTGGGCGACAGAGCAAGACTCCATCTCAAAAAAATATAAACAAAAAATAAAGTACATACATGGTGAATTTTGATAACATAAAAGCAAACTTTAAAAAATGTCACTAATTTATTACATGTGCCTTCTAAAAATGCATGTGAGTTACAGGTCATTCTTTTTGATGACCTTAATTATTGGGGCCACTTTTTAGAGAATTTCAAACACACAGGAAAGCTTTATAGTACCATAAACCCTCACATACTACCACCTAGATTCTGCAGGTAACATTTTGCTACATTTGCTGTGTTACACATCTTTCCGTGTATGGGATTTTTATAATTACTGAGTTTTTGCACTTTCTCATGGAAAATATTTCTCTTGCTTCTTTTTGAGAAATGAAAGGATCCAAAGCGGAATGTGATTATATTGACAAGAAACTTATCTTCTAGGGAACTCTCAGACTTTGATAAAGATGGTGCATTGACACTGGATGAGTTTTGTGCTGCTTTTCATCTGGTGGTTGCTAGGAAGAATGGCTATGATTTACCAGAAAAACTTCCTGAAAGCTTAATGCCCAAACTGATTGATTTGGAAGATTCAGCAGGTAAGACTGGGAGCTAAAGAGAGCTGTTTGCATGCCTTGATAAACATAATGCTTGATTCTGAAAGAAAAATCAAGATAGAGGTTAACCAGAGCTTAATAGCCAAGGTATTTCATCAAGTGTACATAGATTTGTCATCAGAATAGGATGTATGAGCCAAACTTGGATTTGTCTTATTCGGTCTACTTTTAAAAATAAAGATAAGTAATATATACCACTATTTTACCTTTATATTTGTGGCTTGACAAGATTTGAAGAGCATTTCAGCGTCTTGTTATTTTGCTATCCTTTAATTGTGATAAATATTGTCTCAAGTGGGTAAAGTAACCCATCTTCATTATAAACATTTTTCTCTTTAATACGTCTTAATTTGTTGAAGGGAAATTACGTGGTTCATCATTAGACCTTTACAGTTGTGAGCATTTTTCTTTAAAATGCCAAGCTCTCTTCTGCAGACTCAAAGAAATCTGGAGTTTTTGTGTTTGATTTTAGAGAATGCTGTGTTGTTAACAAGAATGCGAAATGCTCGTGTTTATTGGGACCTTTCTTTCTTTCTTCCTTCTCTTTTTTTTTTTGAGACGGAGTCTCGTTCTGTCACCAGGCTGGAGTGCAGTGGCATGATCTCGGCTCGCTGCAGTTTCCACCTCCCGGGTTCAAGCGATTCTCCTGCCTCAGCCTCCTGAGTAGCTGGGACTACAGGCACACGCCACCATGCCCAGCAAATTTTTGTATTTTTAGTAGAGACGGGGTTTCACCACGTTGGCCAGGATGGTCTGTATCTCTTGACCTCATGATCTGCCTGCCTCGGCCTCCCAAAGTGCTGGGATTACAGGCGTGAGCCACCATGCCCGGCCTGGACCTTTCTTTAAAAAGAAAACGAATATCAAGGGCTAAAAATTAGTACATTTTTCTTAAATTCTGAGTGAATAAAAGGAAATCTAATGTTTAATTCTTAATGAGTCTAATTAAAATAAATTATTGTCTTCAGTGTTTCTATCTAAATTCTCATTTGGATGTGATGATGGAAAGAATTTGATACTTTTAAAAGGGAAGTTCAAATAGAATTTGGCTCTCAAAAGGGCATTTTTCTATCAGGCAGCATCTCTTTAACCTAAAAATATACATGTCTGACTTAGTTGTCTAAATTACACAGAAGGAATCAGATGCATGAAATTACTGTCACAAAGAGAACAGTCTCCTTGGAGTCAATAATCTGAATGTGCTTCTAGTTTTGCTAATTTCGCCTGTGACCTTGGGCAAGTTCTGATCATTTACTGTATTTTTCCCTTCTGTTTCTCCACCTGAAATGTGGATTTGATGCCATTCACATTTCAGGACCTGAATTGTACACTGACCTTTTATCAACCAATAGGTTGATTCTAAAAATATGGCATTGATTTTAATTTCTTAAGCACATTTTTCTATGATAATCCTAGCATTTGGGGATTATTTCAGGTAGTTGTGAAGCATCAGCCTCTAACTTGAGCTGAAAGCTTAGTATCTTTATTAGGTAATTTTGATTCAAAGTACTTTGATTTACCTACTTAAGAAATAAAAACAACTTCTTTGTTAAACACCTATGATAGCAACCAAAAGAGAGAAGAAAATGTGGTAACTTCACACTTTCAGTATCATTGATTTAGAAATTGGACTTGTACCTAGAGCTTTTATATGACTTCAAGCCTTTGAAAACCGACAGCACAATAATACAAGAAACTAATTTAAATGAAGTTTAATGTCTTGTAGGTGATTTTGTAGAGGCTTGTCTGATTCTGTTGTCTGCTGTATTTGTCAGTGAATCTGGCTTTTGCATGCATTTATTGGGTTTCTTTTTCCTTTATTTAATTTAAATAAAAATCAAGTTCTTTGTAAATTTGATCTATAAGGTTGATGGTTCAGGAAGTTTTTTTCTGGGCATTTATCTTTTTGTCTAATTTTACACCTATTAGATCTGTTTAAAAGACAGACTGATTTTATTGCCTGTGTATATCTATGCACTGTTGCCGTAAATATAATTTTGAAACTATCACAGACCCAGATAGTTTTTTTTTCCCCTCACAACATATGGTTTTCTCACCAAATTTATTGTAAACATTTGGATCACACAGTATTACATTCAAATCTGCTTTTCATATTTACAAATGATAAATTTTGGAATTCTGTTGATTCTGGGGTGATGTAATACAAATTATCATTTTTTTCCCACCTATCATAAACCTGAGATTCACATGACAAAAGGTCCTTCGAGTATAGAAATTGTTTTGTGACTCTGTGGGTCAGTCAGTATCCGTAAAAATCATTATAAAAAAAAATTAGCCGGATGTGGTGGTGTGTGTGCACCTGTAGTCCCAGCTACTTGGGAAGCTGAGGCAGGAGAATTGCTTGAACCCTGGAGGTAGAGGTTGCAGTGAGCCAAGATCGCACCACTGCATTCCAGCCTGGGTGACAGAGTGAGACTGTCTAAAAAAAAAAAAAAAAAAATTATAAAAATAGCTGTGTTTTGGCTGGGCGCGGTGGCTCACGCCTGTAATCCCAGCACTTCGGGAGGCCAAGGCAGGCGGATCACGAGGTCAGGAGATCAAGCCCATCCTGGCTAATACAGTGAAACCCCGTCTACTAAAAATACAAAAAAAAAATTAGCCGAGCATGGTGGTGGGTGCCTGTGGTTCCAGCTACTCGGGAGACTGAGGCAGGATCATGGCATGAACCCGGGAGGTGGAGCTTGCAGTGAGCTGAGATTGCGCCTCTGCACTCCAGCCTGGGGGACAGAGCGAGACTCCATCCCCAAAAAAAACAAAAAGAAAAAATAGCTGTGTTTTTAAAAGGTCATGGTTAAGAGGGTCATACTCAAATAGTTTCTTTTGGCTGACATTAGAATTTATTGTAAATATTCCTCTGTGGAGCCTTTCTGACTATAGGCAGAGGTAGTTTATCTCATTTCTGATCTCTTATAGCATTTTCTACATGCTAATTACTGAAACATACCACACTAAATCCTGGGTTTTTTTCCGCCTTCCTATCACTATACTCTGAATTCCTTGAAATAAGGGAAATGTATCCTATTTATTGTAGTATGCTTAAAACATACCACTTTGCCAGGCACTGCACTAATATTGGATGAATTCTACATGTGTGCCATTTTCAAAGGAAGGTATTTTTCTTGACATTTTTCTACCTTTGAAAATATAGCGATTTGTTATCCTAGGTTTATGATGTTGGGACATACTAAAACATTAGTTCCACAAATATTCTGTACTTAAAGTTTAACTGTTAGAGGCAAATAGATGGTGAGCAGTGGTCACTTGAGTTATAGCTCCTTGGAGTAATATGCTAGGCTTTCTATAGGCATGCAGACTGGGTAGGGTAAATGTGCATTTTTTCCAAAATTACTTGAACAGGTATGCAGGGTTAAATCATAGATAAAATAGAACTACTAAGGATTATAGGTAGAAGTACTTCTGTCGACCTGAGTTAGAATATTTAATAACATCAGCACTGAATTTGGCAACTAAAATAAATAGAAAGGGAAACTTGATTTTTGTTGTCTTACAAAGGAAAGCATACAAAATTCATCTGCAGAAAGAGCTTTCTGAAACTGAATTAAAGAATATTTAGCTTTTTAAGAGTGTTTGTCTTCTTTAAAAAAAAAAAAAAAGATTAAGGTGGCCTGCCACAAACACATTGAGGTACTATACATTTTAATGTCTAAAGAATCTTCTCCTTTGCAAAGCACAGTTGCAATTTTAATGTACTTCTGTGATTGTTTGATACATATCTTTCTCTCAAACTAGACTAGAGCCTTCTAGGAAGGTAGGAACTGGATCAGTTTTGTTCATTATATCTCAGTGCCTAGCAAGGTGCAAATTGAGTACAGGAATAGACAGACATTCACATTGTTGAAATGATTAAATGACTGAGCCAATGAGTTTTAACTGTTTTCTACCTCTACACCACACTGCTCACATGTGCAACTCGCCAATCTCTGAGATGCTGAAAGAAGGAAAGGGATGTGTGCTTCCCTGTATCCATCTCCTTCCGCATGATCACTACTTTATACAGTAGATTTGGGCAGATGTTCATTGTTGTTTATAGAGTGCGTTGCATGGATCTACAAACTCTTTAAGAAGTACTTCCAACATGAATTTTTTTTTAAGCCAGAGAAAAGAGGGCATATGAGACTTGCCATAAATAGTTTACTAGAAATCCACGTAAATTCAGATTTGAGACTACCTTTGTGTAAGTAAATCACTGTTAAGAGTTTCTCATATTCATCCAGAAATTTTTAACATACATATAAAAACCTACACACAGGTATTGGTGTTTATGCAGATGCAATCATACTACACATCCTTGATTTTTTTTTTTTTTCTTACAATGTTGGATATCTTTGTACTTTACAATTGATATGGTTTGGCTGTGTCCCCACCCAAATCTCATCTTGAATTCTCAGGTTTGTGGAAGGGACCCAGTGGGAGGTAATTGAATCATGGGGGCAGGTCTTTCCCATGCTGTTCTTGTGATAGTAAATAGTCTCACGAGATCTGATGGTATTATAAGGGGAGTTTCCCTACACAAGCTCTCTTTTTGCCTCCTGCCATCCATATAAGATGTGACTTGCTCCTCCTTGCCTTCCACCATGATTGTGAAGTCTTCCCCAGCCATGTGGAACTGTAAGTCCATTAAACCTCTTTCTTTTGTAAATTGCCCAGTCTTCGTATGTCTTTATCAGCAGTGTGAAAATGTTCCGATACAATAATATATGGAGCCATCACATTTATGATTCAAAGTATTCCATAATATGATATGCTTTAACCAGTTTCTTATTGATGGATTTTGGGGTTGGTTTCTGGCTTTATCTTTAAAACACTGCTGCAGTGAACATGCTTATATGTATATCTTTGTTTTATACAAATAACCTGGAATCTTTGTTTTTGAAAATTCATTATTCAGGTACTGTTAGTTGCAGAAGAAAAAATAATGAAAATATGCACTAATGCTTATCATTAGCTTTCTAATTAAGAAATTACTTCTCAAACCACCCCTGCCCCCCAGACATACTCTGTCGCTGTCTGTCTCCCCGCCTACCCTGCTGTGTCTCTCTGTCATGTGTCATTTCTTTCCAGATATCTGGGTATTGTAGCTGATAAATCAGTACAGTTGAATTACAGATATTAGTAAAGATACACCATTTAATGAACTCGGTCGAAGTAAATAGAACTCAAATCCTGACAAAGACACTGACAAGCAAGGGCAGATGATACTTGAAGGGCAAAAACTCTATGAGGGCAATAACAATAGTAGGGGCTTTAAAAGATTATGGTTTGGGCCAGGCACAGTGGCTCCCAGAAGCATTTTGCTAGACCAAGGTGGGAGGATCACTTGAGGCCAGGAATTCAAGGTTACAGCTGTGATCGCACCACTGCACTTTAGCCTGGGTGACAAAGCGAGACCCTGTCTCTAAAAAAAAAAAAGGATTATGATTTCAAATTCAGCAGATTAGTAAGTATCCTTGGGAGTAATTAATGATACTTACAATTATTTTTTTGTAGAAGTGACCTTTTTCCTTTGCAGTTGTGCTATGAAAGTCAAAAGTGAATGAAAGATGAACGTCTCTGTCTTCCTCTGTTAGAAGGAGAACTCCATGGGAATGGGACCCTTGTCTTACTCAGTACTGGGTCTCGAGAGCCTGGAACCCCATAGGCCTTCAGTAAATGTTCACTGACTCAATTAGTGCTTTTTAATTTTGCCACCAAATTATACCCCCCAAAAAAGTAACATTATGTTTCTCCCCGCCCACACCCTCCCCGCCGAGATGGAGTCTTGCTCTGTCGCCCAGGCTGGAGTGCTGTGGCGCGATCTTGGCTCACTGCAACTTCCCCCTCCCGGGTTCAAGCAATTCTCCTGCCTCAGCCTCCCTAGTAGCTGGGATTGCGGGCATGCTAATTTTTGTATTTTTAGTAGAGACGGAGTTTCACCATGTTGGCCAGGCTGGTCTTGAACTTCTGACCTCGTGAAGCACCCACCTTGGCCTCCCAATCCCAAAGTGTGGGGATTACAGGCATGAGCCACCACTTTATCTTTCATTCTTTGTTCTTTATACTCTATTTCCACTATTTTCTCTGTAAGTTTTTAAGATAAAGCTCCAATTAACTGTTTTCCTCTTTATGAAATTTTAGTATTTATTTTGAATGGATTAACTTTAAATGGATTATTTCCCATGTTTAGCTTTCTTTGGATAATGGGAACCTCCTATATATTGTAGGTAATATTCTTTGAACTATAATAGTTGAGTCAGATGTTGATCAGTACTGTCAAATGTTGATCAATGCTGTAAAAAGTCAGCAAGTTCAGTTTAATAAGAATTTTTGGTGAATATTTTGTTTCTTTTCAAACCTTGTTGGACACATTTTTACTTTGGTTTTTTTAAACCTTTGGTTTTAATTGAAAACAATTAGTCTTCTACATAGACCCTCTTTTAAGGTAGTTTTATTGAATAAGTTTCATAAACCCTCTTAAGGTCTGCTTACTAAGTTTCCATTTTGTGAAGTGTTAGGGAAAAGTGGAGTTCATTTTGGAAATAGAACTTACTAGTTTTTTGATGCATATAATATCATTCAATGAAAAACAAAGCATATCTTAAATTGTGTCTTTCTACATATGCATTGCTTATGCCTGTCTTTTAAATATGAATGAGAAAGTTACCATTTGTAGTTTTCCTTGAAGACTTAAAAGTCATGAACACTTGATTGTTTTTCATTTTACATATTTTTTCTTACACTGTCCTTTAAATGTGAATAAAAGTTACCATTTGTAGTTTTCCTTGAAGACTTAAAAGTCATGAACACTTGATTGTTTTTCATTTTACATATTTTTTTCTTACAAGAATAATAGTCTTCAAATAAGTTATTTCTGCCTTGATGAAATTATTAAATGAGGTTGGAACATTGAACATTCGTTACTGAATAAATTCCTAGATTTGTTTGCTGCTTGAAGGCAAAGTAAGTTTTAAACCGTAAGACTTTAAGGGTGTATATATATTTCTGTAAGATTAATAACAGCCAGCACTTTTGAGACAATTTTTTAGTATGTCAAGTATAATACTAAGAATATAAGAGAAATTTAGGATGTGTAGGTTACAAAGCTAGAATAAAACCAAAGCTCTGAGAAAGAGGTTGTTTAGCAGGTAGACTGTACTGAATTGAATCTGGGAACTTTCCAGATTCTTTGAAAGGATAGAGAGGTGAAACTTCTTCCAGTGTTTGCAAACTTAGAATAAATGTAGAATAAGCCGTAGGTCAGTGTGATCATACTGGGTTGTCTCTTTCAGACACACTTTTATACGTGGAAATACTTTTTGCATAACAGCCCATTTGGGGTTAACTTTAACGAATAATTTAGGCTCATGCTCTTCTTTTTCAGCCCTGATGCTCTGATGATGTCAGGGGCAGAGCAGAACCCACAGGAGGGAGGCAGGGTTGACACAGTGTTCCAGCAGGAGGCTAGGTTGGAACACTGCATCAGGTAAGAGTAAAACTACACCCCTGCCTCCGGAAAAATACAGTCTTAAAGACTAACATTTGTGGGTGGGCAGGAAGCTCTTTGTTGGAGTACTTATATGGAGCAAAGTTGAAGGAGGTACAGTTTATTTCTAGACCAAATGGTTGTCCGTAGACTGACTCTTGGTTTCTAGAACATAGGAGAGAAGCAATGCGTAATTTTGCTAATTTATCCCAGAAACAATTTTTGGATTTTCTAGGACAATAATTTTTCAAACTTCTAAATCTTTTTTTGTTTGGTTGGTTTTTGTTGTTGTTGTCGTTGTTGTTTATTTCAATGTGGAACAAACTTTTAAATCTTTAGACCCCTTTAGACGTTCTTAAAATTTGTGGACCCCAAGAATCTTTGTTTACATGGGTTAGATCTATCAAATACTTATATTATTAGAAATTAAAACTGATTAATTTTTGTTTTTACTTTATGTAAAAAAGCAATAATCCATTACCTATTGGCATAAATATTTTTAGGAAAATAACCGTATTCTCCAAAATTAAAAAATTATAAAAGGGGTGGCATTATTTTACATTTTTGCGAATTTCTTTTACATCTGTCTTAATAGAAGACAACGAAATTGTCGTATTTGCTTCTGCATTGTCTGTTGGATATGTTGTTTTGTTTGAGGTATACCAGGGGTCTAAAAACTAAGCCCTGTGAGATAGATCCAGCCTACTGCCCATTTTTTACTAGCCCGCAAGCCAAGAAAATTTTTTCTTTTTAATTGTTGAAAAGAAATCAAAAGAATATTTTATTACACATTAAAAATTGTATGAAATTCAAATTTCAGTGTCCATAAAAATTGTATTAGAACACAGCAGTGCTCATCGTTTATTTATGAATTGTCTAGGACTGCCTTTGCACCATCATGGTGGAGTTGAATTGTTGCAACAGATACCTTATAGCCACAAAACCTAAAATAGTTACTGTCTGGCCTTATGGAGAAAACAGTTTCCAAGTTAAATCTAGCCTTACACAATAAAAGGAAGCACTATTTCGTGGCTTTTTCAGATAACATAATTATTCTTTGGTACCACATCAAAGCACAAATGATAATTTCTTAAAGGTTACTTGCAGTGTGGAAGCTGAAGCCACTTTAATGCATTTTTTGTACTTTTACTTGATTTTATACCATAATGCATTGGATATTTGTAAAATATCAGATCATTGAGTTACACACATCTTTCAGATGTTGACATCTTTCATTATAAAATATTTAAAAAGTGTATTTGCTGATTTCACAACCTATCTTATCAAAGAAGCCTTTAAGTGCTGGAAG
Source organism: Mandrillus leucophaeus (assembly GCF_000951045.1). Classification (NCBI taxonomy): domain Eukaryota; kingdom Metazoa; phylum Chordata; class Mammalia; order Primates; family Cercopithecidae; genus Mandrillus; species Mandrillus leucophaeus. The sequence goes on from NW_012101965.1 coordinate 424,833, forward strand.
CTCTTGAGATTATGGACATGGATATACATTTTCCAAAATTTGAGTTTTCCCTTGAAACCCTCAGCATTGTCATTAGTAACCATTGGAAACAAATACTGAAAACATTGCTTTCCTTGAAATGACAAGCTCACTTCGTTCATTTTTGAGAAAATGCCTGCTCGATAACCAAGTCTGAATTGTTATAGATTATCAGCTCTTCTTTCAAGAAAAATGATGTTCCATGAAAAAAGTGGCTTGTTCAGCTTACAACTGAATCATACAAGTACTTTTCTGTGAGACAACCATTGTACCTATTCATATGCAGCAGAAGTGTTGTGTGTATATATTTCCCATTTTGACACATAGAGGAAGATGTGTTTTTAGGGCTGAGATTTAATAAAATTAATTTGTACTGCTTCATGAACATTCATAAGAGATCAGCATACATATTTATTTTCATTTATTTAAATTTAATGCTTATGTATGTGGGGGGTAAGGAGTACAATAACTGTAAGTGAAGAGTACAATGACTATTTTGTTGCCACTGCCTTGATTCAGTGCAAATGTCAACATAAATGTCAATTATTATTACAAGAATAATTTTCACCTTTCAGATCTCTAAAAGAGTCTTGGGGAGGGACTCTTAGGAGTCTGTGGTCCACAGTTTGAGGACTACAACTCTAGGAAAATAACTCTATTGAAATGGCTGTAAAGTATAATTGTTTGGGTGACTAGCATTTCACTTCACAGCCTCAGGCAACTAGACCCACTGCAGCTTTGTACCAGTGAACCAGAAATATTTCCAGAATCTGTCCCAAATCATAACTGCCCTGAGGTGGGGATATGGTACAGCCTGGCCCTAAATTTGTCAGTAGAAGAAATCATGAGAACTGTGGTCTTGAAAGCCCAACCAGGACTTCCAGATTGCCCTAAGATTGATATTTAAAACTAAAGTAATAGAGTCTTGCTTTAAATAAATTCTTTCAAAAATTAGTCATCCTGTAGTTAATACTGTTTTAATTCTATTTATTTTCTTCAATACTCACCTGCTTTGGGGAATCCCCTAGAGATACTTCTTTATTATTCTCCTAGTAGACTTTCACTTTCAGTAAATTGTCAAATTTATAGCTACTGTTCCCCTTTCCCTTTGTTATCACTGGGGATAAAGGTTCATAATGTTTTTTTTCCCACTGAAAACTATCCAGTGAGGAATTTGCTACTACTGTTTATCCTAAATAATTTTTTCATAAGTTCTTCTCTAAGAACTTTGAGTTGAGGTCTTCATAGAATAATATCTGAAGTCTTCCTACCTCTATACTACCCAGACACTTCTATTGAGAAGATATAGGACTCAAGAAAGAAATAATTTCTGATCTTAGAAAACAAAAATTAATCAGAGTACAATTCTGAACTACAGATCAGAACTTGCAATGTGGTATAATTATAAAGGTATAACATCTGGGTAAGTAAAAAGGAAATATTTTGAGGGAGGCATGTAACAATAGCAGAAAGGACATTTGGAGAACTTTTTCAGCTATCAGTACTTAATTGTGGTCCTAGGAAAATGACAGTAAAGGAGAATGAAGTTAAATAAAAAAGATTACACAAGGCAACTGATTCAGTAAACACCTGAGTGCCCGTATGTATTAGGTCCTATGTTAGGCACTAAAACTTAAAGGATTTACTAATGAATAGATTGAAAAGTTAAAAGCTATACATTGCTAGGTTGTATTATATGGCTGTCTATTTAGAAATCTGAAGTATAGTGCTAACGTTTAATGGCAGCTGTCTTTCTGATGGAGAAACTCAGGTGCTGTTTTATTCAACTTGCCTATGGTCAGACACAATGATATGGAAATGATATTTTTGATATGAGTTCTAAACCAATTAGGTACTCCCTGTTGACTGGGGTTATATTCAAAGCCAGCTTGGAAGAATTGGAATGAGAGTTTAGTGACCTTTGAAATTCCTTCTGTTTTTAAACATAATTTAGAGTTATTTTAAATTAAGGTTAACTATGCTTAAAAGTAGAATATGAGACCTCAAAATACTTTAAAAACTGTTTTGAAATAGTGTAATGGATTTGTAACTACCTCAGTTAAGTCTGTAAGTGCCAGTGAGCTTAGATAAAAGTTAAGTTTCATACGGGGCTTATTGACTTTGCTTTTTTCCCGTGGATGGGGACTCTCTTCTTTTACTGTGTACCTTGCAAGTATATGCTGTTTTTTGTTAACAAGGGAGATTTGTAGAGGATATGTGAGTGAGTTAGTATAAGTCAGCAGTTCCCAAAGTATATTCCAAGGGAATACTGAAGGATTTTATTTGATGAAAAGGATGTGTGTCTGGAAAAAAAATTGATTTAAGCAAAGCTTATTTACTTTGAGACATCACAAGTCTTAATGTACAAATGTGCATACGGATGCTCCAACAAAGAATTATTGTTTCCCCAAACTTATTTGAGCAGAAAACCTAATTTTTCAAAGCCACCTTACTGATTAGTATTCCATGGAAGAGAATACACTTTGGGAAACTGGTATAAATCTATTTCTATTACCAGAAAATGATTTTAAAGCATGTGACCTATTGCAATATTACTATGTATAACCTTCTTCTTTTTATTCCTAACTAGATTTTATTTTCATGAAAAACTATGGTTTTGGGTAGACCATAAGTAGCAGGAATAAGTAATGTCTGTTAAAATGCTCACTCTGAGAACATGAGGAAAGGAGATTTACATTATATATTACTACTTGTGAAAATCATCTGTTAGCTTTTTTTTAAATAAGTAAATATGCCTAAAATAAACTACAGTGTAGTCTTTATAGAGAATTTCTCTATTTTTAAATTGCAGATGTTGGGGATCAGCCAAGTGAGGTAGGTTATTCAGGCTCTCCTGCTGAAGCTCCTCCAAGCAAGTCACCATCGATGCCGTCACTAAACCAGACATGGCCTGAGCTGAATCAGAGCAGTGAGGTTAGCAAAGCTTTCCTTTTCTTTCATTAAAAGTTAACTCTTTTAAGGTAAGATGTTCCAAAGAGGGTAATTTCAGTCTGTCTCTTCCAGCATGCATGCATAATTGAGAGAATATATCAGATATACTATGATAAATGTTTGTAATTATGTGACTTTTTCGAGGTTTTCAAAGTATATATTCTGTCATTTGATTTCCACCACTTATCCCCATTAATACCTTGTGAGTTTAGAGAGGCAGATTTAGAAAGTTTAACCGTCAAAAGGTAAATGACTTGGCCAAGATCTCATACCCAGTGAGGGACAAGAGCTAGGATTTGAACATAAGTCCTTTGATACCTAGACAACTGCCACATCCACCGTGTCACACTGCCTTCTCAGTCCTGTAAACAAGATATGTATTAATACATTTGGGATCTTAGCATTGGAAATGATAAGAGAAGTGACTGATTCAGTTTCCATGTGAAGAAAGTATGTTTTACAACCCCAGAACTCTGTATAATTAGTTTTATTCAATATAGAATGTTTAGCCATATTGAATGCGTTAAAGGTGTGTTATATATGACCAAGCACAGTATGCAAAATGGAATTTGGGACAAATGCACTGTTTCCCAATTTCTTTGAAACTGCATTATCTAAAACATCAAAAGGGCCACTGATAAGAATAAGGGAAGAGGACCTGAGGCCCTGCCTCCCCTAAAACACCTGCTTAGGCCCCTATTAGAGCAGTTTTCTTTGTGAACAAGTTACGTTTTTTTTCTTATTTTTTTTTTTCTTTTTGTAGCATGTAGGAAATGCTAAAAATATAAATATATAAGAGTTTGTTCACTTTCAGGAAGAAGTTCTAAGCTTCTGTCCTTTCCATGCCCTTTACAGCCAGAAAAATGCTGGATTGAAGAGCATGCTAGATATTAATAATTTTGGACAGTTGGAAAACAGAAGTAACTGTGGTTTTATACTACTTCTTGCTCTATGACATAATCACAGCCAAGATACTTGTGTCTGAGACATTATAACTTCACACCATCCATCCTACCATTGGATGCAAAACCATTAATACAAGTGCTTTTCTAGATGAAGGGAATAAACCTTGAAAGAATTTGCTAATAGAGAGGGTTTATGGAAAGTAAGGTAATTGTTGTTAAGACACTACTGGTTTTGCTGTGTCTATTCATTTTGTGTCATTTTTTAAAAACCAATATATTAAAAGAATATTTTTATTCCATTGATATCAGTTTGTAAATAAAAACAATTCTTTCTAAAGCATCTCAAATCTAAAGCCCATGTTCATTCTAAATAAAATCATATGTGATCATTAGAGACTAAAGATAGAAGTCCCTTCTAAATTCAGATAGTAGAAGTTGCATTTTTCCCTACTGAAATATTCCCATGAAGTTTTATTTATAGTATTTGGTAATGAGGTCATAATTTTTTTCTATATGTGAAAAATCAGAATGTTAATAAAACATTGTTTTTGAGACATTTAATGATATTTCTAAAAATATCTAGTTAGGATATGGAATTTAGATTACATTTTAATTGTCTTCCACAAAGCACTAGTAATCTTTCAACATAGATTTATTTAGCATCTGTGGTTATGGATGAGACAGTATAGGAGATGACACTAATAATCTGTAACCTTTATGGAGCACTTTTGATATGTCAGTTCTGTTTTAAAAACCGTACAAAACAAACTCTTTATGTATATTAACTCCTTTAGTTCTCTGAACAATCTTATGAGGTAGATATTATGTTACAGATGGAGAAACTGAAGCACAGAGAAGTTATGTAACTTGCCCAAGTTTGCACAGCATAACTGGGATTCCAGTAGCCTGGTTCCACAGCTGTGAGCCCTTAAAAATTAAGTATGAAGATGATAAGAGTGTCCCTTTGTCCTCCAGGTAGCTTACATGCAGTCTTGTGAAACTAAGTTAAACTTCATGCCACCCAAATGAGATACACAAGTAAATACCTTCTTTTTGGCAAAAATCTTCTGTAAACTTTTCTCCACAGTTAGATAATTAGGATTTTAAAACTTCCTTCTCTGTCCCTGTAACAATAATTATTGAGGAAAAAACTAATTATATTAACAGGTATTGATAAATAACTTTCCTGAAATGATGCCGCATGATAAAAGCAATTATTGTGGGATTTTTAATTCATGAAATACTTTGAATGGATCAGTATTTCTCAGAATATCTTAATTTTCATGTGAAAACTAATCTGTAGGAAAAGTGGAATTATTGTATTAGCCATTTTTGTAGGTAATTTTCACCAGTGTGGTCATTTGCTGATACTTAATTTTTACATATCTTCTCAACTTAAATGTCACTATTGTAAATAGTAAGTTGAACTTTGAAGCATAAAAATGTATACTTTCCCAAAGAGGATTTTGGTTTATGGGGTAGTTTTGTCTTTTGTGTAAATATTTGTGTGTATACATTGTGTGTGTGTAGATGTTTTTCCTCTTTAGAGGATAACTGATAATTCTTAAGAATCAGATTTAAATGATAATTTTAATACAATTTTGATGTAAAAATTCTATACCATTTTATTACTAAGATCTCCAAAACAAATGGAATTTACTATAATTAATATTGACTTATCACTCCACCTGTTTTAAGAGGTATGATATTTTTTTGTGTACCTCTTTTAGAAGAGTAGTATTTCATATCAAAGTACATCTTCTGTATATAACTCATGCTCAGATGCTTGATTTGCTCTCATTGTGGCCGCATTCTGATTTTTCTAGCATGGGGTAGGGAGTGGGGAAGCGGGGGTGCCTGATTGGCAGTTCTGTCTTGTGATCTGGCATGGCCCTGTTTGTAGTGCTGATTGCAGGGGTTGACTTGCTACAGATTGACATAAGCTCTACATATATTAATTCCAGAATTCTTTGCATTTTATCTCAATTATATTTTATTAAATATCTATACATTTGTGTAAAATATGTGCACGTACATAATAGAATCATCTTTCAGGGGTCGCACTGGCAAGTCGCACTGACTTGCTTTGTTTTGAACAAAACTTTGATTCTTTAGGATCACAAAATCAGTACATTAACATTTGAATGTTCAAAGAGGGATTTGATGTTATTCTTTCTTTAGTCAAGACATGCCTCTTTAGTATTTTTACTTGGTGGACATTTATATCACTTAGACTTTGTTCCTGTATTGTGTTTTATTTTAATTCTGTAAGGCTTTAAATCTCTTCCATAGAGATTGCAATAAATCATTACTATACTTTTGATTGTGAAGCTCCTTACCTTACAAGATGACCCAGAATAAATATAAAATGTTGATGGAAAAATAGAAATTACTGAATTTTGTTAAACCTATGAAACACAACTTGCAGTGCAACCTCTGAATTACTTTGCTAAATCTTCTCCAGTGATCTTTTACTCCATCTTTCTCATCATGCTGACTTGTCTCTCCTCTGTCTATTCAGCAGTGGGAGACATTTAGTGAACGCTCTTCAAGCTCACAAACTCTGACCCAATTTGATTCTAACATTGCACCAGCTGATCCTGTAAGTCAATCACTTAGCTTGCTTGTTTGAGATTAATTTTATTAACCCAAATTTCCATTCATTATCGTTTTTAGCTGATATGCATGATTCAGTGGAGTGCTTAGAAGGAAGTGGTGGCAGGCTTTTCAGTTTTTGTGTGCTTAATGGTGGGAAAGACATTTTTTGCCATTCCTTTTTTCTAATTATTTTGTTGAGAGAAAACTACGTTTTTAAAATCTGGTACATGTGTCTAGAGAAGCATTTTTTGTGACAATCTATTTGGTTACCCTTATCATTTGCTAATTAAGTGTATATTTTATATACATACTGTTTATTTCAGTGTAGTGACACTTTATGTAAATACTATTTGTATGCTTACACATCATGTAATATGTACTACATATGTAACTATTTATGCAATGTCATCTTTTATTTTGACATGCCAAATGACATGGCTTTAATTTAATTAGTATGTTGAGTCCTGTTAGAGAGAATCAAGTTCAGCAATACAAGATGTTGGTCAAATACTCCCCTTATGCAAAGGAGCCTCTGTCTTGTCTTCTTGTGGCTTACTGTGTTGCTTTGAAAATGCTACAAAGTTCACATCCTGATTTAAAAAATAAGTTCTATCCCCACAGAGTTAATTTAATATATGCTTCACCTATCCCTTGGGTTTTTTGAAAACCTTAGCTGTTAATTGTTCTTCTCCCTGTTCACTTCTCTGCTTTTTCTTTTTCTCTCTTTATTTTTTTTTATATATATATATATATATATATTTTTTTTTTTAAAAGACAAGGACGTGCTAATAAGCACTTTCCAAAAAGAAAAGAGGGAGTAAGCAGGAAGTGTAGAAGTGTGTAAAGGCAAGATTTTAAAAATGAACTGAGTAGAAAGATATGGGGAAAATGACATAAGACATTCTTTTTAGATGATCTGATCAAAGACAGCCAGCATTTATTAATTAAATGTAAAAATGGTCTTGTCATCTAAAGAGATTTTGAAGAAGTGGCATTTAAAGATAAAGTATACCTTTAGCAGTTAATGGGTCTTTGATGTGGTTTGTTTTTTGTTTTTTTGAGATGGAGTCTCGCTCTGTCGCCCAGTCTGGAGTGCAGTGGTGCGATCTCAGCTCACTGCAACCTCTGCCTCCTGGGTTCAACTGATTCTCCTACCTTGGCCTCCCGAGTAACTGGGACTACAGGTGTCCACCACCACACCCGGCTAATTTTGTGTGTGTGTGTATGTGTGTGTGTATATATATATTTTAGTAAAGGCGGGGTTTCACCATGTTGGCCAGGGTGATCTTGAACTCCTGACCTCCAATGATCCACCCACCTCGGCCTCCTAAAGTGCTGGGATTACAGGCTTGAGCCACCACGCCTGGCCTGATGTGTTTTATTATTTTAAAGAATTTATATGAAATCTAGAGGCTGCTGTTGTATTTATTGAATTCAAACATAATGTATGTTTTTTAAATGTTTATTTTATAGTCTATTAAGTATTCAAGGACCAGCTGATATGTAGATTATCTCTGCCTTTTGCTTCTCATTTCTTGCTACATTTAAGGCATTTCTTTTTTGTTTTAGTCTCTGAAAAATGAAGGAGAAATACAAGGCAATGCTTGAAAACTTTGCTGCTTATTGGCAGCTATAATTAAGATCTCTTAGGAATTGACAAGTTCTGTAAATTAAAAGTTTTACCTTTATGTTTTCTTTTTAAGTTTAAAGTTTTACCTTTAAGCTTTAAGTTTTGCTTCTCTATATTATTCCTGTCTCATTATTGTACAGTTAAGCTAATATGAAAGTACTTAATGGAAGTACTCTATATGGGAAGGAAGGTTTGATACAGCAATAAAGAAACTATTATATTCTCTAACCCTTAAAAAACAGTGACAGTAATCACACATAGTATTATGATTCTTTGTCAGGCCAGGCAAGAACATTATGTATAAAAATCTAGAACTCGGAAACAAAATAAATTGACCTATGACTGACAGGAAATGTAGAGAAATAGTTGGTTGAATAGCAGTGATGTTCTTCACACTTCTTGGAAATAATACTCAAATTTGCAACTCTAGTGTCTAAAATTATGTGACTCAGTACTTTCCTTTGTTATCTCTAGTGTGTCAGGAGGCTCTCAGAAAATAGAGTGATTAATTTGCATTTTAAACTTGAATTTAGACCTCTGAATTTGATTTTTAAAAATTGTCATTCTTAAATACTTATATTTATAATCTAATACCTAGAAATATCTTATTTATTTTATGGTGGCAAACTTAAATCTGATCTTTGTTTCCCAACCAGTATTCTTACTTTAAATTTTCTATTAAAGGAGTAGCCTGCCTTCTGTTGTGTCCTACAGTGTCTAAGTTTGTTAACCTTCATTTAATACTTACCTGAAGTATTACCCATCCACAGACCCACTACAGCCTGTAGCCACAATCCCACATGATCCTTTGCAAGGCTTTTATAAATAAGGATTATAAGTAAGTAAATAAGGCACATTCAGATTAGAAGGGAATCACCTAGGGGGAAAAAAACCTTACACTTCTAGTGTGAATTTAACATTTCTTACAGTATTGGAAATATTTAACGGACTATTAAAAAGAAACTAAATTATAATAATTTGCCATTTGCTCAGTAAAAGTCTGTACAAAGTTCCAAACTGGTCTGTAGCATTTAGAGACAACCACTACACAGTACAGTGACCCCATTTGCAAACCAGATGGTTAGTTATTAAGCTTTCATAGTTCTGGTGAAATTGAGATTCTGATGGTCTTGGTTCCAGAAACTTGATCTCTTTTCTTGAACTGCTTGTCAGTTAATAGCCTTTGGTAGAATCTGCTTCTGCTAGGATATACATGAATGAAAACACTAGGAAAATTGTAGGTGGATGAGAAGTGTAATGCATTAATTAGTCTTTGCTGTGATTGATTGCACTGCAAATATATGAAGATGCTAGTTAACATTCCCAGCTGTTCCAAGCTTTATAAATCTGATTTTATATACACATACACATACATTGAATATAGATTTAGATGAATGTTATGAATTAAAGCATCTAAGAAGTTTTTCTTTTTTTAAATTCCTAATTTGCTTTCTGTTTGGAATAAGAACTTATTTTCTCATGAACTATCATTTTTTTCTCCTTTAATCATGCCTTATAAAGGTATATTCTGATTTTCATAACAGTTATTTCTGGTATTAAATGTAAATTAAGAAAATAGTAGAGCTGCTCCTAAAGCCATGTTTTTATAACCAAAATATAACTTAATATCTTAAAGGTGTTTTTATAAATACTTTCCTGAGAATGACTCATTATGTGACAAATCTAAACTTTCATCCATCTATAATGTTAATATTATTTGTAACTATAATTTTTTAATTGTAGGGCAAGTGTTAGGTTGATTGGTTAAGTACATAAACCCTGTCGAGATTCTCCCTGGTGTAGGGGCAAGAAATTACTTTGAATGAATTTGGTAGTATAATAGATGTAGAGAATTTGTTACCAGTTGTTGGAATTCAGAGATGAGCATAAGCCAAGGAGATATGTCAGATAAGAGAGGGTGTGCTGGAGCTTTGCCTTCTCTAGCAGGGGCTTGGTGTTAGCACAGTACTGTCTCACTAAAACAGTTTCCAACTTAAACTGAAAGGCCATTATCCTCCACACTAAATTATAAACTTAATTCATTACTAGATATTAAAAATTTAGGATCTCAAATTCAGTCTTCAGCAGCCGCACATACAGAGTGTGAACTGACCCCTCATAGGAGGAGCTGAGCCCCCTTGGTGATATTTCTCAGCTGGTCTATTGCTGTTAAGCTGGGTGCTTGATCTGGTTCTGGTTTCTGCCCTGGGAGTCTCAGTCCCCAAGATGACCCCTACCTGTGTCCCAGGTACGCCTCTCTTTTCCTCCTTTTTCTGAGAGGCTACCATTGTCTTCATTCTCTCACCCTTTCTTTTGTGCTTTCATTCTAATCAGAAGTCTTTACTATCAATTCCTTTAGTCCTCTAACTGGACTAGACTCTAGTCTAGTTTAGAAATAATCAGCTGTATTACAGTAATGAAAAAGGTTTAAGAAAAGTATTACCTTGTTAGAATGGAAGTCTTGTTTCTCTTTAAAAAAAAGGATTCCTTTGTGGCAGTTTTGTGCTAAATTCTGAGACAATCAAATTTAAACACTTTGAATTAATCTGTAGGAAGTATGTATTGTGCCTACTATTGCAATGTCATAGGCATTTTAGTAACTTTGTTTCATAGGTTTAAAAAAGTATCAAATTTTTTTGAGCAGTTTACTGAAAATGAGTTTTCAGTCTGTTATCTAGTTCTTGGATTCTCATGAAATAGTTTATTTCAACCTCAAGACTCACATTTGCATAATTTTGTCAGATCATTCCTCACTTTTTAATATTGTCTTGAACTGTGTTTTTATAAGAGCATGTTTTAAATGTAAATCTTACACACACACACACACACACACACACACACACACTGAGGTCTAGCTCTCACCTAGGGTGGAGTGAGATGGCATGATCACAGCTCACTGCAGGTTCCACTTCCCAGGCTCAAGGATTCTCCCACCTGGCCGGGCACAGTGGCTCAAGCCTGTAATCCCAGCACTTTTGTAGGCCGAGGCAGGCAGATCACGAGGTCAGGAGTTCGAGACCAGCCTGGCCAGCATGGTGAAACCCCGATTCTACAAAAAAAAAAAAACAAAAATTAGCTGGGCGTGGTGGCAGGTGCCTATAATCCCAGCTACTTGGGAGGCTGAGGCAGGAGAATCGCTTGGACCTGGGAGGCGGAAACTTGCAGTGAGCCAAGATTGTGCCACTGCACTCCAGCTTGGGTGACAGAGCAAGACTCCATCTCAAAAAAAAAAAAAAAAAAAAGAAACAGGGAACCTCCTACCCTAAGCATCCTGAGTAGCTGGGAGTATAAGTCGTGGGCCATGCCCAGATAATTTTTATATTTTTTGAAGAGACAGTGTTTCACTATGTTGCTTAGGCTGTTCTCTGGGCTCAAGTGATTCTCCTGCCTTGGCCTCCCAAAGTGCTGGCATTACAGGTGTGAGCCTCTGTGCCCAGCCTTCACGTAAATCTTTAATCACTCCACTTAAAAAGTTTTTTTTTTTTAATTAGCAGATATTAGGCATATATAGTGAGCTTGATTTTTAAATAGAATTCTAGAGCTTTTAACTTAAAAAGCTTATTTTCATGCCTGCCTTAGTGTAAATGGGAAAGCCTGTCCACTGGTTTTGACAGTTTTATTAGTTTTGGTTGTTGCATGGCATTAGCTTGACATTTTAATACAAATTCTGTATTTCCTCCCATTTGTCTCTAGGATACTGCTATTGTTCATCCAGTTCCCATTCGTATGACTCCAAGCAAAATCCACATGCAGGAAATGGAACTTAAAAGAACTGGCAGTGGTAAGGAAGCCGTTGCTGGTTTGTATTTTAGTTTTGCATCAAACTAAAATACATAAGTAATTATTCTGTCAAGGTTCAATTTTCTTTCATCGTTGCTTATTTTTTAAGCTAGTACTTTCTATAATTATGTATATGTTTGCATATTTATTTATGTTGCAGTTTTTAAAAGGAATTTATTTTAAATTGTAAAGTTTTAAAATAAGGACATACGAAAATGTGACATTTCTAATACCCTGTGGGTTTTTATGGTCACCCTTGTAAATTTACATTTAAAATATGTTAAAACTTTAACTGAAGAGATATATGTTAAAATAAATTTTGGCTTGGAAATTGTATATTTTACTTGAACTCTTGGAATGCCTCATTTTGGACTAAATGTTTCAGGGTTTCTCAAAGGTAGATTTTTTTTTTTGTATAAATCAGCGTTATAAATTAACTTACTTTACAGCTTATATATGTAGTGTTTAAGTTTGCTACAGGAATAAAATTAAGTGTGAACATGCAAATAAACTTTTTCATTATAAACTATCTTCTATTATGACAGAAAATAAAATTCTAAATAAATAGTTTTACATTTGTTTTTATTAAAAATATTATTTTGTCTTACATTTTATGTTTTTACCTGCCACTTGTTTGGATATTTAAATGAAGTCTTACACTCTGGGCTTTATGAGTTTATCAGTTCAAATACCTATATCTTGTATTTTTACCTATTAATTCATAGATCATACAAATCCCACTAGCCCATTACTTGTGAAACCATCTGACCTTTCAGAAGAAAATAAGATAAATTCATCGGTGAAATTTGCTTCTGGTAATACTGTAGGTAAGTGAAGTATTACATCTTCCATTTGAAGTTTACTAAGTCTGGATTTAGAGTCTGACTATTTCAGATGTGTACCCATTTAACACTGTCTTCACTAGATAACACTTTGCCCTGTCTGTGAATAAATGGTTGCCCATTGACTCCTGCTTCAATGCAGGCCTCCTGTTTGCCATCCCTCTCTGTGTAGCCAGGTTTGGTCTTACGGCTCTTTCCCAGTAGTTCCTTCCTTTTCTGTCACACAAGAAACTGCATATATACGTTTATTCAGCCAGTGTTAATTGGATACAGTATACCAGGATCTGTTCTAGGCACTGGGGATTGAACAGTAAAAATGTCTTTGCTGCTATAGAGTTTACATTCTGTAAGAGAGATAAAGAGGGAATAAAAAGTAACTCTTATATTAGAAAGTAACTAATACTGTGGATAAAAATAAAGCTGGGAGAGGGTGGAAAGGTGCCATTTTAAATAGGATGGTCAAGGAAGACCTTACCAAAAAAATGTCATTTGAGTGAAAACTTGAAGGAGATGAATTAAGCTGTACAAACCCAGAAGGAAAATTAAGGCCCAACAGACAGCAAATGTAGAGCCCTAAGGCAGGACCTGCTTCTACTAGAATAGCAAGCAAATACCTGGAATAGAATTAGTTAGCAAATTTGACAGGGAAAGGTAGCAGTGGTAGGACAGTAACAGGAGGCAGTGTCAGATTTTCTTTGACTTAGTGAGATGAAAAGCCAATCGAAGGTTTGAATGGAGGAGTGATGTGATCTGAGCCTCCTTTTTAACTGGGTCACTCCGGCTGTCCTAATGATAATAGGCCAGAAGAAGGTGAGACAAAACAGAACACAATTTAGGAGACAGGGATAACCAGGCAAGAGAAGATGGTGACAGCTTGGTGTCTAGGGTGCAAGCAGTGGAAGTGATAAGAAGTGGCTGGACTCTGGCTGTTGTGTACATTGTGGAGGAAAAGACCTCAAGAGTTGCTTTTACCTGTGTGGTAGGATGTAAGAGAGAAAGGAGTCAAGGGTGGTTCCAGGGTTTTTGGCCTGGACAACAGGGAAATGAAGAAAACTGATAGCAGTAGGTTTGTAGGGAAAGAATCAAGTTCAGTTTCATATGTGTTAAACTCGAGGTGCCTGTTAAAATATCCAGATGGAAATATGTTCATTTTAATGTCATTCTTGTACCAACTAGATGATTCTGTGATTTACAAGAAAAAGGAAGGAGATATATTTTGAAATACAACTAAAATAACCAGTGCCTTCAGCTTATGACTCTTGAGCGTATATAGTAATATTCCTTCAGATTGTCTCTAGAGTTCCTATCTTAAAATTTCTTTTGTCTGTCACAACTCTTAGTCTATTTCTGGGATTCTCTTCTGTAAGCACATTTTATTCCCATGTCAAATTAACAATTTTAAAATTACTTTATTTAAAAGTTTCTAATTTGTTCTTTAAAAGTGACCTTTTTGTCCATTACAGAAGTAACATATTTATTGTAGAAATGTAATAGATAAAAATGAAATAATTATTCATATTCTCACTAGTCCACCAATGTCCATGATTAACAGATTCATTGTCAACTTTAGTTCTCATTCTGCACATATGTAAGTTATGTTTGTATCTAATGTGAAATTATAATACAGTCATCCCTCAATATGTTTAGGGAATTGGTTCTAGGACCCCCATGGGTACTAAAATCTGTGAATTTTCAGCTCTCTGATATGTGGAATGGTGTCGTATTTGCATGTAACCTATGCACATCCTCCTGTGTACTTTAAATCATCTCTAGATTACTTATAATACTTAATACAATGTAAATAGTTGTTTTATTGGGCCAGGCACAGTGACTCACACCTGTAATCCCAGCGCTTTGGGAAATCAAGGTAGGAGGATTGCTTAAACCCAGGAGTTAGAGACCAGACTGGACAATATAGCGAGACCTTATTTCTACCCAAAAAAAAAAAAATATATATATATATATATATATATATATGCATGCACACATGCATGCAAACTATATTAAAAAAAACGGTCATGCTGTATGGTTTTTTATTTGTGTTATTTTTATTGTTGTATTGTTACTTTATTTTCTAATATTTTCTGTTTGCGGTTGGTTGAATCCTCACCTGTGGAACCTACAGATACAGAACCACAGATTTGGAGGGCCACACTGTATATGTACTGTTTTGTGACTTATTTTGAATATTTCTGCATCATTAAGTATTCATTATTTTTTCTGGACTATAACTTGCTTTGTCTACTGTGTAAATATGCCATGATTTATTTGATTTGTAGTTAATTTTTTACAGTTAATAACACCAGGATGAACTGTTAGCCTATTAGCCAATCTTTGACTATCTCTGGCTTGAAACAGCATATCACTTATATTTGTTTGGAGTAGATAGAACAAAAAGTAAAGAAATGATTATTATTAAATAGGACATATCCCATTTATCAGCAGATGGTTACAGTAGTTCAGACTCTTTTACTTCTGACCCAGAACAGATCGGGAGCAATGTAACTCGTCAAAGGTCAGTATTTCTGTCAATGAAAAGCATGTTAAACTATCTTGCTGCATTTTAATGTTTAAAACTATTTAGAACCAAGCACACATGATTTTGTTATCTGAAAGCTGATAGGTTACTTTTTGATTTATGTAAAAGACAAGTAATTTTGATCCTTTCCACTTGAATAGAAAAACAAAAAGAACCCTGGCTTTCTAAATGGTATTTTGTGGAAGCTTTAAAAAGAGGTGATAACTTCTTGGCGATAGAAGTTTTGTAAGTCCTTTTGTACCTAAACAGTGAGAGTCTGTTAAGTAATACATGTATAGCCTTATGGCAAGTACCAAAAGAATTCTGTGTTTTAAAACACTATCCAAAAGCACAGTCCAGTGGTGGGCCAACTCCCCACCCTGAAGTTCTGCATTACATATAACCTTTCAGGCACAAACAAGAAAGGTGTGGGATAGGGTGGAGGATGGCTAGAGATTTGTCTGCAAGGGCTTTACCATCCACTAAAAATTGTGCAGGACAGAAGCATCTTTCTCTCCTCACTTTTTGCACGTGGTAAGTATCATTTTGCTGCATGCCTGGTGTAGCGAGGATGCAGAATCTCCAAACAGCTTAGAGTCAGAAGGCTGCTTGTCTTCCTTTCTGATTCTTCATGTAGTTCTTCCTGTGTTTCTTAGCATTCTCAGTCATCTTGGATTTTACTCTGCTGTTTATTCTCATATGTGAAGATCAGATTACCAGAGTCCTTGGAGACTCTTTTCAGAATATGAAAGACTTTGGTAGCAAAGAAGTGAATCTCTAGGGTGAGTTGAGTTTGAGCATAGTCACCTCTAAAATGAGATGGTCTGTGTGGACACATGAAAGGGTACTTCAGCTCACCAAAATCCAGACCTTAATAGGTTGAAAGCTAACCATATCTGAAAGTAGACTTTTCGTTTTACAATTTTTTTTTCAGACTATTATTACCTTTAATTGAATGGGAAAGCATTACACTAAGTATGCACAGTCTATTATGAAATCATGTTGACAACTAAATTTCTTTTCAAAATTTTTGAGGCTGGGCACATCTGTAATCCTAGCGCTTTGGGAGGCTGAGGTGGGCGGATCACCTGAAGTCAGGAGTTCGAGACCAGCCTGGCCAACATGGTGAAACCCCATCTCTACTAAATACAAAAATTAGCCGGGCGTGGTAGCATGCACCTGTAATTCCAGCTACTCGGGAGCTGAAGCAGGAGAATCGCTTGAACCCAGGAAGTGGAGATTGCAGTGAGCCAAGATGGTGTCACTGCACTCCAGCCTGCGCAACAGAGTGAGACTATCTCAAAAAAAAAAAAAAAATTGAAATTTTGCTTAATAACTTTATTTAAAAAAAATTGTTAGCCACATAAAATAATCAGTTGTTTAGGATACATCGAAAACAGTGCTATCTTAATTTATTGTAACACTTACATACTTGAGTGTTGAGAAAATGTCATGCTAATAAGATCCTTTGCTACTTAGTCAAGTTTGAATGTTTAAAAAGAAAAAAGCTCTGATATCAGTAGTGTGACCAATTATGATGGGGTGAATTTTGCAGATCTCATTCAGGAACATCGCCTGATAACACTGCACCACCACCTCCCCCTCCAAGGCCACAGCCCTCTCATTCCAGATCATCGTCTTTAGATATGAATCGGACCTTTACAGTCACCACAGGTAGGGGCTAGAGAACCATAATATACATTATCATTTAATTTTAAAGTTAATCCAACACACATACACATTCTATTTTTGTTTCTATTAACATGTCTTTTAAAAATATTTATCTGGCCGGGTGTGGTTGTTCACACCTGTAATCCCAGCACTCTTGAGAGGCAGGCAGATCACTTGAGGTCACAAATTCGAGACCAGCCTGACCAACATGGTGAAACCCCATCTCTACTAAAAACACAAAAATTAGCCAGAGGTGGTGGTGCATGTCTGTGGTCCCAGCTACTTGGGAGGCTGAGGTGGGAGAATCCCTTGAACCCGAGAAGCAGAGGTTTCAGTGAGCCAAGATTATTTCACTGCACTGCAGCCTGAGTGACAGAGTGAGACCCTGTCTCAAAAAAAAAAAATTATCTGAAGGAAAATTCGGGTTAAAAAGATAGCAGATGAGAGGCAATTTTTTTTTCTTAACGACTACTTAAAGTGTGTTTGAGCGCAAATGATGAAGATGGGAACCTGAGAGATGTCATAGGAAATTTTAAAAGAACAATGTTGTGATATCAAGTTAGGGGGGACTGATAGATCTCAATTTGGCTGATGAAGATGAAAAGTCATAATTTACCCAGGTTTTCAATTTTTGAAGAACTGGCATTATTGTTGTTACCTTGGTTATCATAGAAAAGTTAGGGCAGAGGATGATGAAGTGATGTTTTAGTCACTATGAGTTTAGAATGGTGAGGAAAAGTGAAGTGTTAAGTGAAAGGGAAAATTTGGAAGTTTTCATGTGATACTTAAACAGCAGTCAGAGATATGAGAAGAAAATCAAGGTTGTTTACTATTATGGAAATAGGCAGGAGTATGCCAGGAGGGCTTCATGTAATAGAGTTAAGAAGCAAAGCGACATCTGATGAAAGGCTGTCAGATTTGGTCTTTAGGTTACATACAGACCGTGTAACAAGTTAGTACCTGCCTTCTAATGCTTAACAAACATTCTTAGAAATCTTTATCATGTAGTCACATTCATTCAGCCTGTTTCTTCTATTAACAAAGTGATTATACAGTTACTAAAAAGAAGACTTTTGTATTCATGCAGGACAACAACAGGCTGGAGTTGTTGCCCATCCTCCTGCAGTGCCTCCAAGACCACAGCCCTCACAGGTAATTCTCCAAGGTATTTATTACTAAACGTCCCATGATCACTTTTCTTGCTAGGTATTTAATTCTGTTCTCAAATTATTTGGAAGGTCAGGAATGATCTGATGGTCATCCTTAATGAGCATTTAATTCAGTGAGGCTAAATCTCATTTTGAAAGATACACACTTCTAGAATGATCTGAGTTGTTTTTTGAAAGAGCCTTAAAAGTGAAACAAATGATAATGTCTTGACAGAGAAGAGTTTAGTTGAAACAACAATGCATTGGGAGATAGGAGAGATCCATTACTGTCCTGGGTGTAGCAGTGACTCACAAAATCACTTGACTGGGCTGGGTGCAGTAGTTCACACTTGTAATTGCAGCACTTTGGGAGGCTGAGGCAGTAGGATTTCTCAAGCCCAGGAGTTCCAGACCAGCCTGGGCAACATAGTGAGACCCCCGTCTCTAAAAACAAAAAAAATTAGCTGGGTGTGGTGGTGTGCACCTGTAGTCCCAACTACTTGGGAGGCTGAGGTGGGAGGATCTCTTGAGCCTGAGAGGTCAGGGTTGCAGTGAGCTGTGATTGCACCACTGCACTCCACCCTGGTGACAGAGTGAGACCCTGTCTCAAAACAAAACAAGATACCCCAAAATAACCTCACTGCATCTCTCTGGATGTGTTTACTACATGAGTTAAGGAAGTATAATGACCTCTGCATCCCTTCCACATCGAAATTAGAGTGCTGTAGTAGACATTTATAAAATGCTTTGGGACAGCCTTAGTGGCTGAAGTTAAGGATCACATTATACATAAAATGTTGGAATGAGACTTAGCAGGGACTTAAAAGATAAATTGGAATTTATTGGAGAGAAGGTATTCCAAACCGAAGGTATGACATCCACAAAGCCATGGAAGTGTGTGTTAAGCCTGGCACATTCCTCAGGGGAAAACAAGTTTGTTCAGCACAGCAGGAGTAGATGTGCGGAGTGATGGGAAATGACGCTAGAGAGGTAGGGAGGAGGCAGAGCATCTCCCATATCATAGTAGGAAGGACAGAGTTTTTCTTAGAGGAGATGAAGAATTTTTAAAGGGAAGAGACTTCAGATGTCTTTCTTTAGTATCCTTTACTTCCTTTGTCATAAAACATCTCACACTCTATTTTAATTTCTTATTTACTTACTCTCTTCTGCTCCAGAGAGAAGCAACTTTATTAGGGTATAAGCGGGCCTCATTTGTTTTGTTCACAAGTAGATATTCAGTAAACATATTTTTAGACTGAAGATGGAGCAGCATTGGTCTGGCAAAGGAGTGGAAGATGGATTGAAGGGAAGTGTTCCTGACATGTTGGGAGAATAGTTAGAGCAGTGGTTTTCACGCTTTAAAAAGAGCAACCTTTTTAAGAAACATAGTGAAACATTCAAAAAAAATAACTTATTTAAGGAACAAACTATTGTGTATTAGCCCAGTTAAGAAAAAAATACATGCAAATGGAGAATGGGGGTAGGGCCAGCCCTACCCTCTCCTTCAGTGTACTTTCTTTGCAATATAGTTTTTGAAAAAAATATCTTTTTATTGGAAGTTTATTATCTTAATTTTTTTTTAGTGTCTTAGCCTTTCACTTATGGTTTAATCATTTATTTAGAGCTAAATGTTACTGTAATACACCTCTCTGAACTTACAGATAATAAAACAGGGCATCTTTATATACTAAATTTTCAAAGAAGAAGAAGATGACTCTGTGACACTGATAGGCTGATAAAATGTGTGTTCCTCTGTTTTGTACCATTGCACAGGCTCCTGGTCCCGCTGTGCATCGCCCAGTGGATGCCGATGGCCTCATAACTCACACTAGTACCTCACCTCAGCAGATACCAGAGCAACCAAATTTTGCAGATTTCAGCCAATTTGAAGTATTTGCTGCATCAAATGTAAATGAAGAACAAGATGATGAAGCCGAGAAACATCCAGAAGTCCTGCCGGTCAGTTTTCAAGGGCTTGGCTAATTTTCTGCAGGCAGTCACTTCCTGTACCATGTTGGGTCAACAGAGCAGATATTAGAGGTGACATCAGTGAGTGAAATATTCCCTAGGTCAGTGCTTCTCAACTTTTTTATTGGCCTCCAATATCTGCTGGTTGCAGTGTAATGCTTACTGAGTATCAGAGTCTGGTGGGAGTGGGGGATTGATACCACATGAAAAGACACCAACACCTGGCTGTGGCTAAAACACTGCTTTGAGGGTTTCCATCTTAATGCTAAGCATCTGACTGCGTGATTTGGTGAAGATTTCCATGTGATAAAAGGCCATGGTTACCATAGCTCCACTCATTACACCTTTTCCACAAGGGGACCTTCACTAGATGTAACTTTTAGATCTAATTACAACTTTAACTATAACCAAATTTCAGCCAAACTTCTAATTAAAGCATTTACAATTTGTATGAGACTAAGTTGCCTTAGCTAAACAAAGACTATAGGATATCAAAATTTAATATTCAGTGTTCTAGGACATTCTGTTGTAGTTCCAATGGCAAGAACTTCTCTAGGAATCTCTGACCTAAATTGCTGACCATAAATGTGGAGTTGGAAAGACCAGAGGAATTCTGCAGTCTCTTTCATACAGATCATGGCCATGGAAAATTTCCTACTCGCTCCCTTTTCAAACCTATAACTTTCTGCTGTGCCCCTTAGGGGACTGGGCTGCATCTAGGAGGGTCAGAGTGGGCATGTAGAGGTGTGCACAGGGTACCGTACTCACTTCCCTGGGTGGATGCCTCCCTCTCCCAACCACAAGGACTTCCCAGACTAAGCACTTAGAGGTTCAGTGCCGTGGCTGCATCCTCACCCCGTCTTCCTCTCCCTCACACATCTATTACCTGCATCCTCGCCCCATCCTCGTCTCCCTCACACATCTATTACCTGCATTCTAACCCTGTCCTCCTCTCCCTCACACATCTATTGCATAGCTGCATCCTCGCCCCGTCCTCCTCTCCCTCACACATCTATTACTTAGCTGCATCCTCGCCCCATCCTCCTCTCCCTCACACATCTGTTACCTGCATCCTCACCCCGTCCTCCTCTCCCTCACACATCTATTACATAGCTGCATCCTCGCCCCGTCCTCCTCTCCCTCACACATCTCTATTACATAGCTGCATCCTCACCCTATTACATAGCTGCGTCCTCGCCCCGTCCTCCTCTCCCTCACACATCTATTACCTGCATCCTCACCCTATTACATAGCTGCGTCCTTGCCCCGTCCTCCTCTCCCTCACACATCTATTACCTGCATCCTCACCCCATCCTCCTCTCCCTCACACATCTATTACATAGCTGCGTCCTCGCCCCGTCCTCCTCTCCCTCACACATCTGTTACATAGCTGCATCCTCACCCCGTCCTCCTCTCCCTCACACATCTATTACATAGCTGCATCCTCACCCCGTCCTCCTCTCCCTCACACATCTATTACCTGCATCCTCACCCCATCCTCCTCTCCCTCACACATCTATTACATAGCTACATCCTCACCCCGTCCTCCTCTCCCTCACACATCTATTACCTGCATCCTCACTCCGTCCTCCTCTCCCTCACACATCTATTACATAGCTGCATCCTCGCCCCGTCCTCCTCTCCCTCACACATCTATTACATAGCTGCATCCTCGCCCCGTCCTCCTCTCCCTCACACATCTATTACCTGCATCCTCACCCCGTCGTCCTCTCCCTCACACATCTATTATCTGCTCTCCCCTCTGCCTTTCAGTAGCAGAGAAATCTCATTTAATGAAGTTCCTTCAAGTTTCTTAACATCATCTCAGTTTTCTTGTCTGAATATTTAACATTTTACTCTGATTTGTTACGTATGCTATATTTGTGCATAATTACATGTTATGTATAATTAATAGTGATAAACATATTCATTTTTAGGCTGAAAAAGCTTCTGATCCTGCAAATTCTCTTCGAGTTGCCAAAGCAGATAGTAAAACTGAAGAAAAGACAGCTGCTAGTGCTCCCACCAATGTGGTATGCAAAATGTCTTTTATAATAATAATTTTGTACATCGTAAGTTATGTGAAATAATTTTTAGAAATAAGGTCAACCAGAAATCATCTAACCCGTTTCTCTACCTTTAACTGTAGTATAGTCAGTCTGTCACAGAACAAAGTCTGCCTATTTAGTGGAGATGATATTCTGTAATCTATGTTAAATATGTGTCACAGGTTCTCAGAATTTAAGTGGTTATTACGTTCTTCCCACTATATAAGGTAGAACTTCTTTATAGGTGAAATTCAGTTTCTTTTATTGTAGTCTTGAATATAATAAAGAAAAATTATCAACTCTCTAAAGTTATTGTTATTCCTTTTGCTCTTAACTTGTTCTTTAACTGTTTTAGGAATAATTTTTCCCCAACATTTTATTATGAAAACGTTTAAGCATACAGAAAAATCGAAACAGTTTTTCATTGTACATCAGTAAATTCACTACCTTATACCATTATTATTTTACTATACTTGCTTTACTACATATCTCTCCATGCCTTCTGTTCATCTGTCAGTCCTTATCTGTTTTATATATGTGTTAGTCCGTCTGCATTGCTATAAAGGAATATGTGAGACTGGGTAATTTGTACAAAAAAAAAAAAGAGGTTATGTTGGACATAGTGGCTTACACCTGTAATCCCAGCACTTTGAGAGTCCAAGGCAGATGGATCACTTGAGCTTAGGAATTCGAGACCAGCCTGGGCAACGCAGCGAAACCCTGTCTCTACAAAAAGCACAAAAATTAGCCAG
Source organism: Mandrillus leucophaeus (assembly GCF_000951045.1). Lineage (NCBI taxonomy): Eukaryota > Metazoa > Chordata > Mammalia > Primates > Cercopithecidae > Mandrillus > Mandrillus leucophaeus. The sequence continues at coordinate 447,663 of NW_012101965.1, forward strand.
GTGTGGTGGTGCACGCCTATAGTCCCAGCTACTCGGGAGGCTGAAGTTGGGGGATTGGTTGAGCCTGGGAGGTGGAGATTGTAGTGAACTGAGATAGTGCCCTACACTCCACCCTGGGTGACAGAGTGAGACCCTGTCTCAAAAAAAGAAAAGAGGTTTATTTTGCCTCATGGTTCTGCAGGCTGTACAGGAAGCATGGTACCAGAATCTGCTTCTTCTAAAGCCTCAGGAAACTTAGATTCATGGCAGAAGGCAAAGTGGGAGCAGATGTGTCACATGGCGAGTGAGGGAGCAAGGAGAGATGCCAGGCCCTTTTAAACAGCCAGCTCTCATGTAAACTCAGAGTTAGAACTCATTCATTACCGTGAGAAGGGCACCAAGCCATTCACGAGGGATCTACTCCATGACCCAAACACCTCCCACTAGGCCCACCTCCAACATTAGAGGTCACATTTCAACATGAGATTTGGAGGGGACAAATACCTAAACTATATCAGTGTACCTCAGATTGCAAATATCAGCACACTTTCCCTTTGAGGGAATAATTTTGGTAACTTTTTTTTTCTGTTATCATCTAGACATTCCCAATAGTTATAAAAACAGCATGTGTTTCTGAAGTGCTTCAATTCTACTTTCTGGATGCTGTGTGTGTATTAGTCTGTTTTCATACTGCTGTAAAGATACCACCTGAGAGTGGGTAATTTATAAACAAAAGAGATTTAATTGACTCACAGCTCTGCATGGCTGGGGAGGCCTCAGGAAATTTACAGTCATGGCGGAAGGCAAAGGGGAAGCAGGTGGCAGGATGGAAAAAGAGCGAGGAAGTGCCTCACTTTAAAATAATTAGCTCTTGTGAGAACACCCTCACTCTCACAAGAACAGTATGGGGGACCACCCCCATGACCCAGTCATCTCCCACCAGGCCCCTCCCTTGACACACGGGGATTACAATTTGAGGTGAGATTTGGGGGCACAGAGCCAAACCATATCACTATGTTTTATTACATTAGTAGTCCTGTGAGTTTTTAAGTAATGAACTTTATTTTTGTCAACTCACAGCAACAAATTAAAAATATCACTTAAGAGATAGCAGTTGACTGTTGTTTTTATTTATTTACAGGTAAATCAAGTTACGGTAAATGCCAAAACACTGTTTTTTATTCTGCCGAGGGCAGATTCATAATCGCCAACAAAATGTCAACTCATTTTCAAAAGTTTTAATTACTGTGCATATTAATAGTGATGTTTTTGGTATTTTAAAGAGTTGCTTAGCTTTCCATTACTTTATAATGTTATTTTATTCATTAAGATACATGTTAGTATTTTTGAGTAAGAAATCCTATGGTCATAATGCTTAGATATTTCTGGAGACTGCCTTTGTTTATTGTTGAACAGGTATATATTGATTCTGTATCATATTTATGTTAAAACTGTGAATATTAACAGTTTTGCATCAATATGTTATTCTAAAAATATTTATATTGCAGGTACATTCATGATTGTGGTGTCAACTAGAAACATCTTTTCCCTCTATAATTTAAGTTAGCTCTTGCCACAAATACATAGATTTAAAGTAGGACAAGTAACTTTCAATTTTCCAAGAGCAAATGGCTTAAAGAAAGCAAATGGTGTTGCAGAGTGCTAACTATGAATGTCTTCAGAAATGCTTATTATTAATGGAATTCTTGTCTTAAAGAGCAAAGGCACAACACCTCTTGCTCCACCACCTAAACCTGTTCGAAGAAGATTAAAATCAGAAGATGAATTAAGGCCAGAAGTCGATGAACATACACAAAAGACGGGTGTCTTAGCTGCTGTTCTTGCATCACAACCTTCTATTCCCAGGTAATCAAAGCTATTCCTAGGCACATTTAATTACTAGGAAGAAAAAGCACAACAATTAAAAACAATCAAACTGGGCCAGGCATGGTGGCTCACACCTGTAATAGCAGTTTGGGAGGCCGAGCTGGGCAGATCATTTGTGGTCAGGAGTTGGACCAGCCTGACTAACATGGTGAAACCCTGTCTCTGCTAAAAATACAAAAAAAGATTAGCCAGGTGTGGTGGTGCACACCTGTAGTCCCACCCAGCTACTCGGGAGGCTGAGGCAGGAGAATTGCTTGAACCCAGGAGGCGGAGGTTGTAGTGAGCCAAGATGGCACCAGTGCACTCCAGCCTGGGCAACAGAGCAAGACTCCATCACAAAAATAATAACAACAACAATAATCAGACTGAAATAAATTATGGTCAGACTAGTTCTTTAATTGAGCAGAGCCATGTCATGTTTGAGTAGGTATTCTTCCCATGTTTCCCCTTTATTATTAAGTTGTATTCCAATTCCATTTTAACACCCTGTTTCAATAGCAGTACGTTCTTTAAACTTGATAGTTTATAGTAAAACTGGTATTTTAATTATGGTGTTCTAGACCAAGAATCAGCAGATTAACTCTTAATGGGCCAAATTCAGCTCAGCCTATGGCCTGTTTTTATATAGCCCATGAACTCAGAATGACTTGTTCTTTTTTGTAGAAGAAAGAAGAAAGAACAGAAGAGAAAAGAAAACAAAAAACTAGAATATGAGACAGAAACTATATGGCCCACAGAGCCTGAAATATGTACTGTCTGGTCTGTTACAGAAAAGGTTTGCCAGTACCTACTTTAGACTCTTTTACTTAAACTCAGGTGATTCTACAGAAGAAATTTTTTAATAATTTCTTTTTTTTTTTTTTTTTACCTCTCCTATAGTGCTGAAGCTTTTGGTTTATCACTGCAACTGAGCAAGTGATGTTGAGCTGTGCTAGTAAGGAAAAAGATGCTCCTTTTGCTTCTCATGTTTAGAAATAGATCAGGGAGGAATAGAGAGGATTTAAGATAAATGAATGTTACAGGTTTTTTTGCCTTCTTTGTCTTCTCAGATCTGTTGGGAAAGATAAGAAAGCTATTCAGGCATCGATTAGACGCAATAAGGAAACCAACACCGTTTTGGCCAGATTGAATAGCGAATTACAGCAACAATTAAAGGTAATATAGTTTCTGAATCTTTATAATATTCCTTATCTTAGTAAAGAAACCTAAAGAGAAGGAATGTGATCTCAGACACCTCCAAGATCACATACATAGTTCTCTTCTCTAATTTTCTAGATGCTTTGACTGTGGTTAGTTTACCCCCCGCCCACCACACACACACACCCTTTTTTTTTTTTTTTTAAAGAGACAAGATCTCGCTCTGTCACCCTGGCAACCTGGGCTCAAGCTATCCTCCCACCTCAGCCTCCTGAGTAGCTGGGATTACTGGCTTGAGCCACTGCACCCAGGTCCTAGTTTGTCCTTTTATCAAAGACAACTCAAATTCCATTAAAGGGACTTAAACAGGCCTAAAAGAAGAAGAGAGAGGTGGCAGCAATTTCAGTCGTCTTGCATGTGGAAAGAGAAAAGGCAAGCCTTAAATAGAAATGGTGCTTATGCACAGTGTGTACTGCTGTCATCTAATACCCGAGAGGAATGTGTTTGTTTTCTAGTAACTATGATTTCTTTGCTTCCCTAGAAATAAAAATTACTCCTACTTACTCCTTCCTTACTGGGTCAAAAAAAAAATTACTCCCAGAATCACTTATGGTTCCCCAACATTATTAGGTACTCATGTCTTACAAACCAGTGGTTCTCAAACCTTAATGCATATATAGGTAATCTTGGATCATGTTAAAATGAAGATTCTGGTTTTTGTAGAGCTAAGGTGGGACCTGGGAATTCCAGGCAGTGGAGATGCTGGAGCACTATCTATCCCACTTGGAATAGAACAAAGATGAGATGAGAGTCCGTGGAAATGACAAATGAATGCAGTTAGTTCATTCTTGTAATATTCTGTTCATGCTCCTCATTTAGCATTTATTACACTGTCCTGGAATTACTATCTATGACACATTTGTCTCTCTGTCCTATTACAGTGAACTCATTGAGGGTAAGTCATAATCATTTCTGTTTAGGAAGATCATGTAATATACCATCCAAATCAAGACACTTTTGAGAGGAAAAAAAGAGGGTTTGCATTATCATTATTTAGGCCAAGACAGTGGATATAAACTGGTATTGTCCTAGATAAATTTATGACCATCTTGTCCCTCTCCTCAAAACCTAGTATGCTAGGCATTTGTTAAGGTCTGTTGAATGAATGATATAAACTTATGACCACTTTGTCTCTATCCCCAAAACCTAGATCATATGTTAGGCATTTGATAAACATCTATTGAATGAATGATATTCTTGTATAACTCTATGATCAAAGGAGAAGACATTTGTAGTTATATGATTATTAATTTAGTCCATTGTACAGGAAAAATGAACTTAAAGACAAGCTTAGTAGTATGTCCATGAAGATGAAAATTTTGTTAATGCATGTTTTTCTGAACCAGGGAAGACCATTGAAACAAGTATATTGAAGCTATTTTGAAAAATACTTCCTTCCTTCTGAGAACAGAAAATAAGAAGTAAGGTACAAAATAGAAAGAGGTAGTTCTGGTTAAAACATGATACTGTCAATTTGAAAGAGAAAAAAAGAAAGTAAATAAGTTAGAATTTGGTGGCTAACTGAAAAGACTCCCTAAAATCAACATTGATTAAAAATTCTGAATGCAAAGTTATTATTTGGGAAACTAAAGCTCAGAATGAGATCTAGGAGTTGATATAGCCAGATGTCATCACTAGGGAAAAGAAGCTATATTAACAAATTCATCTACAGTTAATTCAGGGGCAGGCTTATTGCAAATTTCAAGTGTTAATACCTATTTGTTGCAAACACTGACTTTTCTAATAACTAGACATTCTGTTACCCTGATTTGTGTAATAAGAAAATGTGTGAAATTACTAGGATCTTTAGTATTAACATATAAAGAAACTACGTTTCTAAAGTGAAGTATACTTTTAAAATATGAATAAGCTCTCCCTTAGTCGTCTTGACAAATTTAAATTGTTTTCTGGAAGCAGAGCTATTGTTAGATATTCCTTCATTTTTCTATACTTTGAAACATAACTTGGGCTTTGCATCTTTTTCAGGATGTTCTTGAGGAGAGAATTTCCCTGGAAGTTCAACTGGAACAACTTCGACCATTCTCTCACCTATAAGCCAATTGCCGTTAACTGTGAACATACTTGTTTTTAAGTGGTTTTGGGTTCAAAGCCAATTTGGAGACCCAAACATTCAGCTCACTGCTTAACTCAACATTAAATTTTATGATTCTGTTTTGCCCTATATGTTCACCATTGTATTTAAGTATCTTTTATTTTTTAATTTCAACAATAAAAAGGTCAGGATGACGTTTTCTGGAGGGTGTGTTGTGTTTATTGGCACACTCACCTTTTCTGTTCCATAGCATCTGGGATATACAGTGTTTCTATGGCTAATACCACACACCAATTTAATTTATAGAATGGGCTCCTCGTTTACATCTCAGTCACAGACTCAAATAAATTGTCAGTTTGTCCTTTTATGTTTGTTTAATATTTTACATAAAGCGTCTATTCCATAAAAATCTTCAGAAAGAGTTTCCCATTTAATTTTTGATTTTAAAGAATTATATTGGATAAGGCGGTTTTCACCATAAGCTAATTTACTCTCTGCAGCTGTCTGCATTCTTCACAAATCATGTGTTACGTTCAAGCCTCTTTTACATGTCAACTTGTGACAAATATAAACGTCAGATTTTATATTTCCCTTGTAGAAATGTGATCAACTTCATTAGCGACTTATAACTATTTTATGTGAGATTGAATAATTCAGCATTCATGTAAACTTATGAAATAGGTATGAGTAATGGCCTTTGTTAATTTTTTTAAGTATTGTTTTAAAACTTCTGAGGATATCAGTTATTCACAAAATAAAGGGAAATTCCTTAAGATTTCTAGTTTACCTTTAGCCATCTTGCCACTCATTCTTTTGCTATACAAACAAGTTTTTCCTATTAATGAGTTTCTAGAGTGTGCCTTATTCAGGACAATATGCTGTTTTAGATTTTGTTTAATATTATATGATATATACATTTTGATCCATTGCTAACAGCAGATATTCCCTTTAAGAGTTATTCTGTCTATAGGATCATAGTTGTTAAACTGCATGGATATATATATCTTGGCAGAATCAGAAGTGTGGTTTTACACCAATAAAACAGCATAATATTTTAACTTTTGCTCATCTTTTTAACAACAATTTAAAGTTTTAAGAAATAGAAGGTTTTGTATATTCATTTCTGAAAGAAAAATTGTTTAAATACTATAGATTCACCATCCTAAACTGTACCGATAGATTTTGTTACTATAAACAAGAATATGAAGAACAAGGAAAACTGACAACCTCAAGCTTCCAAGATTAATATAATTTTTACCTAGCGATATCTAGGTAAAAATACACATCAGCTAAAGTTTCCAAGTGGCCATCGGTATGGCTTTAGTTGTTAAATAATCAGATTAAAGCATTAAAGGCCCAGGAAACTACTCAACACCTATTTTTCAGTGTCTTTGTTTTAAAAGAAACAGTTTTACTTAGCTGCATTTCATTACAAGCAACTTTTGCTGTTTCCATTTATTTTTGTTCTTTAAAATTTGCTTTTTAACAATAGCCTTCTAATTTAAACAATGTCAAAAATATTTTTAAAGCTTCTTAGAGTTTAGCCTTGCAATAAATAACACTTAAAAATTATAGAAAACTTTTTTAGTACTTGGAAGCAGTATATCTTTAATGCTGTCTAGAGGAGTACATCCGTATATGTATGACAAGTTTTTGAGTAAATTGTCCTTTGTATTTCTTGTCTTTTTTTTTTTTTTTTTTTTGAGACAGAGGTTTGCTCTTGTCACCCAGGCTGGAGTGCAGTGGAGCCATCTCAGCTCACTGCAACCTCCACCTCCCGGGTTCAAGCGATTCTCCTGCCTCAGCCTCACAAGTAGCCGGGACTATAGGTGTGTGCCACCATGCCTGGCTAATTTTGTATTTTTAGTAGAGATGGGGTTTCTCCATGTTGGTGAGGCTGGTCTCAAACTCCTGACCCCAGGTGATATGCCGCCTCGGCCTCCCAAAGTGCTGGGATTACAGACGTGAGGCACCACGCACAGCCCTCTTATCCATATTTTAAATCAATAATTGTTTCATGAATATGTTAAAAATGGTAAATCACCAACAAATTAAAATATTTTTCTAGACTGATCACTTAAGAAAACTTTCATTCTGCTTTTTGCATTAGATCATAAAACAAAGCTTTACACAATGTGTTTGCTCTGTCTTAGGTTTCATCACATCACATTACTCCAAATAATATTATCCATGAAATATAGCTACTAAAAGAAGTAATTGAAAATTTTGAACTCAAAATGTACTTACACATTCTACATAAGTGAGCACAAATGATAAAGTTTAAAAGTTGGAAAGATCCTATGGGTCATCTTAGTTTATCTCATCATCCATGACAGTTACTCTGTTTCTTACTGGATATTTTGGAACAGAAAATACATGTTGTCTGTCTTTGCTGGGGAGAATTGGCACCCTTGAAGTTTTCAAGTTTGGTCTCACTTCTCCATACTGCTTTTGATTGCATTTCTAAGTACTGACAGCCATAGGAACTTCTCATCCTCTACTTCTGTAGCACAAATCCATTTATATTTTGGACCTTGAAGAATAAATGCATTCTTGACATCTGTAAAAGCATTTGAGGTATACTAATTAATCCTTGCAGGTAGCAATCAAAATGAGAAAAAATGTTAATACTCAAAAGTCATCATCTTTAAGAATTTTAAAACCTAAAAAGAAATACATATCCAGTGTAGAATATAACTTCCTAAAATTACTAAATAATTCAAATGCAGTGTAAAATAATGTCTGTATTACAGTTATTGTAATTACAATTATTTTAAAGATTAAAGGATAGATGATGTAATGTTTTTTAATTCCTTGTCTCAATGACTGCAGAAGGAACTGGAATCAGTAACAGTCTTTACTGATAGTTATTATAAATAAAGATGCTAAGAGCTAGACCTGGACGACCTCAGTATGAGAGCCAATGACAGAATCAAGCCAGCTACTTAGCTGGATGCCCACTATCTATTAGGTCACTTAACAATGTTTTGACGTAGGTCACAGCTGATTGTCCTGGGAAGGGAACTGAAGGAGACATGTTTCATACACTAACCATACCCAGTGTTGATAGGTAACTAAGCCTTTTTAACCTGAGTTTGTATTCTAGGTGGAAATACTCATTTTTTCTCAGGCTCAGATTTAGAATGGGGCTGAAGCCATTGGGAAATAGGCCTTTTGTTTAGTTTGGTACTTCTGTAAGTAGTAGGGTCTTGGGTACCTTAAGTCCTGTCTTGACATGCAGTGAAAAACATTGGAATGAGAGATGTTACATTCAGACTGTCTGGCCTAACAGATACAGGAATAAGATAAAGATCCTTTTAAGCTTGGGGAGTAAAATATAGGATAATAATTAATAAAAATAGGTACAGTGGGTTTAAGTAGGACTTCGTTTTTGTGACAAAATGATACTTCTATTGGAATTATTGTGAGTGAAGTGTTTAGTTTACCAAGCATCCTTTGCATATCTGTGGATTCCTTTATGTAACAACTCCCAGCTTAGATGCAAACTTAAGGAAGAAAAGGTTATGTCAAATATGTAATAATCACTTAGTCCTAGTAGAATGGGAAAGTAATAGATAAAAATTTAAAATATGCTTTAAGACTGTAGCATCTTCAGACAGTGTAGAATAATGGTTGAGAGCTCCAGCTCTCATTTCACTGCTTCAAAGAACTCATGGTAATATGGGGCATTGCCTCCCTTTGTGATTTTTGAAAGCTGTTTTCCTAACATCTAAGGTTCATGTCTGAATGCCAGAAGTCCTGTCTTTTAACTATTTCAGAGGCAGATGAAAGTTTACATTGTTTAATGAAATTGTAATATTGGGGGAATTATTTGCAACCTGGTAAATTATAATTCCAGTCCTTTTTCTACTATTCTATTAAAGAGCTTTACATTATATAGCTTTTTGAAGGTATCTGTCTCTTGGAAGGAAAAAAAATACATACACTTGGAATCTGGAATATTTTCTATGAGTAACTGATGAAGGGCCACTGATGCAATGAACTGGTAGGTTGTTTTTGAAGTCCTCTCAAATGGAGTATGAGATGTGCCCCGACTAGAAACGAGCAGTGCATCATTGAAGAGGAAAAGGCTGAGATCATGGATGTGTTCATAGAGCCTGTGTTAAAATGGAGAAGGTGCAGTTTTAATACATAACATACGTGCTTTATTACATAGTTAACCATCTTGAAATTGTTAAGTCACTAGTCAAGGTTTTTACCCCACTACTGACATTTTGAATGACTGGTTGAAGTTCTCAGTATAATATTCCTCCCGATGTGATTCGCCCCTCTTGTGTCTCTGAGGTCAGGTCAGTACTGTGGGCCCTCAGGGTTCCTGGTGGAGTGCTTTGAGTTTGTCCATGGGATAAGTATTTGGTAATCCATGTGGGAAAAGAAACACTGACTTTCCCTTTATGAAATGAATTATATCTGTGTTGGTAAATTTTTGTCAGTGTTGGTATTTTGATGTATTTGGGCAATCTGAAGAAAATAAGTCTTTGTTTTGTTTCACCTTTAAGGATAACAAGGCCTGGCGCAGCGGCTCACACCTGTAATCCTAGCACTTTGAGAGGCCGAGGCAGGCTAATTACTAGGTCAGGAGTTCCAATACCAGCCTGGCCAACATAGTGAAACCACATCTCTACTAAAAATACAAAAATTAGCCAAGCATAGTGGTGCGCACCTGTAGTCCTAGCTACTTGGGAGGCTGAGACAAGAGAATCACTTGAACCCGGGAGTCGGAGATTGGAGTGAGCTAAGATTGCACCACTGCACTCCAGCCTGGGCGACAGAGCAAGACTCCGTCTCTAAAAAAAAAAAAAAAAAAAAAAAAGGATAACAAGTTGGGGTAGAGAGAAACACAAGAACTAATTTGGCATGAGGTGTATTAATAGGAGAAAAAAGCATTTAACCACTATGTAGAAGTAAATACAAAAATTTTTACTTTTGATTGGAAAGTAGTAGATAACCTAATATAGTTCATCAGTTTGAAAGGTAAAAATTAAATAGTTCTTTGTTTTTGCTGAGGTTGCTACCATGGTCAACTGTAGGCATATTTATCAAGGAGTAAAATTTGTTGTCCTCAACCTCCCATCTGTTATCCTCTACTTTTCTGTCATTGGAGCGAGATTGCTGTGTTGGCAGGCCTCACTCTGCTCTAGTGTGGGTTATCTGTCCTGTGGGGGTGAGTGGTGATAGCCTGGGAGGAGCTTGGGGAAACCCACCCCACCTTCCAATTCCCCCCGACCAGGGGTGGCTAAGTGAAGCAAACTAAATGTTTTAATAGAGGATAATTGTTTTCCTGTCAGAAGCATCAAGGAACCCTCAGGAAGTTACTCTAATGAAGAGTCCATATATTTATGCTTGTTCGGGTCTCTTATTTTTCATCTTCACCATTTTTGTTTGATTTTTACATTGTCAGTTTAGAACATAAAGTATTACAAAATACTTAAGTGACATCAATCCCTGCTATTGGCTTTTATTTAGCGTACCTCTTTCCCCCTCCACTTTTCCACATAGCACGACCTCACCTGTCTTCACTCAGATCACCCAAGTTATCAACCTAGTACATTTCCACTCTTTTGTACTTGCGCAGGTAAACACATACACACACACACACACGCACGCACGCACGCACGCGTATCTATGTACAGGAAAGGTTATCTTACAAAAATGCTAAGATTTTCCCTACTCTTTTCTTGCTTTTCTCACTCAGCAATGGAAATCACTTCAAGTTAATGGATAGGACTTTTATTCCTTCCTTTTAATGGCTAACCAGTACTTCATGGTGTGGGTACAACATCATTTATTCAACTCTTCCCCTATTGATGGGTGTTCTCCTTTGATGGACATTTGCTTTGTTAAGAGGCTTGGGTCCCCTCCTTTTTTTCCCTCCCTCTCTCTCTTACTTCATTTGTTTTTTTCTCCATTGCCACTGTGAATGTTGCAATGAACAGATTTCTTACATAGAAACAAAGTCCTAATATTTGTTCTGTCAGATACAATTCCTGAGAGTAGGATGGATTGGTCAAAGGCTACACGGAGTCCCCCCTTATTTATGGTTTCTCTTTCCACAGATAAACCTTTACATAACTTTTATTACTTTATGTCATCATAATTGTTCTATTTTATTAAGTAATCTCTTATGGTACCTAATCTTTAAACTTTATCATACGTATGAATGTATAGCAAAAAATGTGATATTATAGGGCTCAGTACTGTGTTTCAGCCATCTACTGGGGGTCTTAAAAGGTATTTTCATGGATAAGGGGGGACTGCTGTGTATATTTTTATCAAATACCTCCAGGTTGTTCTTCATAAAAGCTGCTATAATTCATATTTAAAACTATATGGTAATAGCTTTAATTTGCTTCTGATTTACTTGGTGATTTTGTTAAAATGCAGATTCTGATTGAATAGAGCTAGGGTGGCCTGAGAATTCTGCATTTCTGGCACGCTCCCTGGTGATGCTGAGTCCACAGATCTGCGGGACACACTTTGAGTAGTAAGGCACTTCAGTCATTTGTTAGTTACAGCTATGCCTAAGAACTGGGCAAAGGACTTCATCAGGTAGTTTAAAAATGTCCAAGAGTACCATGTTTCAGGTTCAGCTACTTGGACATTGTTAGGAAGTAGGAGTTGTTTTAGGTGTGTGGATCAATGGAAACGGTTGTCACCCAGCCACTAGAGCTAGCTCTTTCTTTCAAACATTTTCTTCTGTCTTTGGTTATGATTTAGGCTGGGAAGAGTAGGGTGCTTCACATTTACTGATATCTTGCAAAAAATATTTCTAGATCAAGTCAATAGGTTATTCTACGAATAAAGGAATGAATAGAACTAAGGATGAGGGAGAGTGGAAGCAAGAAAGGCAGGGGGTGCATTTTAAGTCTGTGTGATGGGCAGTATGTGGTGAGTAGCCATTTTGAATAGGCGAAAGAATTCTACCATAGTCTTACTTTTTGCGGGAGAGGGGGAGCAATTTTTTTTTTTTTACCATATCCATAAGAACAATTATGTCTCCTATCATAGAAGTTTAGAAAACTGTTCAAATCTGTAATAAAACTGCTGTATCCAAGTATCAGGAAATATGCCAACAGAGTGCTTTGAAGAAGTAGCATTCAAAGAGGTACTTGCTTTGGTAAATTGATGTTCAGTTTTTTCCTTTGGAAGGGATCACACTGATATTAGAGGTGAATGAAAGAGAATTCCAGTTTTGTGGCCCACTTGGACCAGGTGGATGGTTGGCCCAGGGAGGGGATGGAGCAGCCATACTAACTTGAGCTTAGAATTGAGCCTTTTGTATTCCGAGGACATGAGTGAGGGAAAGAAACACACAAAGAGGTTATTATTTCAATCTGATTCTGAGAGGGCTATTTTATATATGATTTTTATCTAGAAAAACTTTTCAAAAGCCATTTACTAAATTAAGCCCCTCAAGATCTCCAACAATGTTTATCCACAGACCAAACACCAAAAACTCTAAAAATTTAACAGTTCCTCTAAATATGCAAAAGCAAATACAGTCATCCCTTGATATCCATGGGGAATGTGTTCCAGGACCTCCTGCAAATACCAAAATCTGAGGATGCTTGGTATTTTCATATAATCTCTCTAAATCATTTATCTAATACAATGTAAACACTCTGTGAATACTTATACTGTATGAGGTTTTTATTTGTTTTAATTGTATTTATTTTTTAAAGTTTTCCATCCTCAGTTGAACCCATGGGTGTGGAGCCTACAGATAATCCCAGCCACTTGGGAAGCTGAGGCAAGAGAATCGCTTGAACCCAGGAGACGGAGGTTGCAGTGAGCCGAGATCACGCCATTGCACTCCAGCCTGGGCAACAAGAGTGAAACTCTCTCAAAAAGAGAGTTTCGGTGCATGGACAACAGCAGGTCATCAGCTCCACTGTGAGCTGACCTGAGTCGAAACTGTTTATCACCCAGCCTGGTGGATCACAGTGGCGTTGGGGGTCCCCAGAATGAGTCAATTCTGGACCAAAGTCTAGTACCCTTGAGAAGCCTGAGTACGTTTTCTCTAACACATAGTTACCTGCTAAATGACTGTAGATCCCTTTGGGGGAAGCTAAGAGGAAAGTTTACAGTATGTCTTTTTGGCAGTATAATAGGATATTTCCCCAAGGAAAATTGGCCTGGGAAGTGGATGGCTCTATTTGATGAACAAGGCCAGGCCTCTATTCACCAGTCCTGCACCACTTTTGTACCTTTGGTAAGACTCCGTTGGAAGAAAAAAAGCATGCTTAAAAATCAGCAAGCTTTGGCCACGTGCAGTGGCTCCCGCCTGTAATCCCAGCACTTTGGGAGGCCAAGTTGGGAGGATCGTCTGAGCCCAGGAATTCAAGACCAGCCTGGCCAGTGTGGCAAGACCCCATCTCATTAAGGGAAAAAAAAAATCAGCAAGTTTAAAATCACAGACATGAAAATCGGTGTTTATGATAAAAACAATAATACAGAAGTTCCAAAGTACAAAATATATTCTAAAAGTTTAACATACCCAAAATAATGGTCCATGTCCCCAGAGGAACAAATTGCCCTCTGAATTTCCCAGCTCTTAAAATGACTGTATGACTTCATTTCTATTTTAAATTTCATTTAGAATGCAAACACTCGTTCTTTCTGTGTCATAGTTATTGTCTGTTATTTGTGGCCAGGTGCAGTGGCTCACACATGGCCAAGATGGGTGGATCACTTGAGGCCGGGATTTCAAGATGAGCCTGGCCAATATGGTGAAACCCCATCTCTACTAAAAATACACAAAAAAATTAGCTGGGCGTGATGGCATGCCCCTGTACTTCAAGCTATTTTGGGAGGCTGAGGCACGAGAATCGCTTGAACCCGGGAGGCAGAGGTTGTAGTGAGTTGAGATCGCACCACTGCACTCCAGCCTGGGCAACAGAAGGAGACTCTGTCTCAGAAAAAGAAAAATATGTATTTGTTCAGTAATTGTTACTGTGTTAGATTATTATAAGGAAGACTTGGTTCACCTTTCTGCCTCCTGGTCTAATCACTGGAAACAGCATTGCCTGTGCACCGAGAGACCTGGTTCTAAATTCCAAGACCAGCACTTACTTTGTGACTTCAGGCAACTTAAGCCAGATTGCCCACCCATAACATGGTTCCTGTCCTACCTGCCTCATCAGGTAATTGTAATTAAATCTATCAAATGAGAGAAGTTAACATATGGTAAAGAGTAAAGCCTTATATGAGTTGGTACTGTATGTATAAATACAAGCAGAGTATATTTCCTCTAAGTAAAAATTCCTGGTAGAAATGGGGATGGCATTCCTTGAGTTTTATGTGATTTTCTAAAATGACAGAAAACAAGGTTGCAGGCTAAGTATTGTGTGATATCTTTTGGAATATGAGCCTGTTTGCATTTACCTAATTTCAAAACTTTTTTTCCCCCCCGTAGAGACGGGGTCTCACTATGTTGCCTAGGCTGGTCTAGAACTCCTGACCTCAAGTGATCCTCCCACCTCAGCCTTCCAAAGTGCTGGGATTACAGGAATGAGCCACCACACCCAGCCAATTTCAAATATTTATTTGAAATTACATTTAAATTTATTAGCAAATAATATAAATGTCATCACTGAGACAGTGTCATTGACCTAAAAGGAAGAAGCTGAGGCAAAATCAATATAAGTAGAGTTTATTTGGGCTAAGCTTGGAGACTGCAACCCTGGAGCGTAGATTCAGTTACCAGGAATATACACCCCAATTAGTAGCATTTACAAGTGGATTTTTAAAGAAAAAGAAGAGGCAGTTCCAGAGTTGTTTATCAAGATTTTACACTAAAATACCACAAACTATTGATTGGCTATAATTGTTCTTTGTCTATGATTTCCAGTAATGTGAAGATAATGGGTGAGGCAGCCTAGGAACAATCGCTCCCAGGTAAGCATGGATGGGGAGGTGTGACTGAAGTCCCATACTCATGTCTCTCTGGGCCTGGTAAATTTTTCATACCTCGTACCTCATAGCTTAGAGCAGTGCCTATTTAAATATAAATATACCTCACAATTAGAGCGTAAAATGATCTTGGATTATCCTAAATCTTCAAAGTATTCTCATTTGTTGTCCAAGTACTGAAGACCGAAATCTATTTTGTAATAACTAGACCTCCAGCTTCCAGTCCACATGTAAAGAGCTTGGAAGTTGCAGACCAGGTGTGGTAGTTCACGCCTGTAATCCCAGCATTTTGGGAGGCTGAGGCGGGCGGATCAAGAGATTAAGACCATCTTGGCCAACATGGTGAAACCCCATCTCTACTAAAAATACAAAAATTAGCTGGGTGTGGTGGCACGCGCCTGTAATCCCAGCTAAGTGGGAAGCTGAGACAGGAGAATTGCTTGAACCTGGGAGGCAGAGGTTGCAGTGAGCTGAGATTGTGCCACTGCACTCTAGCCTGGCAACAGAGCTAGACTTCGTCTCAAAAAAATAATAATAATAATTTAAAAAAAAAAAGAGCTTGGAAGTTGCCAATTCTGTCCTCACAACAACAAGTAGCTGAAGAACTCAGAATCAACAGCTTTTCTCTGATCCATTATAGAACTGAAGTTATCACCCCAAAAGCTGGAATGATAGGCTGCTACAGAGAATCAAAGCTTATCAGAAACAGAAATTGCCTGTATGGAGTAAGGATGCTTGAAGGGTATTGGATTAACTACTAGAGATAGAGTGTAGACTAGCTTTAGCATTTAATACCTCTGGGCTTGCACACTGGTGTGAGTTTTGCCTCTAGGAGCCTTCCAGATTCTTGCAATGAAGAGCTAATAAAAAATTTCCTTTTCCTGGCTGGGCGCGGTGGCTCATGCCTGTAATCCCAGTACTTTGGGAGGCTGAGGCAGGTGGATCATTACAGGTCAGGAGTTCAAGACCAGCCTGGCCAACATGGTAAAAACCCCGTCTCTACTAAAAATACAAAAATGAGCCGAGCAGTAGTGGCGTGCACCCGTAATCCCAGTTACTCAGGAGACTGAGGCGGGAGAATCCCTTGAGGCTGAGAGGCGGAGGTTGTGGTGAACTGGAGCTCAGGCCACTGCATTCCAGTCTGGGTGAAAGAGTGAGACCCTGTCTCAAAAAAAACCCAAATATATATATTTATATGAATACATATAATATACAATATTCTTGCATGGTGGGGAGGAGAAAAGTACCATTTTGAAATATGCCCAGAGTACTTTGTTCTTTTTTTTATTTTTTTATTTTTTAATTTATTTTTAATTTTTTATTATACTTTAAGTTCCAGGGTACATGTGGATAACGTGCAGGTTTGTTACATATGTATACCTGTGCCATGTTGGTGTGCTACACTCATCAACTCATCAGCACCCATCAACTCATCATTTACATCAGGTATAACTCCTAATGCAATCCCCCCCCGCCCCCACCGTGATAGGCCCCGGTGTGTGATGTTCCCCTTCCCGAGTCCAAGTGATCTCATTGTTC
>NW_012101965.1:469095-476586 GCF_000951045.1 Mandrillus leucophaeus
GGGAGTTGGAGACTGGAGCTGTTCCTATTCGGCCATCTTGCTCAGGATCGAAACATCTTTCTTAAATGTCAGTATTTTGTTCTTAACAAAGGCCTGACCTCAAGGGAAACTTCTACTAGAACCTAACCAACTGAGATTTTACCAGAGGCTAATCAACCTGGGAGAAGGGAAATACCCAATTCCAGCCACTTCTAACCTTACTGTCTCATGTTAGAGGTGAAAAAAAAAACGAAAAACAAAAACTGAGAAGCACTTGTGAAGGTCACAATCCAGAAGTAAAAGACTCATTAAAAGACTGAAAATTGATCACAGAACTGTAGAATATTTTTCCTCCTCTGACATCTTAACTACCGCAGCAGTAGGACTCTGGTATGATAATGGGATTACAGCTAAAATAACTGCAAGGCTCAGACCCTATTTAAGAAGGGATCTCTAGGGAAACCCAAAGATGATAGGGAGAAAAAAACAAGGACATGGGAGAAAACTGTAGCCTCTGACGCCAAGCTACAACAAACAGCAAATATGACCTAACTCCCAGCTAGATAAACATAAAACTTCACACTGAAGGCCTGTTTAGTTCCTTTTACCTGACACATCATGTCTGGTATTCAGCAAAAAATTATAAGTGGTTCTAGCTGGGCACGGTGGCTCAATCCTTTAATCCTAGCACTTTGGGAGGCCAAGGTGGGCAGATTATCTAAGGTCAGGAGTTCAAGACCAGCCTAGCCAATGTGGTGAAACCCCGTCTCTACTAAAAATACAAAAATTAGCTGGGTGTGGTGGCACGTGCCTGTAATCCCAGCTACCCAGGAGCCTGAGGCAGGAGAATCGCTGGAACCCAGGAGGCAGAGGCTGCAGTGAGCCTAGATTGCACTACTACACTCCAGCCTAGGTGACAGAGTGACACTCTGTTTCAAAAAAAAAAAAATATATATATATATATACACACACACACACACATGATACTAAGAGGCAAAATACACAGACTGAAGAGACAGGGCAAGCATCAAAACTAGACTCAGATATAGTAGAGATTCTGGAATTATCAGAGCAGAAAGTTAAATATGATTAATATGTGAAGGACTTTAATGGAAAAAAGTAGACAACATGCAAGAACAGACGGGTAATGTAAGAAGAGAGACCAAAACTCTAAGAAAGAAAAGGTAATAACCAGAAATAAATATAACAAAAATGAATGCCTTTGGTGTGGTCATTAATACACTGGACACAGCTGAGGAAAGAATCAGTGAGCTTGAAGATATGTCAATAGAAGCTTGCCAAACTGAAAAGCAGAGAGAAAAAAGACCAAGGACAAAGTAGGGGTAGCAGGTAGGGACCACCAGGGGAAAGAACAGAATATCCAAGTCATAGGGACAGTTACAAAAGGCAAATCATATGCATAAATATCTGGAGTAATAATGACTGGAGATTTTACAAAATAATTGACAGCAAACCATAAGTCCAGGAAGCTCAGAGAACATAAAACAGGATAAATACCCCCCCAAAAAAAAAAAAAAAAAAAAAAAAAAAAACTACATCTAGGCATAATACATTCAGATGTAGAAAATAAAAGAGAAAATCTTTGTCATTTCAGAGAATACAAAAACCCACCTTACTGTCAACAAAGAGTCAAACTCTGTAAAATAAAGAGATTTATTCTGAGCCAAATATGAGTGACCAGGGCCTGGGTCACAGTCTCAAGAAGTCCTGAGAAAATGTACCCAAGGCGGTTGGGTTAAAGCTTGATTGTATACATTTTAGGGGGACAGAAGTTACAGGCAAACATCAATCAATGCATGTAAGTTTTACATTTGTTTGATCCAGAAAGATGGGACAACTTGAATTAAGGGCTTCCAGGTCATGGAGGGATTCAAAAGATTTTTTGATTGGCAATTGGTTGAAAGAGTTATTATCTGAAGATCTGGAATCAGTAGAAAGGAGTGTCTGGCTTTAGATAAGAGATTGTGGAGACCAGTGTTCTTATTATGTAGATGAAGCCTCCAGGTAGCAGGCTTCAGGGAGAATAGATGGTAAATGTCTCTTATCAGACCTTAAAAGATACCATACTCTTAGCCAAATCTCTCCTGGATCAGGAAAAGACCTGGAAAGAGGAGATTTTCCCAAAAGAGATTACTTTGCAGGGCCATTTCAAAATATGTCAAAGAAATATATTTTGAGGTAAAATACTCTCATTTATTTCAGGGTCTGCTATCTGCCATGTGATACAATACTGGAGATGAGTTGGAATTTGGTATCTTATTTCTACAAGGAGTTCATTTTATCAGTCTTAAGATCTCTGTTTCAATGTTAATTTGGGTCAGTTGTGGCTGAATACTTAAGGGAGGAGAGTATAATGAGGCATATCCAATCCCCTCTTCCTATCGTGGCCTGAACTAGTTTTTCAGGTTTACTTTGGAATCCCCTTGGCTGACAGGAGGAGTCCATTCAGTCGGCTGGGAGGCTTAGAATTGTATTGTTGGTTTATATTACCTATAGAGGAACAAGGATAAAAATTACACTGAACTTCTCTTCAGAAACCATGTATGTAAGAAGAGTGTGGAATGAAATAAGCAAAGTGTTAAAAGAAAAAAGCCACCAACCTAAAATTCTGTATCCAGCAAAATTTCCTTCAAACAATAAATTTTTTACACACACACAAACTGAGAGAATTCATTGACCTTAGTAGAACATTAAGAAATGTTAAAAGAAGTTCTGCAGAGAGAAGAAAAATGATGTAGAAAATCAAACTTATGTAAAGAAAGGAAGAGTGTTTGAGAAGGAATACATGAATGTAGAATAATCTAATAATCAAAAACTGGAATCATCACAGAATGTCTTCTACCAAAGCAGTGTGTTTAGAATTGCTGGTTTGGTAGGTAGTTTCTTTCCATCATTGTAGCTCTTTTCTATTGCTACAAGCCAAAAAACAAAACAAAACAAACAAACAAACAAAAAACAGATCAAAGAAAACAAAAATGTCATGACAATGAGAAAAGTGACATATTGTGTGATTTGATTTTCATTTAAGATCTAGTCTAGGTAAGGATGGAGGTGAGGGGACTGATTTCTTCCACCTACCCTGCTACCCTGTGCCGTTGAGGAACATTTGTTGAAATATTCATTGAAATAACAAATCAATTTTCATTACGCTTATTGGAGTTGAACAAATTAAAGGAGTTAATTCCTGTCCCTTTGGTTGCTGTTTGCTGAGTCACTCTTTGTCATTAATACTGAAAATCAAACTTACATACAGAAAGAAAGAATGAGAATAGAATTTTATTTTATTCTATTAATTATTTTGTTATTTTATTTCTATTATTTTATTCATAGTTTGATGAACAGTTTTCTAAAGCAGAGATCACCACACTATGGCCTACACCTGTTTTTGTAAATGAAGTTTAATTGGAACATAGTCATGTTTGTTCATTTATATCTTGTACGGTTTATCAATAGTGTATCACTTGTTATGTGTTGCATCATTGGTAGAGCTGATTTTGTTTTACAATAGCAAAGTTGGGTAGTTGCCACAGATATCATTTGGCCAGCAAAATCTTTACTACGTGAAATATTTACTATGTGAACGTTTACAGAAAACTTTGCCCACCCTTGTTCTAAAGGAGTACAGGGGATACTAATTTATAAAAAGTAGCATCCTTCCATCTTTTTTTCTTAGGTTACTCTGAGCATCGTGCAAACTAAATAGCATAAGGTCTTGTTAAAAACTGACCTCAATAACTATCTGAGGATAACAAATTGGTCCTCTCTTTCTTACATTTGAGCAGATCATTGGTGTGAAAATCCTGCAACACTTGGAGCTTAGCTAAGTAGAAAAGTGGCCGGGTGCAGTGGCTCATGCCTGTAATCCCAGCACTTTGGGAGGCGGAGGCAGGTGGACCACTGGAGATCAGGAGTTTGAGACCAACCTGGCCAACATGGTGAAACCCCACCTCTACTAAAAATACATAAATTAGCCAGGCATGGCAGCGGGTGCCTGTAATCTCAGGGAGGCTGACGCAGGAGAATAGCTTGGAGGCGGAGGTTGCAGTGAGTGGAGATTGCACCACTGCACTCCAGCCTGGGCAGCAGTGAGTGAGACTCCATCTCAAAAAAAAAAAAAAAAAAAAAAAAAAAGAAAGAAAAGTGACCAACCTTTAGAATGCCTGCTTATGTGGAGTTTGTGGTCCCGGCAGGGACAATTTTCTTCTCCCATTCTACCCAGTAGCTGGCTGGAATGCGAACATGGTGATAAAATAGCCTACACTATCTCAGAGGGAGTTGTCTGTAACTTTTCAGTCTAATGCGCAGATTCATTTCAAACCTACTGTGTCAGACATTGTACTGAATGCTGGAGCTACAGGATGAGTAAGACAGTCACCTGCTTGGAAGGTGTCCACAGCCTTAGGATAGTTAACTATTGTTTACCTTAGAGAGAAACTTATTTCTTCATCACAGCAATGAAGTTGGGCTACATCTTGTACCCTAATTAGATATCTGTTTACTTCTGATAGAGTCTATAAATCAAAAACAAAATAGAAGCACATGTAAATTTTTTTAAATAAAAAAACTTACTACTGCAAACGATTTTATATCCCAGAATATGCAAATGTTAAGTAAAACACAGTTCAAACATGAAAAAGTGAATGTTTTCACTGTTTATGAAACAGATTTTCTTAGAAAGACCACAGTATTGACAAAGAAAACTATATTTAAGGGAAAAAAAAGTAATTTTTGTCAAAGTTTTAAAACTACTGAAGTTATAGTTTTATTTGTAAGTGCTTTCCTAATATCAAAAACAAAGTTGGGGGTTGGGGGATAAGAAGGGAACTATTCAGAAAGAGAAGTGGGCTGGGCGCAGTGGCTCACGCCTGTAATCCCAGCACTTTGGAAGGCCGAGGCGGGTGGATCACCTGAGGTCAGATGTTGGAAACCAGCCTGGCCAACATGGTGAAATCCCGTCTCTACTAAAAATACAAAATATTAGCCAGGTGTGGTGGTGGGCTCCTGTAGTCCCAGCTACTCGGGAGGTTGAGGAAGGAGAATGGTGTGAACCTGGGAGGTGGAGCTTGCAGTGAGCTGAGATTGCACCACTGCACTCCAGCCTGGGCGACAGTGCGAGACTCCGTCTCGGAAAAAAAGAAAATAAGTAGAACACATGGCCCCTTTCCTCAAAGGGCATCGTGATCACAGTAATACCAATAAAGGAACAAAGACTATCGAAAAGTTATGGGATAGGGGCAAGCTCACTTGTGCCCCTTCTTATAGAGCAACCTTGCAGATAAGAAAGATGTGAAATGGGAGGGCGTGGCAGTGCCTGGCACGTAGCAGGCATTCCACAAATAGTAGCTGCCTTGGGGTCTGTAGGTCTCCTTTTGCCAATGATTGGAGGTTGTATTCATGAGCATGAGATATAGCAAGTTTCTAAGAATACATACAGGGCATCCCCAGATGATTCTCTGTATATCTGACAGATGATCCTTCATATTGATGTTTTGCTTCATCTAGGGGAAAAAAAGTACTTTTAGGCAAACTAAAATTGTGACATTTTTATTCATAAAAGAAATAGATTAAAATATTTTATGGCACTTGATACAGGGCTTGGTATTTTCATATGTTATAATAGAAAGTTTCCAATTTCTGGGCTGGGTGCAGTGGCTCACATCTGTAATACCAGCACTTTGGGAGGCTGAGATGGGCAGATGGCTTGAGCTCAGGAGTTCAAGACCAGCCTGGACAACATGGTGAAACCCCATCTCTACCAAAAAAAAGAAAAAAAGCCAAGCATGGTGGCGCCTGCCTGTGGTCCCAGCTACTCAAGAGGCTGAGGTGGGAGGATTGCTGGAACCAGGGAGGCAGAGGTTGCAGTGAGCCGAGATCACACCACTACACTCAAGCCTTGGTGACAGAGCCAGACTCTGTCTCCAAAAAAAAAAAAAAAAAAAATTCAATTCTCTGTACCCAATGTTTTAAAACAAAGGCAAGTGACAAAATTGGATGCAAAAAAGTATCTTCATGGAAAAATATGTTAGCAGTTTACATTCAGCCCAGATGCCTATTTACAGTATGCACAATACAATAATATTTTCAGAATGATAGTACTGTCTCCAAGGTGCTTAATTACTTCTTCAGATAATAATTATGACCATCGTACTCACTGAGGCAGGAAAGCTAATTAATGCATTGAAAGTACTTTCAGAGGCCGGGCCCGGTGGCTCACGCCTGTAATCCCAGCACTTTGAGAGGCCAAGGCGGGTGGATCACAAGGTCAGGAGACTGAAACCATCCTGGCTAACACGGTGAAACCCCGTCTCTACTAAAAATACAAAAAATTAGCCAGGCGTGGTAGCGGGCGCCGGTAGTTCCAGCTACTGCGGAGGCTGAGGCAGGAGAATGGTCTGAACCCGCGAGGCAGAGCTTGCAGTGAGCTGAGATCGCGCCACTGCCCTCCAGCCTGGGTGACAGAGGGAGACTCCGTCTCAAACAAACAAACAAAAAAGTACTTTCAGAAACAAAGGATTTTACTTATTTTTTATTTTTTATTTTTTTGCCTTTTAGTTGTGTAAAAAATCAGTCCAAATACTTCATTCTTCAAACTTTCATAAAAATTTTATTGTATTTGTACAAATATCTGAAAACATTGTCTCATGTTGCTTGGCTTAGAATAGATGCCCTTAGTGTTGGAAATCACTGAACACACTGTTGATTTAGCATTAAAAGGATGAAAGACTTTAAAGCAAAGAACCCCACAAGAGGATAAGGTGTCTCAGACTCTTTGAGTGGGAGTATCACAAAGGCATTGTAACATGTTTAAAGGATGCAGATTCTTATCAGCAACCAACCTGATCTATATAACTTTTATATTTTTTGATTTGGTCAATTGCAGTGGTCAAGTCCCCACGGTCAACATGCTCTGCAGGGGTATGAAGCCTGACAGCGTAGAGAAGATTAAGATATTCTTCAAATCTTCGGGATGGGTACAACAGCAGCTCCGGCAGGCTGTATGAGGCATAGAGAAAGGAACTCTGGTCTCTGAAGGCCCAGGAATGCCCTCTCTAGGGGGGGGGTCCCTGCTGTGCTCTCCCTCAGAACATACCTCAGCATTTTGGTAACAATGGTCTTATCATGCCTCTTCAGGAAAGTTCGGAATGCTGGTATCATTTCTCTGCACTAAAAGGTGAGGATTATTTTGTCAAAACTTTATGAGATAGTTATAAAGTCCACTGTTTCACTGAGCAAGCGTGATCTATGGAATGCCTGAAGCAAAAGGGCAACATCGATATCTAATCAATTAGACTACTAGCAGTGCCATTGGTGTCTTCCTAGTATGTTAAGAATGTGTGTCAGCTGGGCACTGTGGCTGTAAAGCCTGTAATCCCAGCACTTTGGGAGGCCGAGGCAGGCGGATCACGAGGTCAGGAGATCGAAACCAACCTGGCTAACATGGTGAAACCCTGTCTCTACTAAAAATACAAGAAATTAGTCGGGCGTGGTGGC
>NW_012101965.1:477271-488172 GCF_000951045.1 Mandrillus leucophaeus
CCATGTTGGCCAGGCTGGTCTCGAACTCCTGACCTCAGGTGATCCGCCTGCCTAGGCCTCTCAAAGTGCTGGGATCACAGGTGTGAGCCACCCACCTACCTTATCTGTTTTAAAATGTATTCATTTATCACTATTAAAGCACCTGTGAGGTTACCTCCTTTTCCATGCCTAAAAGATGTCGGCAGTGCTAACTTCTAGAAATCAAATATTCACGATTTCATTCTCGGACTTTCGGCTAAGGCCAAGTGAATTATTTATGGATTTCAATCAGATTAATAGCTAACATTGGCTGGCATGGTGGCTCATGCCTGTAATCCCAGCACTTTGGGAGGCAGAGTTGGGCGGATTGCTTGAGCCCAGGAGTTTAAGACAAGCCTGGGCAACATGGTGAAACCCGGTCTCTACAAAAAAATACAAAAAAAGTTAGCCAGGTGTGGTAGCACATGCCTGTAGTCCTAGATACTTGGGAGGCTGAGGTAGGAGGATCACCTGAGCCTGGGGAAGTCGAGGCTGCAGTGAACTGTGATCATGGCACTGCACTCCAGCCGAGGTGACAGAGGGAAACCCTGTCTCAAACCCCACAACTAAATAGCTAACATTTAAGCTAAGTACTTACTTATATGCACACACTGTGCTAGTGAAATAGGCATCATTATCTATAGCTAAAGAAATTTAGGCACCAGTGAGTTCCTGATACCATGTGATGCTTTGCTCCAATTCTTGTCGCCAAGGTCAGTCCTATGAAACTACCTTATTTACGTAACTGTTGAATCATCAAGTTATCCAGCAGTGACTAGACTCCCTGGGTGGGGTGGAAGGAATACTACAAAGGAAGCTGTCAAGGGCAGGAGCCCTCCAGAGGCCTCCCAGCTCACGGGACTTTCCTGCAGGCCTCAGTGAAGATGAGTGGTGACAGTGGACTCTGGCAGAAGTGTGCTGCCGTGCGACAAGGTAGCCTTTTCTAGGCTTTCGATACCAAATGAGGAGGGAAGAAAGAGGGATTTTATTCCCAGCAGAAGGTATCCCCACAAGAGCAGCAGGTGGTATAGAAGGGAATTGGATATTCCTGCTCAGAGTAAATAATGGCAGAAATTGCAACAGGGAAAACTGTTAATAATTTACTCTCTAGGAAATGTAAGATCAAGGCATTCCTTACTTCCTAGTGACATTTCAGAAATTGACTGTTCTTCCAAAAAAGCTGTGGATGATTAATTTTCTACATGAGAGAGTGAACTTGTCAAGGACACACAGGATTGTAGTAGCAGAATGGATTCCAAGCTCAATTGTGGAGCATTTTCCTGTAAGCTGAGGGTATCTGGGGCAGGTGAAACCCTGGTAGTTTGTATGAGGATGAGTTCAGTTCAAGAACCAGTTCCTGGCAATGCTAGGTGTCAAATATTGTGCTAGCCCCTAAGTCAGGGTTCCTGTCCTCAGAGGTCACAGTATGGGAAGAGAGCTGGGAGCTAAGAGCAGAGAAGCCTTTCTTATTAACGCTGGTCTTTCAGTTTCCACACATAACTTCCTTTCTAGCTCAGGTCTCATAGAATGATGGGATTGAAATTCATTTACCTTCTCAATAGTTTTCAGAATGACAGGGTAATTGTTGAAGAAATTGGTATATGTGTTCAACTGGCTTCCAAACTTCGTGACTATTTCTCCCACACAGTGAGCTGGGCCCCATTCCTGTAGTCTGTCTCTCAGGTTATCTAGAAACTGCCTGTGGTATGAGAAGAGCATACGCATGAAATATTCACTTGAGATAACTTACAAACCCAAATATCCATTGTCATCAGCACGGGCATTTTCAGCCTAGTCCTTTACAGTAGGGTTTTGGTCAAGTCATTTCTTCTTAACACAGAGAAGTGCAGATTTGACAGGAAAGGGAACTGGGACGTGAAGGAGTAGGTTGGCTGGGGTAGAATCCCACCTCTTCACCTCAGTTCCTTGAGTCAGAACCACACACTGGCCACGATACAGCTGCCGCCTGATATCCCAGTCTCTTGCCTCCAGATAGGCAGGTGGGTGAAAGTTGTTACAGTTTTTAGAGGGGAGTGCTCCACTGTCTTCAACAGGGAGTGCCATAGTCCCTGCTTGGCCCGTTTCCCCAGGGCTCTGAGAAAATCCCTCATTCATCTATCAGAGGCCTTCAACACTGGAAGAGGCCTAGTTCAACCTCTTCACCGTAGGAACCGGGGCCCATTGAGAGGAAGGAACTTGTTCCAAGTTACCTAGAGAGTCACCATCGGGGAAGCACATACTCAGGTTGCCTCCCTTTACCACAGGCAGAAATGATCACTTTTCTCTCTCATGTTAGGCACTTGAAAATATGTTGTTATTAAATTGACCCCCAGCTTGGGCTTTCTAAGCTAAGTGCGGTGGCTTAATCCCATTAAATCCTTCTGGTTTTTTCCCATTGCTTAACTGAACATTGCTGATTAAGAATGAGTATATGGCTCTCCTCCTTCCTGCTGTCTTTTGCATGGACTGTCTATTGGTTACAGCAAGGATTCCCAACCCCCAGGCCGTGGATGGTTCTGGTCCATGGCCTGTTAGGAACCCGGCTGCACAGCAGGAGGTGAGTGGCGGTTGAGTGAGTGAAGCTTCATGGATATTTACAACCGCTCCCTACTGCTTGCATTACTGCCTGAGCTCCAGATCAGCAGCAGCATTAGATTCTCATGGGAGTGCAAACACTGTGGTGAACTGCACATTTGAGGGATGTAGGTTGCATGCTCCTTATGAGAATCTAATGCCTGATGATCTGTCACTGTCTCCCATCACCCCAAGACGGGACCATCTAGTTGCAGGAAAACAAGCTCAGGGCTCCTACTGCTTTACATTATGGTGAGTTGTATAATTATTTTATTATATATTACAATGTAATGATAATAGAAATAAAGTGCATAATAAATGTAATGTGCTTGAATCATCCCGAAACCATTCCCCCCACCCCTGGTCTGTGTAAATATTGTCTTCCATGAAACTGGTTCCTGGTGCCAAAAAGGTTGGGGACCGCGGGGTTACAAAAAGCCTAGGTCCTGAACGCCACTCCTTGCGCCATGGCTAGGAACCAGGGAAGGGGTGTCCTTGGGAATTACTACTGGTTGCAGCCCGGTAGGTAATGTGATGACGATCTCTCTGCTATAATCAGGGTCCCTAAGAGGGGCAGAGCATCATTGCACCTCCATGCAGCTTTAGAAACATTAAAGTATGGGCTCTTCTCAGTGCACAATGAATACTTAAAAAAATACATATTCCGGATTTACCTGTTAAGACTTAAAATCTGTAGAATATCAGAGAAAAGGATCTGGATATTGGCAGCACTCAGAATTGCTCTGTTTGATGACAGTGCTGCTTTCAGTGGTGCGAAATAAACATCTCTCACAATTTCCAGCATCTGCACGTATTTTCTCTCACTCTGTAAGAGTTCCCTGACAACTCTAGTTCGCTTTTCTGCTGAATCCTTCTGGAGTATTCTCTCCTGTAGAGAAGTGTTAAGAACTCAAGTCAGTGATGGAGAAGTAGAAGTGCTGAGCAGTCAGGCAGCTACATGGAGAACTCCCCCCCACCACCCCTTGCTGGTTTGTGCTGTTCAGGTTGAAGGGGACTTCACAGGGGGCTGTGGAGGACCCCGCTGTCCATCACTTGTCCCCAGTATCACCAGAGAGCCCCTCATATCAGGCCAGCCTGATGGCCAAGTAGAGAGGAGAATTTTAATCTTGGATCTAAAGGAAGGCAGTTTGAAAATTTACTTTTATCCATCTGTCCATCCAAATCAATATTAGGTATCTTATGCTGGTGCTGGCCATGTAATGATGAGAACAAGACAGAGTCCTGTCTTCATGGAGGTTACAGTCTAGTGAGGAAGCCTTTGGCTTGTCTACCCTTGTTTGTTTTCCTATTTCTTTTTCCAAGTAGTGTTTTATTGATTATCCTGCAAATAGAAAAACTGAAATGAGCTAGCCCTCTGCTACAGTTTGAATGTGTCCCTTCCAAAATTCAGGTGTAGCCAATGTGACAGTATTAAGAAGTGGAGCCGTGAAAAGATGACTGGGTCATGAGGACTCCTCCTTCATGTATGGGATCAGGTGCCCTTAGAAAGGGGCTTGGCAGAGGGAATTGGTCCTCTCTTGCCTTCCACCATGTGAGTACTCCAAGAGAAGGCCCTTGACAGATGCCAGCACCTTGATCTTAGATTTCCCAGCCTCATAAAGAACTTCTGTTCTTTGTAAATTACCCAGTCTCATGTATTCTATTGCAGCAGCATGAACAGGTGAAGACAGCTTTTTATTATTAGCTAGTTTGCTTCTCCAACTGACATATGAAAAATCTGAAGCATATGCTCTTCTTTCAGTATTAAGGATCTAACTTCAGTATTAAGGATAGACTTGGAGCTATGAGCCCATCTCTCCTGACTAGCCAGGTTGCCAGATGTGCTATGTTATATTTCCAACTCTTGTTTTATTTATTTATTATTTTACTTTTTTTCTTTTGAGATGGAGTCTCATTCTTTAGTCCAGGCTGGAGTGCAGTGGTGCGATCTTGCTCACTGCAACCTTCGCCTCCCAGGTTCAAGTGATTCTCCTGCCTCAGCCTCCCAAGTAGCTGGGACTACAGGTGCATGCCACCATGCCCAGATAATTTTTGTATTTTTAGTAGAGACAGAGTTTCACCATGCTGGCCAGAATGTTCTCGATCTCTTGACCTTGTGATCCACCCACCTCAGCCTCCTAAAGTGCTGGGATTACAGGTGTGAGTCACCATGCCCAGCCTCTTGTTTTATTTTTTAATGCAGAGGTGAAAATCATACACTAGCCTAAAGAAATTCCATAGCCTGATGTTGTGTGTGCTATGTTTATATGGAGAGAGAAATTACTTTTTATTGCTGGTACTAGATATTTTTTTTCTTTTATCTGCATGTTTCAAAAGCTATAAAATGAGCATCTTTATAACAGAAAATCTATAATATCTAAATTTCAAAAACATAATGTCCTTCAATTTGAGCCTAGGATTATTATTTTCCCTCCAGCCCTAAATATACCCCACACTGCCCCCAATAAAATATGACAATACTGCTTCTGCCACTCCTGGTGCTGCTTGTGTTCTCATTCAGTGCAGACCTGAGGTAACTCCAGCACTCACCATGGTAAACAGAAAGCTCAAGGAAGGAGTCAGAACTGCTCACATTAATTTTAAGGTGGTGGGCAGGATGGTTCCTTGGTACAATTTAAGATTAACAGGCATACACCACTTAGTAATAACCACTAAGTAAACTAAGTAAACTTAGCTTACTTAGTACACTTAGTAAACTAGTGACAAGCAAGGCTTGTCAATGAGGTGGATCAGATTCCAATTTGTCAGATGGCCAATCAGTGAAACAGAAACACCTGCAAAATTGGAAATGGAGGTTAAAGATGCAATTGATGTGTTTCAGCAGCAGAAGGAGTCGTCCAGTAAAAAGAGAACCTGCTACTTTACGCCAGAGGCTATTCTTACAGACCAAGGGTGCATTCTCAACTGCAATTTGGTTCCACTACATCCTAACTATTACAGTATAGTTTTCTCTGTTCTTTCATTTCCTTCACCATTCCTTTATTGTACATAAGGTTAACTGATGAATGTGCACAAGGATTTTTAAAAAAATTAGTGGCTAATGATACGTGTTGATCAACACAAATGGAGATGAGAAGGTGAAAAATGCTTCTGTGAAAAGACCTCCTTGGCCAGGTACAGTGGCTCACGCCTGTAATGCCAGCACTTTGAGAGGGCGAGGCAGCTGGATCACCTGAGGTCAGGATTTCGAGACCAGCTTGACCAACATGACAAAACCCTGTCTCTACTAAAAATACAAAAATTAGCCAGGCCTGTTAGCACATGTCTGTAATCCCAGCCACTCAGGAGGCTGAGGCAGGAGAATCACTGGAACCTGGGAGGCCAAGGTTGCAGTGAGCCGAGATCGTGCCACCACACTCCAGCCTGGGCGACAGAGCAAGACTCCGTCTCAAAACAAAAAAAAAAAAACACCTCTTTTCTCCCTTCATGGGATGCACATTCAGCAGTTATCTTTATATTCCAATCTGTTATTTTGCTCTCATTGTTTTAACAACAGCAATATATACATATACATATATATATATATATATATGTAGTTTTCATTGTCAAACCTTTTGTTGTTATCTTGAGACCACTGTCAGGTATTATTACCAATAGTCATATATATATATGTATATATGTGTGTGTATATATATGTGTGTGTGTGTGTGTATATATATATAAATCCTTGCATACCTTGTTCAATTGGAGAATTCTAATGTTTTTCATTTATCATTGTAACATGAAGGGCAAATTTTATAACATTTCTGTACCTACCTCTTATATGTAGGACAATCTGTCTTTAAGTGAGGATCAATTAGTTGATAAAAATGATTCCCAGATAGTTTTTCCTTCAAGTCAAGCACCCTGTTGTTTAAATAAGTGTCTTGTTTAAAATGAAAAAATGTGTAATGCTATGTGATCTTCACCAAGATGCGTTAACCATAATTTCACTAACTGGAATTATAATGTAAAAATAGCTTAAGAGAAAAATGAGAGAACTCACTGTAGTTGAAATACCATAAACACACTTTTCTTTTTTTCAGTTTTTTATTTTGAGACAGGGTCTCCGTCTGTCACCCACGCTGAAGTGCAGTGGTGCAATCATGGCTCACTGCAGCCTCGACCTCCCAGGCTCAAGCGATCCTCCTGCCTCAGCCACCAGAGTAGCCACCACAACAGGCTAATTTTTATATTTTTTTTTTTGTAGAGACAGGGTTTTGCCATGTTGCCCAGGCTGGTCTCAAACTCCTCTGCTTAAGCGATATACCCACCTTGGCCTCCCAAAGTGCTGGGATTGCAAGCATGAGCTGCCAAACTCTTCTTATTTTCCAAACACATGGTCTGTATAGACTACCTATTTAGACATATCTAATGAGGTAAAACATACATCTGCATCCCACTTGTCAGTTGGCTTACAGCCCATATTATTTTTTAATATTATATGTGTATTTCTATATGTATGTATTTTTAAATATTGGAGTTATCCAACATTTATAATCATTTTGAACTAAGGTTTTCATTGTCAAACCTTTGGTTGTTATCTTGAAACCACCGTCAGGTATTATTACCAATAGTCAGATGAGATACCCTCATATCCCCTGCTCTATGCAACACGTTCCTCCTGGGAGTTCCTAGGGATGGGTTTGGGGCGAGTGGGCACCCATGTCCTGGGGCTCCACGGCCTGCGCTGTCTGCAGCAGACGGATACAGCGAGGGTGTCTGGGGCTGGGAGAGAGCCCCAGGTCTGAGCTCAGGGCTGCAGGACTTAAGATTTTTCTTGCCCAATTGTCTGGCCTTAGGGAAGTCATTTGACTTTTTCTCCCCCATGTAACTTTTCTTAATTCTAGTCCTTTGTCTATAAAATGTGGCTAGGAATGTGTCTTTTATAGGATTTTGAGAATGAAAGGTGATAAGAAGTGTGTCCGTGTGTTGAAGAAAACAAAACAACGTGCCATGCCCTGGGCTACACAGGATGGGACTGGCCTCTGCCGAGGCTGCAGCTTCCTCCACACTTTACCTTTGACATAGAAAGACGGAGCCCTAGACATTGCGTTCATTAGACTCAACTTTTGAAGTCAGACTGTAAGTTGGTAGATTAATTAGAAACTGTGAGGCTTTGTCCCCATGCCATTTCTTTAAAAGACATCCTAGTATCATAGAGGAAAGTCAGGGAGTAACAACCAGATTGGTTTTGCTCCAAGATGGTTACACTGCTGTCCTTCTGGCTCAACTTCTTTTCAGTCCAGGGCTTATTTGAAAAATAAGTCTGCTAGCTGAATTACCTCTAATTATACTTGAGGTTTTTCTTTTAATCCCCCAAAGGGAAATTTTCAAGGAAAACAAAGAACTAACCAGAATAAAGGCTGAAATTTCACTGTCAGGAGCAAAACCAATGGTAAATTTGCATTATGTAATAATTAGCTTACCAGATTAATCAGTGCTTCAAAATTTAAATCATTTTTGCTGAGCCTGGACTTTGTGTCCCAAGAATTGTCTTCTACAACACTTCTTTCCTGAAGATTGAATGGAAACTTGGTTATTGGAGGCAGGTCTTGGCATCTCTGAAAACTCAGTACTGTGCCTGCAGGAGGCCCTCAGAAGCCTCTGCCTTCAGCCCCAACCACAGTGTTCCCTACACACAATGAGTTAAGTGCTTGCAAATGGGATGCCACTCTTAAATTTTATGGTTTTTAAAAATAGCCTTTGCTTCCTTTGAACTACATAATAGTTGAAAACTAAATCCAGCAAAGCTCCCTCTTCCCTGGGAGCCAGGGGAGTCATGCTGGCCTGGGGCTCCTCCCAGGCTTAGAGACTCACACACATTCCTGGATAACAGGCTTCTTTTTTTTTTTCTTTTTCTTGAGCCGGAGTCTCACTCTGTCACCCAGGCTGGAGTGCAATGGCACAATCTCGGCTCACTGCAACCTCCGCCTCCCAGGTTCAATCCTGCCTCAGCCTTCTGAGGAGCGGGCTTCCAGGGCCCGCTACCACGCCCCACTAATTTTTGTATTTTTAGTAGAGATGGGGTTTCGCCATGTTGGCCAGGCTGGTCTGGAACTCCTGACCTCAGGTGATCCGCCCACTTCGGCCTCCCAAAGTGCTGGGATTACAGGCGTGAGCCACCGAGCCTGGCTAGGTAAGAAGCTTCTGCCTCAGCTCTGCTCTGTTCCTTCTCAGTTGAGGGCAAATAGGTTATTTTATTTTTAAGATCCAGAAGGAAAAGCTCACAAAACTCACTCCTTTTTTTCCCACCAAGTGAAAATGTGTCAAAACCAGTTTGCACACCCTTTCTAGACCTGCATATTTAAATAAGGCTTATTCTTTCTTCACTGCCTTGTTAACTATTCTTACTGTGGCCTCCCTAAAACTTAGCACATTTTTTTAAAAAGCCCTCCACCCCCACCCCTGCT
The DNA here is from genome assembly GCF_000951045.1 of Mandrillus leucophaeus. Classification (NCBI taxonomy): domain Eukaryota; kingdom Metazoa; phylum Chordata; class Mammalia; order Primates; family Cercopithecidae; genus Mandrillus; species Mandrillus leucophaeus. The sequence goes on from NW_012101965.1 coordinate 486,277, forward strand.
GCCTGCAGCACGGCAGGGTCCACCCTGGCAACAGAGCAATGGTCCTGTGTTTATGTTGAGGGACGATCATGGTCAGCGGCCGTTATTGCTGCCTTCCTCATCAACGATGAAACTACCAATGGCAACCCTTGGATGTCCAGGGATGATGCTGGAAGAATAACTTCAATTTGTAACCAAGACTCCTTTTACCTTACTCTACTGAGGCAAAAACAAATTTTTATTTTGGAGATGTCACATTGCTCTGGCAGCCTGAGCCTCTGCAGAAGAACCCAGGTCTGCAAAGCTGCAGCCAGCTAGCTCTAGTCCTAGATGGCAGGAGGTCCCGCCTGAGCCTAAGTGCTTCCTGTCTGCTCCAGGGAGTCTTCTTATGATTTCTTTTCTCCTCTGCTCTGTGGCTGTCTCATACCAGCCCCGCATGTATCCATACTTATGGTTTGGGTGGAGGGAGGAGATCTACTTTGTTTCGTTTTGAGACAGGGTCTCACTTTTTCACCCATGCTGGAGTGCAGTGGTGCAATATTGGCTCACTGCAGCCTCCACCTCCCAAGCTCAATTGATCCTCCCACCTCAGCCTCCCAAGTGGCTGGGACTACAGGCACATGCCACCATGCCTGGCTAATTTTGTTCATTATTTTTTTAGAGACAAGGTCTCACTATGTTGCCCAGGCTGGTCTCAAATTCAAGTGCTCCTCCTGCTTTGGGATCTCAAAGTGATGGGATTACAGGCGTGAGCCACTGTGCCCAGCCAGTATCTTGCACTCCAGCGTGGGTGATGGTGTGAGGCTGTCTCAAAAAACAAAAACAAAAACTCTCAAGTTGGACCAAGATTAAGATAATGCAAACAGCACACAATTGTATTGTGGATCTCACAGATAAGGGAGCCATCTGTCTCTGGGAGATCACCTGACTACACAGGCTCACATGAAAGTTTATGCATTAAAATTCAGGTGTCATCATGGAACCCCCAGACCACCTTGGCTATTTTTAGAACCTGCTCACTTACAATTGGGCTTTGTTTCACATTCCGGCTCAGCAGCAACTCACTTTTTTAAATATAATTTTTTCTTTGTGGATAGGACATTGATTCGGCATAGTAATTTTGTTCGAACCTAAAATTGGCAAGGTCACTCATTTGATATTATATGTTTAACTGCCAGAATTTTTACAGCTTAATTCTAGATTCCGATGCTATCTTTTACTTAGTTTTTATGGATGAATTCAGACGAAGTAACATGGCAGAAACTTTGCACATTTATAAGACAACGATCATTTTGGGTTGGTGGGTCTTTGCCTTGGCTCTCCAGGACATATAAGGAAGACCATTAAAAAAAAGCTCGGAGAACATGTTAGGAATTTTTCTCTAGGATGGAGCATAGGCAGACACTATTTTCCAGAGACATTCTAGTCATTGCTGATGCTTCTGCCAGCAAACACTCAGCTGCCTGGATGAGGGGCCAGAAATAGTTGTGAAAATGACAGGTAGAGTTCAGGAACAATTATAATTCTGGCGGCCAGCCATCACCATGGTTGCATGGTATCAGTGTAAACATTATAGGCAGACAAAAACCAGGAGCAAATAATCACTGGGCAGCAGGATGGTAGGTAGGTAGGTAGGTGGATGGATAGATAGATACATGGATGGACACACACACATAGTCCTGGATTTGACAGATAATCCCTATTACGCAAGCCTCTCTGGGAGGGTTTGTTTTTTTTTTTTAATGAGATGGAGTCTTGCTCTTGTCACCCAGGCTGGAATGCAGTGCTGCAATCTTGGCTCACTGCAACCTCTGCCTCCCAGGTTCAAGGGATTCTCCTGCCTCAGCCTCCTGAGTAGCTGGGATTACAGGCACCTGCCACCATGCCCGGCTAATTTTTGTGTTTTTCATAGGGACA
>NW_012101965.1:488222-494717 GCF_000951045.1 Mandrillus leucophaeus
TTTTAGAACCTGCTCACTTACAATTGGGCTTTGTTTCACATTCCGGCTCAGCAGCAACTCACTTTTTTAAATATAATTTTTTCTTTGTGGATAGGACATTGATTCGGCATAGTAATTTTGTTCGAACCTAAAATTGGCAAGGTCACTCATTTGATATTATATGTTTAACTGCCAGAATTTTTACAGCTTAATTCTAGATTCCGATGCTATCTTTTACTTAGTTTTTATGGATGAATTCAGACGAAGTAACATGGCAGAAACTTTGCACATTTATAAGACAACGATCATTTTGGGTTGGTGGGTCTTTGCCTTGGCTCTCCAGGACATATAAGGAAGACCATTAAAAAAAAGCTCGGAGAACATGTTAGGAATTTTTCTCTAGGATGGAGCATAGGCAGACACTATTTTCCAGAGACATTCTAGTCATTGCTGATGCTTCTGCCAGCAAACACTCAGCTGCCTGGATGAGGGGCCAGAAATAGTTGTGAAAATGACAGGTAGAGTTCAGGAACAATTATAATTCTGGCGGCCAGCCATCACCATGGTTGCATGGTATCAGTGTAAACATTATAGGCAGACAAAAACCAGGAGCAAATAATCACTGGGCAGCAGGATGGTAGGTAGGTAGGTAGGTGGATGGATAGATAGATACATGGATGGACACACACACATAGTCCTGGATTTGACAGATAATCCCTATTACGCAAGCCTCTCTGGGAGGGTTTGTTTTTTTTTTTAATGAGATGGAGTCTTGCTCTTGTCACCCAGGCTGGAATGCAGTGCTGCAATCTTGGCTCACTGCAACCTCTGCCTCCCAGGTTCAAGGGATTCTCCTGCCTCAGCCTCCTGAGTAGCTGGGATTACAGGCACCTGCCACCATGCCCGGCTAATTTTTGTGTTTTTCATAGGGACAAGATTTCACCATGTTGGCCAGACTGGTCTCGAACTCCTGACCTCAGGTGATCTACCCACCTTGGCCTCCCAGAGTGCCGGGATTATAGGCGTGAGCCACTGCACCCGGCTGGAAGGGTCTTTAAAACAATTATCTCAGAGAAGCTTTCACTTTCCCCTCCTTTGTCTCCTGAGGCTTCTGAGTGAATATCCAGGTTTAAAAATAAACCCTAATGTAAGGAAAATCAGCTTTTCTATTTTTATCCTAATTCAACACTGACATTTAGCTGTGGTTCTTCCTCCTAGAGGTCTCAGCATTTCTTTTGTGGGCTTTGTGCCCAAGCTCTTTAGTGTTAAATAGTAGAGAATCAAATGAGAATCGAATACGTATTTTTTCTAATTCAATTTTTTAAAAAATCAAAGAAATTTCCAGGCATTAAGGAGTTTTGCATTTTTCTAGTTTTATTACAGGCAGACAATGTAGCAATAGAGGGCCTGATTTCCAGCAATAAGGAACTTTCAGCCCAAATTTCATGCATTATTTTATGAACGTGATTAGCTGTTCGGGTCAACAGCCAGTTGAAAAGACGTCATTCAGTTTGAATTTCATTTGGCAGAGGAACTTGAGGAGAAAGAGTCTCAGAGGAACTGCTCCGAGTCATCGTTCCCTTAGGTGTCAATGATCCCAGAAACGGTTCTCACCAAGAGTTAGGTCTTTCAAATGTGAGAGTGGCACTTCAGAGGAGGAAGCACCTTAGTTTTGTCCTTATTGCTTTCTTGCTACAAAGAGGGGCTTTTCTGGGATCTGTATGCCTGGGGTTTGAGGCGATAGCTTCACCCTTAGGAATAAAAGTGGGTGAAAGAATCCAATAAAGTTTCCAGGGAGTCAGGAATCAGCAGATGTTGAAAGGACTTCGGAAGAATTTGGAACCTGTGTAATGGGGTTATATATGTTGATCTTTCCCTTTAGTGAACCAGGGGAAAATGAATGGTATTAGAGGCCTGGGTGCTGTTTTTCAGGTTTTCATAGGCTAAAGGATGGATGGAGACTATGGCCACCCTTTTGGGAAGAATTATCTCCACGAATTTCAAAGAGATGGTGGCTGGCATAATGAGACAAAAACGGCAGCCTCTGACAAGCAGAAAGGGGAGTCTGGACTAAATGCCCATCTGGCGTTCCCACCCCGGGATTCCCATCCCAGCCCGCGCGTCCTGTTAACAGGCGCTAATCATGCTGCACCACCTATTTATGTATTGGCCTCATCCTCCACAAAGGCAGGAACTGTCTTATTTTGCTGCCCAGTCTCAGGATTTAGCAGAAGGTCTAGCATGTGGTTAGCACCTGCAAATATTTAGAGAATGAAACTAAAAAGATGAGGAATTGCCCTCTGCTTTAGAAGTTTCCTGAAAAGGTCGATTTAGGGGCAGGGCAGCCAGCAAGCAGAGCTCCAGCCTGTAAAGGGCTTAGATATCCCTGGAAGGCATTTAGACTCCTCTTGGGATGGCTGGGCGTGGTGGCTCAGGCCTGTAATCCCAGCACATTGGGAGGCTGAACCAGGAGGATGGCTTGAGCCCAGGAGTTCAAGGCTATGGTGAGCTATAATTGTGCCACTGTACCCCAGCGTGGGTGACAGAGTGAGGCCCCATCTCAAATAAATAAATAAATAAATAGATAAATAAATAAAATAAAGACTCCCTTCTCAGGGAGATGCTTATATCAGGTGATTGGGCAGAATAAGCCACTTGGGCACTTTGTGGCGGAAGGGGAGGACTAAAGTAAGGGTTGTGCTATGGTAACAGCAGAAAGGTAGGTCTTTTTTTTTTTTTTTTGAGATAGGGTCTGGCTCTATTGCCCAGGCTGGAGTGCAATGGCGCAATCTTGGCTCACTGCAACCTCTACCTCCCTGGTTCAGCGATTCTCCTGCCTCAGCCTCCCAAGTAGCTGGAACCACAGGTGTGCCTCACCACGCCTGGCTAATTTTAGTATTTTTAGTAGAGACGGGGTCTTACCATGTTGGCCAGGCTGGTCTCAAACTCCTGGCCTCAAGTGATCCACTCACCTTGGCCTCCCAAAGGGCTGGGATTACAGGCTGAGCCACTGCACCCAGCCAAGCATGGGTCTTAATGACGGCAGGTATGTGCTGCTGAGTTCATTTGGGGCGGCAGGCAGAGGGGATGCTGCCACCAGCAGTCCTCCGTGTGTGCTCCTGCCCGGCCCTGCACTGTCCTTTAAAGAAGCATTAACAAATACTTCCAGAATATCAGGTTAATAAGGCAACAAATGATTTGCCTGCTAGGGGTGCTCATAAGTCTCTTACTCCTAACAGCCCCCCATGGTGAGTTTGTGTTAGGGACTGCCATCCCACGCCTTCAAACATCAAAGGTGACTTCTCTATGGACATAAAATTGTTCTAAAACAGTATTTTCCCCTACATAGAAATCAGCTATGTGAATGAAAACATAATTCTCAGCATTTCTTGAATCCTGGTTATTTCATGTAACCAAGAATGCTTGGATTCTGAATATAGCACTTGCAAAATTATTCTTTTTTGCCTGATGAACTAGCTTTATTAATTATTTATTTATTTATGACAGAGTGTCACTCTGTTGCCTAGGCTGGAGTGAAGTGGTGTGACCTCTGCTCACTGAACCTCCCCGGGTTCAAGTGATTCTTCTGCCTCAGTCTCCTGAGTAGTTAGGATTACAGGCGTGCCACCATGCCCAGCTAATTTTTGTATTTTTAGTAGAGATGCGGTTTCACCACATTAGCCAGGCTGGTCTTGAACTCCCAACCTCAAATGATCTGCCCACCCAGGCCTCCCAAAGTGCTGGGATTGCAAGCGTGAGCCACCGCGCCCAGTCAGAACTCACTTTAAACCCATTTTTTTTCTTCAATGAATTTGAATCTCAGCTAAGAAAAAACAGAACTATTCTTAGTTTCACCCCCCTCAGAAAAAATTCCCCTGAAGTTCTCTCAAGGCTCAACTGTATAAATGGCAAAGCAAAATGCAAATTTCTAACTTTCCCCCACAACCAAATAGTGCTGCTCAAGTTAACGTAGTGCAGGCCATGCTTTTAAGTGGCTTAAGTATTACTCATATTATGAAACTACAAAACACCCTTTTTAATAATACTTCATGAAAATAAAATTCTTTGGAGAAATGACAAGTTAAAGCTTCCCAATAGAGCTTATATAATGGTTTATGAATTTCTTTATCACGTGGGTCTAACTCTACAGAAAAGCAACGGCATAAAAATGCAGCAGCAACTTTACCTTCATGAATAAACTGAATGTTGTCTTTGGGTCACATTTTGTTGGAATAACATTTCCTTCAAAATCTTTGCTCTCTTTACCACGTTTCTTCAGCAGAAAATATGACAAAAATTCCAGAGGTTTGTCCTAAAGAATGCCCCCCCCCCACCGCCAAGAAAAATTCCCATTTAAAACATTCATCTGAAATACAGGTGTTAACAGTGCAGCAGAAGAGAGAACACACTTTTTAGCAGGGATTTCAGCTTTCTACCTAATTAATTTACATGTCCAGAAAACCGAGCGACTAGTACTCAATTCGAGTCAGTACATGAGACTTTCTAGTTAATCTCATATTCCAGTTACCATACGTACTCTTGGTTCTCAACAATTTGTCACAATCCAGTTAAGACACCAAAGTTTTATGGGAGGGTCTCTCAAGATCTTTGGAACCAAAGTGGCCCACCCCATCCCCTCGGCCAAATGAGGAAAAGGGAACAGGAGGGATCTTGTCGTCTTTCACGGGGAAGAAGAAGGCCTGGGAAAGAGGCTGCAGTAGCAGAATTGCTAGGAAAAACATGCTGGGTCTCTCAAATTTGGTTCCCTCTCAGGCTATAGGTTTGAGCACCATCCAAATTATATCATACATGGTTATTTTTAAATAATTAGGTGGAAATAAGTACACTGAACTGACACCAAGCACGCTGAGTAATCCTTCGGTGTTTTGGGAGACAGTGCGGGGGCATCTCTGTGAATATCCCTGCTCATTTTATCAGCAAGACTCGCCAAAGGCCTTTCGTCATTGGGCTGCCTGAGCCTCACTGCGTAGCTGAGACTTCACAGAAGACAAACTACAGCTAATGCAGCTTCGCAGCCCCTACCCAGTGCAGGACAGCTACGCCCGGAGATGCCTGGTGCAGACCCAGAAGCCACACCGAAACAGGAGCAGATACTCGATAATAAGGAGAGAGAGAACGTGTGCAGAGACAGTGTTAAACTCACCCACAAAGTAGAATTATGATGGTGGAAAAGAAAGATTTGAGACTCTCCTTGAGAATTCCTTGGAAACTGGAGAATTTAGGTTATTGAATATGTTAACATCAGCCCTATCTCCATCCTATTCGTATTCCTGACTTCCCTCAGATGGAGAGCTGCACGTTGCATTTTCTTTCTTTCTTTCTTTCTTTCTTTTTTTGAGACTGAGTCTCTGTCACGCAGGCTGGAGTGCAGTAGTGGCACGACCCCAGCTCACTGCAACCTCCACCTCCGGGTTCAAGCGATTCTCCTGCCTCAGCCCTCTGAGTAACTGGGATTACAGGTGCCCACCACCATGCCCAGCTAATTTTTGTATTTTTAGTAGAGATGAGGTTTCACCATGTTGGCCAGGCTGGTCTCCAACTCCTGACCTCAAATGATCTGCCTGCCTCAGCCTCCCAAAGTGCTGGGATTAAAGGTGTGAGCCTGGCCACACTGCATATTCCTATAGCCATGCTGTCCTCTTTGGGGCTGTGAGAGCCGTCTGGAGACTGATCTCTCACCATTTTCTGAAATGTGGACTGGCTTCTTCTCACTGTTTTCTGAAGTGTAGACTGACCTTAATGAGAGAGAATCTTGGATCTGTGTCTGATGAAATTGTTTCTTTGGGCTTCTCCTACACCCATCCCCAGCCGAATTACTGATTTGCTTCTTTCTGTTCTGTTGTGTTCGCTTTCCCTTCCTCTCTCATCTAGCACCCCTTCCCTTCATCTTTTCACATCTGGTTCACACTTTCTCAGGTTTCTCCTCAAACTAGGAATTGGTTTCACTGTTGAGTAAAGTTTATGTGAAATATAAAGCCACTAGCATGTTTTACATATATATATATAAAAAGTCACTTCTGACTGAAATTAAGCACAAGACAGAAAACAGGGCACAATGTAATAAACTTTAAATAACCTAGAAGATTTTCCTACTTGTCTGTCTTGTGTACTTAACACATCTTGTGCCCAGAATCCTTAGTGGCTGTTCTCATAAACTGATGTCATTTCTCTGAGGAATTGTGCGCTGAAAGGGATAAACTGGTCAAAAAAATTAATAATAACTGCAAACAGAATGTATTTAAATGTTGGTTTTCATAGTTTACTTTCTTCAGAGAAAAGACTTACAGAATCTTCTTTTGACAACTCCATCAATCTATCTGCCAGAGCTTGTGCAGTCTCTTGGTTGTTCAGAATGTTGGTCATACCCATGGTGTCAAACATAAACTGCCCTGTAAATATAAGGCCACATGCCCTGTAATTGATTTATGCAAGAAATGTGATTTAAAAACAACAACTCAGTCCTCACAGTTGCTTTTTTTTTTTTTTTTTTTTTTT
>NW_012101965.1:495648-499002 GCF_000951045.1 Mandrillus leucophaeus
CCTGCCTCAGCTTCCCAAACTGTTGGGATTACAGGCTGAGCCACTGCACCAGGCTTCAAATATTTAAATATTTTAAAGTCCAAAGTAAATAACATGCAAACATACATACACAGACATCTTTTAATTTTTAAAATATTTTTAACACGATGCAGTTATTTAAAAAATTGTTGGGCCAGGTGCAGTGGCTCAAGCCTGTAATCCCAGCACTTTGGGAGGCCGAGGCGGGCGGATCAAGACCGCCCTTGGTCAGGAGATCAAGACCATCCTGGCTAACAGAGTGAAACCCCATCTGTACTAAAAAAACTACAAAAAGAAATTAGCTGGGCGTGGTGGCAGGCGCTTGTAGTCCCAGCTACTTGGGAGGCTAAGGCAGGAGAATGACGTGAACCCAGGAGGTGGAGCTTGCAGTGAGCCGAGATCGTGACACCGCACTCAAGCCTGGGTGACAGAGTGAGACTCCGTCTCAAAAAAAAAAAAAAAAAATTATTTTTCCATTTTCTTCTCATTGCCTACGTATATTATTTCATAAATACTCTTATCTTTAGCCAGGTGTGGCAGCTACTGGGGAGGCTGAGGCGGGCAGATCACTTGAGGTCAGGAGTTTGAGACCAACCTGGCCAACATGGCGAAACCCCGTCTCTACTAAAAATATAAAAAATAGGCTGGGCACGGTGGCTCATGCCTATAATCCCAGCACTTTGGGAGGCCGAGATGGGCGGATCACTTGCGGTCGGGGGTTTGAGACCAGCCTGGTCAACATGGTGAAACCCTGTCTCTACTAAAATACAAAAATTAGCTGGGCGTGGTGGTGCACGCCTGTAATCCCAGTTACTCGGGAGGCTGAGGGAAGAGAATCCCTTGAACCCGGGAGGCGGAGGTTGCAATGAGCCGAGATCACACCATTGCACTGCAGCATGGGGGACAAAAGTGAAACTCTGTCTAAAAAAAAGAAAGAAAGAAAGAACTAGGAGAAATACTTTCTCCGTGTTTACAACTTCATAACCATTTTTAAATAATGGTTGAACACCTCCTAAATGTGATAGAGTAGGTAGTACAAATAAGCAGGAAGGCAAATCCCTGTTTTGGAGGCATTTCTGTAAAGAGACATAGGACACATATTGACAGATATCTGCATGCACGCTTGTGTGTTACAGCTCTTGTGTAGATGGTAACTATGTAAACAGACCTTAAATATGGAGCTGGGCAGAGGAAAAGAAGAAAGGCATAGATAGAGGGTGATTTGATTCATACGGTGTTTTAGTCAGGCGGAAAGTAGTAGGGGAAAAATTGAATAGATATGAATAGTTGCAGATGAGAAAAAGAAAAACTCTTTACCTAGGTGGCGAAATACACTTAATTTTACAGAATGGACTAATTTAGGAAAAGATGCAAAGTGGAGGAAGTAAATTGTTTTCAAAGGGCTCTGCTGTGATCATTCATTCCATCATGGGGCTGGAATGTGAATGGAAAAATTCATTCAACCATGTCCAATAGACTCAGCAAAGGCCCATGGAGCCCATCACTAAATTATATTTTTTAGATAGAAAATAAATAGAATTTAAATTGTAGAAGAATTTATATAATAGTTGCTGGGGTATAAGAGGTGCTTAACTTTCAGAGCAAACTCTAGTGGGAAAAGTGCACAGCTCTCTGGCTTAGCAAACATCAAATTGTGTCCAGGTAAATAAGTGACAAAGAATTAATAAGGTGGTAAAATGTTAAAATAAGAACCAGCTTCAACATTTTTGAACCTGAATATATTTGTTCTTAGCGGGTATTCATTGCATTTGAAAGGAAGTGTGAGCAACCTAGGAGATAAAGTTTTACTGGAGTTAAAATTTTACTTGTGCCACAACTAGTATTCACTCGGGATATGAAAGCAACTTCATAATTAACCTGCAACAGAAGTAGCAAGACTGCTTACCTATCATCCTGCCACTGATGCTCTTCTGCAGTTCCTTGAAGAGAGGATACAGCTGCTTCCTTACTGTTTTCAAGGTTTCTTCTAGGAAGTCTGCGAAGCTGGACCATGTCTGTAGCTTTGCTTCGCAGAAGTAGATGGAATAGGGGGCTTTTCCCCATTGGGATCCCAGCCAATCACTAAGAACTGACAAGATTTTCTTCTGTTATTATTGCAGGCCTGAGCTCAGATGAAAGAATTCTACGTCTTGTTTAAAGTACAACAAAAACTTAGTTGCATTTTATTGAGTTTATTATCGTTTCTCATTAGAAGACTAAGACAAACACCCATCCTCTGTTTTCAAAGGTAAAATTAGAAACTCAAAAAGGATTCAATGAATCATTTCAAATGCATCTCTTTGATAGCTGAGGCTGACGTATTCCATTCAAAGTTAAAACAAAACAAAACAAAACAGCTGCTGGATTGTGCATTGGGAAGCTGAGAAGTCATCTAAGGAAGAATGCATTGCTGTATCTTTCCAGCCTACAAGTGAAAACACAAGAAATCCCACACTACACGGCTTCCCCATCAGGCCACTGAAAGTCAACCCTGTCATAGCCAAATCCTTATCTTTCTTAAATTATGTCAAACTGCTACCTCGCTCTACAAATCTGTCTACAGGACTATAACAGATGCTTAAAGAAAGTTTCTCTTCTTAAAAAACAATTACTGGATGATGCACTGGTATGTTAAATTTGATTTTCTGTCCTGAGTGGATACATAGCCTTACTTGCTTTGTTTCCTCTACTGTTACTGATAGACATGTGGAAAGCTTCACAACATGTTTTTGTTTTTGTTTTTGTTTGAGACAGAGTCTTGCTTTGTTACCCAGGCTGGAGTATAGTGGCGCGACCTCGGCTCACTGCAACCTCCGCCTCCCAGGTTCAAGCAATTCTTGTGCCTCAGTCTCCCAAGTAGCTGGGATTATAGATGCATGCCACTACTGCCTGGCTAATTTTTGTATTTTTAGTAGAGACGAGGTTTCACCATGTTGGCCAGGCTGGTCTCTAACTCCTGAGCTCATGATGCCCCTGCCTCGGCCTCCCAAAGTGCTCGGATTACAGGTGTGAGCCACCGCACCCCACTACTGCCTGGCTAATTTTTGTATTTTTAGTAGAGACGAGGTTTCACCATGTTGGCCAGGCTGGTCTCAAACTCCTGAGCTCGTGATGCTCCTGCCTCGGCCTCCCAAAGTGCTCGGATTACAGGTGTGAGGCACCGCACCCAGCCACAACATACTTTTTTTTTTTTTTTTAAATAAGAAGAATGAGAACAAGAGAGGGAAAAGGAGGATGAATAGGAGGAAGGGAAGGCAGAGGAGGAGAAAAAGAAGAAAACCTGTTCCCAGCCAGATGTGGTGGGTCACGCCTGTAATCCCAGCACTTTGGGAGGCC
>NW_012101965.1:499052-501597 GCF_000951045.1 Mandrillus leucophaeus
TTAAATAAGAAGAATGAGAACAAGAGAGGGAAAAGGAGGATGAATAGGAGGAAGGGAAGGCAGAGGAGGAGAAAAAGAAGAAAACCTGTTCCCAGCCAGATGTGGTGGGTCACGCCTGTAATCCCAGCACTTTGGGAGGCCAAAGTGGGTGGATCACAAGGTCAAGAGATCGAGACCATCCAGTCCAACATGGTGAAACCCCATCTTCACTAAAAATACAAAAATTAGCCGGGCATGGTGGCGGGCGCCTGTAGTCCCAGCTACTCAGGAGGCTGAGGCAGGAGAACCGCCTGAACCCAGGAGGCAGAGGTTGCAGTGAGCCAAGATCGAGACCATGCCATTGCACTCCAGCCTGGTGACACAGCAAGACTCTGTCTCAAAAAAAAGAAGAAGAAGAAAGAAAGAAAGAAAGAAAGAAAGAAAGAAGGAAAGAAAGAAAGAAAGAAAAAAAGAAAGAAAGAAAACCTGTTCCCTATTACCAGCAACAGTGTTCACAGCCTGCTGCGCTCTGCTAGGCCAGTTCCTCTCTCCACAGAGCCAAATATGCTATCATTTGGTGACGTTGCTATATTAACTAAAATTAGCAAGTGACCTCTGCTTCAAAACTATATTAGGTCAATGCACTTTTGTTTTATCTATAAAGAATCTTTTCCCTTACCAGTTTCACAATTGTGCCAGTTTTCCCAAGTTCTAAAAGGCCCTTGGCATTTAGGAGTAGAGAAGCAATGCTTTATATAGTTTGCATCACTCTCAGCCCTACTTGATAGGAATCAAGGGTGTTTTAAAGCAGAAAATGACTGGCGTCAGTGTAACAAAGCAATTTGACTCTCTTGTTGGTCAGCCCATGTTACGTTTTAATCTGAATTTGCAGCTTTAGTACCTAAATGAAAGTTTGCTTTCAGGTGTATTTTCTCTGATTGTTTTTCCTCTCAGATAATGCTACTGTAATGGAAACTAAGCCAGCCTCTTTGCCATCTCTTCACAGCTACAATTTATTTTTCCAAATAAAACCATATTGACTATATTTTACCAAGAAAAGTTATTCTTTGTACTTATTATTTTTCTAGATCAGCAACTTTGCTTAATTGTTAAAGATTATGCTTTCAACAGAGTTTTTGTAAATGATGGTTTGGGGCAAATATGTACAATAAATAATTCTCTTCTAAGCAAATGACTGAATGATGTGAGATTACCTAGTTTGGGAAGTAATAGCGTTCCTTCAGGGGAGGAATGAAAGAGAGTAATGGATATCAGCCATACCAGTACTATTAACTGGATTTTGTCTTTTGATGATCCTGGAGTTGGCTTGTGTTATTGGACATGGCACTCAGCTCCCATAACACTTACTGTGCTGGTAAGAGCCAGTTGCAATCCCAGTGGGGGCCGTAAAGAATGTGCCAGTTAGTTGAGACAGCTGGGAAAGAACTTCAGTTCCTGCCTCTGCATAGTCAAAAATACTTTTGTTAGTTTACTCATATGTTTTGCCATGGAAGATGATATAACTTGGATATTTGTTCCCTCCAAATCTCATGTTGAAATCTAATCCCCAGCGTTGGAGGTGGGGCCTGGCAGGAGGTATCTGGATCATGGGGGCAGATCCCTCATGAATGGCTAGTGCCATCCCCTTAGTGATGAGTGAGCTCTCACTCTGAGGTCACACAAGATCTGGTTGTTTAAAAGTGTGTGGCACCTCCTCCCTCTCTCTTGTTCCCGCTCTAGCCATGTGACACACCAGCTGCCCCTTCACCCTCTGCCGTGATTATAAGCTCCCCAAGGCCCTCACCAGACGTCAAGCAGATGCCAGTGGCATGCTTCCTATACATCTCGGAGAACCACGAAGTAATTAAACTTCTTTTCTTTATAAATTACCCACCCTCAGGTATTTCTTTATAGCAATGCAAGAACAGACTCATCCAGAGCAGTTAAATATTACGTACGGGCACTAAAGAGATGGCCAAGAAAGGCCGCTAGCAGTTCTCGTCTTCCATTCAAACCACTCCATTGAACAGTCCATGAACACTTTATAGTTCACCCCTAAATACTGAAGCCGAAACAATCTGAGGACTAAACTACAGGATGGAGAAAGAGGGCATGGAGTTTGATCTGGGGCTTATTTTCAGATTTGGAATACCCAGCCCAAAGAAAGAGAAAAATCTATATATTTTTTCTAAAATAGTCTGACTCAAAGGATAAGTCTCATTGTAAGAGGACAGATTTTAAAAAGTTAAACACAGGATGGAATATGATGGTTAAAATTTAGCCCCTTCCCTGGGCAAAGACTTCATGACTAACACACCAAAAGCAATTGCAACAAAAGCCAGAATTGACAAATGGGATCTAATTAAACTAAAGCGCCTCTGCAGAGCAAAAGAAACTATCATCAGGGTGAACAGGCAACCTACAGAATGGGAGAAAATTTTTGCAATCTATCCATCTGACAAAGGGCTAATATCCAGAATCTACAAGGAACTTAAACAAATTTACAAGAAAAAAAGAAAAAAAAATACAAAAAAAACCCAACCCCATCAAAAAGTGGCCAAAGGAT
>NW_012101965.1:501852-512225 GCF_000951045.1 Mandrillus leucophaeus
AGTTGAACAATGAGAACACATGGACACAGGGAGGGGAACATCATACACCGGGGCCTAGGACGGTTGGGGGGAAAGGGGAGGGAGAGCATTAGGACAAATAGCTAATGCATGCAGGGCTTAAAACCTAGATGACGGGTTGATAGATGCAGCAAATCACCATGGCACAGGTATACCCATGTAACAAAGCTACACACACTGTACTTATATCCCAGAACTCAAAGTAAAAAATAAATAAATAAATAATAAAAAATAGCCCCTTCAGTGGCACAACATATAGACTGAATTATTTAATTCAGCATACAGGTTGAATTACTTGGAATGAAATGGGTAATTTATTTTAACTATTTGTGGTCCAAGAATAAATACTCCAAAATGCTTCAATTGCTTCATGAAACAAGATGACAGCAGCTGAAAGTTTGGGATGTCTCTCACCTACTGATGTCTACAGCACTTTCATTGACAAATTCATCAATGAAATCAAATAGAGAGTCCAATGTACATACATAGTCAATAGATTTCAACAAAGGTACAAATTAAATTCATTGGAAAAAGGATAGTAGTTATAAAGAACGGTGATGAAACAACTAGCCATATGTTAAAAAAAAATTTAACTTCTATCCATATCTCATATATCACATTAAAAAAATAGTCAAGTGGATCACAGACCTAAAAGTCAAACTTAAAGCTATAAATATTTAGAAAAAACATAGGAGAAAATCTCAGTGGCCTTTGGTTAGGCAAATTGTGTTTAGATATGATGCCAAAGCATGATCTATACAAGAACATTTGATATATTTGATTTCATCGAAATTAAGAACTGTACTTCAGGCTGGGCACAGTGGCTCGTGCCTGTAATCCCAGCACTTTGGGAGGCCGAGGTGGGCGGATCACCTGAGGTCAGGAGTTCAAGACTAGCCTGGCCAACATGGTGAAACCCTGTCTCTACTAAAAATATAAAAAAAGTAGCTGGGCATGGTGGCGGGCATCTGTAATCTTGTAATCCCAGCTACTCAGGAGGCTGAGGTAGGAGAATCACTTGAACCTGGGAGGCGGAGGTTGCAGTGAGTCGAGATTGTGCCATTGCACTCCAGCCTGGGTAACAAGAGCGAAACTCTGTCTCAAAAAAAAAAAAAAAAGAACTCTGCTTGAAAAGAAACTGTTCAAAGAAGGAAAATATAAGTCACAGACTGGAGAAAATATTTGCAAGTTACTTATCCAGTATGTGCAAAGAGTTCTTAAAACTGAATAAGAAACAAACAACCTAGTCTTTAAGATGGTCAAAAGAATGGCAAATAAGCATATGAAAAGATCTTGAGCATCATTAGTCATTAGAAAAATGCAAATTAAAACCACAGTGAGATACCACCACATACCCACCCGAATGGCTAAAATTAAAAAGACTGGCCATACCAAGTGTTAGAATGATGGGCAGCTAGAGTTCTCAGATACTGCTTGTGGAAATGTAAAATGCTAAAGTCACTTTGGAAATCAGTTTAGCTGGTGTTTTTATAAAGTTAAACATACACCTACCTATAACCTTGCCACTCTACTCCCAGGTATTCATCCAAGAGAAATGAAAGCATATGTTCATAGCAGCTTTATTTGTAAAAGCAGAAACCAGGAAGAACTCAAATTTATCTATCAACAAATTAATGGATAAACAAATTGTAGTATACATGTACAATGTAATAATTCCCAGTAGTAAAAAGGAGACATTGATACATGCATCGAATGGATAAATCTAAAATAATGATTGAGTGAAGAAAGTCAGACAGATAATACATACTATATGATGCCATTTATAGAAGATTCTAGGTCAGTGCTCACTTTGGCAGCACATATACTAAAACTGGAACAATACAGAGAAGATTAGTATGGCCTCTGCACATGGATGACCTGCAAATTTTTGAAATGTTCCATATTAAAAAAGAAAAAAGGAAAAGGGAAATTCTAGGCCAGGTGGGATGGCGCACGTCTGTGATCCCAGCAGGCTGAGGAAGGAGAACTGCTTGAGCCTAGGAGCTCAAGACCAGCCTGGGAAGCATAGGGAGACCCTGTCTCTACTAAACATAAAAAAATTAGCCAAGTGTGGTGGTGTGCGCCTGTAGTCCCAGCTACTCAGGAGGCTGAGGTGGGAGGATCGCTTGACCCCAGGAAGTTGAGGCTGCACTGAGCCTTGATTTCACCACTGCACTCCAGCCTGGGCAACAAAGCAGACCCTGTCTCAAAAAAAAAAAAAAAAAAAAAAAAAACCAGGAAAATTCCAGAAGATGAAAACTAATATACGTGAAAGAAAGACCAGTGGTTGCCTCAGGTTGGGGGTGGGGAGAAGCAGGACAGAGAAATTATGGAATGGCATGAGGAAAGTTTTGGGGGTAATGAATATGTTCATTTTCTTGATTTTTCTTATGGTTTCATGGGATAAGCATACATATGTCAAAATTTAGTCAATTGCACACTTTAGTTATGTACAGTTTATTGTATATTAATTATATTTTAAAATGTTTTTAATGCCAAAAAGAATGAGTCTCAGATTCTCAGATTTTTGGCTTATGCAGTAACTGTTGAATGATATTTTTACGGAGGAATCTGGGGAAGGGGTAGGTTTGGTGCTGGGGAGGCAATCAAGGGTCTGATTTAACTTTGAGGTGTCTATTAAATGTGCAAATTAAACATCCAGTATGAAGATTCCAAGTGGGAATTAGATATGAGTCTGCAGCTCAGAGATTTCAGAGCTGGAGACATAAATTTCGGGGTTCTCAGCATATAAATTATATTTAGAGTCATAGTGATATGGTTTGGCTGTGTCCCCACCCAAAGTCTCATCTTGAATTGTAATAATCCTCACGTGTCAAGGGTGGGACCAGGTGGAGATAATTGAATTAAGGGGGCAATCTGCCCATCCTCTTCTCGTGAGAGCAAGTGAGTTCTCATGAGATCTGATGGTTTTATAAGGGGCTTCCTCCTTTGCTTAGCTCTTATTTTTCTCCCTCCTGCCACCATGTGAAGAAGGACGTGTTTGCTTCCCCAGGCATGCAGAACTGTGAGTCAATTAAACCTCTTTCCTTTATAAATTACCCAGTCTCCGGCAGTTATTCATAGCAGCGTGAGAACGGACCAAGCGTGAGAAAGGAATAATACACATAGGAGTAGTGAGACTGCCTAGGGAGGAGAGTGCGTATGTGGAAAAGGAGAGAGGCTAGGATCAAGCCGTAGAGAATATTTAAGGATCCTGCAGAGAAAGAAGAACCTGCAAAGGAGACAAGAGGGCACTGAGGTAGGAGGAAACAGGGAGCGGGTGGTATTAGGGACAACAAGAGAAGGAGTATTTCAAGAAGGGGCGTTCCTCTGCATCAGATGCTTCCAAGAAGTCAAAGTGAGATGGGAATGGAGCAGGGACCACTGGATTTGAGCACGTGGAAGTCACTTACAGTCCTCCAAAAGCAGTGCCAGTAGAGACAGAGACCCATTGGAGGAGCTTGAGGAGAGTGTGGGAGGTGAGGAAGGAAGGCCTTGAAGCAGCAGCGTCAACATAACCTGGAAACTTGATAGAAAGGAAAATTCTCCAGCCCCACCCCGGACTTAACTTTGAGTCTGAAACTCTGCGTGGGACCCAGCAATGTGTAGTTTAACCAGCCCTCCAGGTGATATGGATGCACGCTCAAGTCTGAGAACCTCTGGTCTTGTCAATTGAAAAAGTGGCGAGGGAAAGCTTGTTGTCCTTTTATTTTTTTAAAAGACAGGAGATACTACAGGTGTTTCTGTTTGATGGAAACAATCCAATAAAGAGAGACATGAGGGCATAGGAGAGGATTGGATGTAGGAAGTCTGGAGAAGATGAAAGGCAACGGGCTAGATTCCAAGTGCAGTATCTGAGCTTGTTTCAGACGGGTGCTGCTTCCATCAAGGCAGAAAGGGAGACAGAATAAAAAGTAAGAGGTGGAGCTAGTGGTGGATTCGATGGTGGGAGGAAAATTAGGGAGTTCCCATATGATTCTGTTTTCTCAGGGAACTAAAAGGTGAGGTCAAAGCTGAGAGACAGGGTTATTGAAAGATTGTCTAAAGAGAAGAGATAAAATTGTCATCTTAAAGAGTGTGAAAATGGGCCGGGCGCGGTGGCTCAAGCCTGTAATTCCAGCACTTTGGGAGGCCGAGACGGGCGGATCACGAGGTCAGGAGATCGAGACCATCCTGGCGAACACGGTGAAACCCCGTCTCTACTAAAAAAAATACAAAAAACTAGCCGGGCGAGGTGCGGTGCCTGTAGTCCCAGCTACTCGGGAGGCTGAGGCAGGAGAATGGCGTGAACCCGGGAGGCGGAGCTTGCAGTGAGCTGAGAGATCCGGCCACTGCACTCCAGCCTGGGCGAGAGAGCAAGACTCCGTCTCAAAAAAAAAAAGAGTGTGAAAATGAATTTACCAAGGAAATTGCTCATCAGTGTTGCAATCCCATTTGACAGTTATGTCACCAAAGTAAAGTTAGACCAATCAGAACAGTTGTATCACTTACTCCAACAGTCTTTAAAGCTGCTTTAGTACCCACAGGTATAGCATGTGCAGAGAGTTGTGTTTTAACTAACTTTGGGATTTAGCCAGAAAAATTGGGATTTACCCAAAAAAGACAAGGAAGTTCAGATTCTTAGCAAGGGAGTGATGATAAAGTTGGGCCATTAAATCCAAGTTTAACAAGGAAGGAAGCAAAAATGAAGACGTGGTGATAGTGAAAAAGTTGGAGCGTGTAGGCTGGAGGTCTTAGATAAAGAATTGCTGGGCCAGGTGTGCTGGCTTATGCCTGTAATCCCAGCACTTTGGGAGGTCGAGGTGGGCGGATAATGAGGTTAGAAGTTCTAGACCAGCCTGGCCAATATGGTGAAACCCTGTCTCTACTAAAATTACAAAAATTAGCTGGGTGTGGTGGCCCATGCCTGTAGTCCCAGCTACTTGGGAGGCTGAGAAGAATCGCTTGAGCCTGGGAGGTGGAGGTTGCAGTGAGCCGAGATCACGCCACTGCACTCCAGCCTGGGCGACAGAGTGATACTCCATCTGGGAAAAAAAAAAAGACGAAAAGAATTGCTGTGGTGGGGGTATTTGAGTACATGGTTTGAAAATGGTTCTCAAAGATAAATACTTGAAATCAAGATTTTAGGGGTGATACAGCTACTGGGCTGACAAGCCTAAGAGGGATGCCTGAAGTGGTGGAAAAGAGATATTTGGACTGAGAAGTCAATGATCTTTGATGCATCCAGGTGAATATTACATTTGATGAGAATTTCGGGGCCCAGAATGGTGATGAGAAGCCTATTTTTTGAGTGTCATTAAGTTTCACTTGAGATAATTTTTATGTCACTGAATCCACTTTCCCCCCTTTATTCTTATTCTGCCTTTCAATACTTTCCCAAGTCCTTTCTTCTTCACTTAAAATATTTGTTTTGTTCTTATTATAAAAGTAATATTAGTTCATTACAGGAAATTGAGACAAAATAAATTAAAGGGAGAAAAAAAGAAAGGAAAACTCACTTATATCCAACTAGTGTCAACACCTTGGTATACATCCTTCCAAATCTTTTTCTATAAATACATACACCAACTCACACATGTTGTAAACAATGAGATCACACCATCCAACTCTTTGTAACCTAGTCTTTTAAAACTAAGTTCAAAAGTAGAAAAGTAGAAAAATTATAAAACGCATCTAGAAATAGGTGCTGTTAATATTTTGGTATATTTCCTTTTAGATTTTTCTATGCATATTTTCTTTTTTTTTTTTTTTTTCCTGAGGCAGAGTCTCACTCTGTCGCCCAGGTTGGAGTGTAGTGGTGTGATCTTGGCTCACAGCAACCTCTGCCTCCCAGCAGATTCTCCTGCCTCAGCCTCCTGAGTAGCTGGGATTACAGGTACCCACCACCACACCCAGCTAATTTTTTCTATTTTTAGTAGAGATGGGGTTTCGCCATATTGGCCAGGCTAGTGCTGAACCCTGACCTCAGTTGATCTGCTCACCTTGGCCTCCCAAAGTACTGGGATTACAGGCGTGAGCCACCACACCCGACCAGCGTATTTTCTACATAATTGAGATTTAAGAAATATATATATATAGAACTGGAATAACTTTGTAAAATTATTTACACGTTTTAAAAAATTCTTTCCCATTCTTTTTTTTCCTGTCCCCTGATTGAAGCCTGCCAGGGGCTTGCTTTGCATATGTCCAACAGTCCTGTGAAATTTGAGGAGTAGAAAGAATTTTAAAACTCACAGTTCCCCAAGGAATGGCTAACAACAACAACAACAACAACAAAACAGCATGAGATAATTTAATTTCACATTCCCTCTCCCCTGCTCTGCTTGGTAAAACATTGTCCATGAATACAGAGCTTTTACTGAACAGATCTCAAAGAGTGAATTTCACTTAATGCTTCTGAAGTTTCTCTTCAAGCATAGAAATCAACTTTGAATCACAGTTGCTGATTCTAGACAGGCAGCCACTTAAAATGATATCAGCAACCTTAGTCATTAGCCATACTCATCTTTATAAAGCGCTTCGCTGTTTTTAATATTATCTAAGAATATATACTATATTTATTATTTAAATATTTATGTCATCTTGATATTCACAAGTCCTTAAGACACACTAAGATACTGTTGTTCTAAATTTCATATGAGGAAATGGAGGTCCACAAGTTTGCCTAATGCCACAAAGCTAAACGATGGTGTGGATGGAACTCAAGTTCAGGTTGTTGGTCACCAAAGTTCATGCCTACTCCAGGTTCAGAAGGCGGCAGGGGGCGTTTCCTCGGATTGAATGATTATGGCTCCTATGATGGTCAGGCACCTTCCCCTATATCCTGGATGCTGGTTTTATTGTGTTTTCCAGAATAAATATAAATAATGCTGCTGGGTCTTGCCATTTAGGGACTGTATTTCTGCAGAGACAGGTTACTCTCATCACTATCCCTCACTGCTACTTTCCTGAAATACCTGGATATGTGACGTATAAAGAAAAAAGAAATTGAAGCATGAAATGTGACTGAATCATTTGACCCAGGGGCATTTCAGTAATTCACAACATATCCCCATGAAGTGGCAAGGCCACTCTCTCTGTACGAGGTGTTCCGAGCTAACCTGATGCTCCAAGGGGCACGAAGAAGTCCACGTGACCCCCTTCTTCTTCAGTGGCCACATAGCTTCCTAATTTCTCCCAGAAATCTCTCACTTCAGGCCTCAGTAAATTTTTAACACCAATTTTATAGCCTGAGGAAAAAAAAAATCAAAATGTCATATTAGTTGGTAACATAATCCTGAACAGAAATTATTAGCAGTTTGTGAAAATGTAAGCACAAAATCAAAATGCCATCTGCCTATAAGACCAAGATACCTGAGGCACCTCTGCTTCCTCCTGCACCGTGTCGGGGCCATCACCATGGCCCTGTTCTCCTTCACATCCTGGGTGAACTGGACAGTACGCACTCTGGTTGAGGACACTGCATTTCTGCCTCCACTGTGCCGCAGGGTAAGACATCAGGCGCATGCAGGGTTTAGGGTGGATGGCCAGCAAGCCATGGGACTTTGCAACCAAGTTCCAAAGTAGAACTGTTTCCCAGGATTGTCAATCAAAAAATAAATAGTGCAGAGCAGAAGTAAGGCTCTCAGAGATGGTAACCATCAACTGAAACTCTCCTTTTCTCTCACTTCCCGACAATTCTGTGTGATGATTCCGCTAAGCTGCATGGGTCTGGACCCATTTCTAAAGGAGTCCTGGAAACTCCACATTCCCAGGCTCTGGGGATGAAATGAAAACAGGCAAAGAATTCTGGTGTTTCACTCCCTCCCACTGAGGGGGAGAAAGGACTTCTTCATGTGACAGGGTAGCCGACTTTGTTTTGATGTTGTTTTGAAAGCAAAAGCTTTTGGGAAAACACCACAATTATACAGAAGGAAACTAGTTGTTTGAGGTATTTTGTCATTGTTACTGTTGCTTAAAAAAAAAACTAAGGGCCAGGAGCGGTGGCTCATGCCTGTAATCCCAACACTTTGGGAGGCCGAGGCAGGCGGATCACAAGGTCAGGAGTTCGAGATCAGCCTGGCCAATATGGTAAAACCCCATCTCTACTAAAAATACAAAAATTAGCTGGGCATGGTGATGCATGCCTGTAGTCCCAGCTACTCAGGAGGCTGAGGCAGAAGAATCGCTTGAACCCTGGAGGCGGAGGTTGCAGTGAGCCGAGATTGCGACACTGTACTCCATCCTGGGCGACAGAGTGAGACTCCATCTCAAAACAAAACAAAAAAAACAAAAAAGCAAAAAAACACCCAGAATAAGGAAAAGGCAGAGTTTGAAAACTTTTCTTACCTGGAGAACAAAAAGGCTGAGATCAAGAAATTCTTATAGGACATTCTACACGAGATAAACTTACTCCCATCATATAAACTTGCCAATATCTCTGCACCATTTAGAGAAGAATTACTATGTCATTATACATTTAAACCCCAAACAAATAGTATCTGTGCTTTACTTTGGGAGGACATAGAAAAACGATGTGGAACACAACTTGCCCTAGGGACAGGTAAGCTAAACAGGGAAAACCAGAAGTAAGGTAAAGTGAAACAAAAGACAATTCGTTTCTGCCAATGATAAATTTCACTGAAACTTTCCAAGTACATGAAGTCCCAACCACAGAGATGGCAATTTGACAGGTGACTCAGGGACTCACTTTGCCATTTTGCTGGTTTACTCCAGCCATATCTGGGACCATCTTATTCCTTCTCTCCCCTCATCCCACAATGATGGAAGAGTTCAATTGCGTAAGTTTTAAGACAATTTTACTTTAAGTGTAAGCAAGGAAGAATGTAAGTTATAAGAATAGAAACTAGATATTTACTTCTAAAACATTCATCATCTCTTTCTCCTGAACAAAAGTAACCATTGAGGTTTGTTTTGAGGGGCAGGGGGTTGGGGGTTTTTGGTTTGTTTTTGCTTTTGTTTTTGTTTTTTTTAAGACCAGGTCTTGTTCTGTAGCCCAGACTGGAGTGCAGTGGTTCAATGGCTCACTTCAACCTCTGCCCCGCTGGGCTCCAGGGATCCTCCCACCTCAGCCTCCCAAGGCGTAGCTGGGACTACAGAGGTGTGTGCCACCACACCCAGTTAATTTCTTTGTATTTTTTTGTAGAGATGGGGTTTCTCCATGTTGCCCAGGCTGGTGTGGGCTCCTGGGCTCAAAAGAGCCACCTACCTCGGCCTCCCAAAGTGTCAGGATTACAAGTGTGAGCCACCATGCTCCACCCCATTGAGATTTTTGATAGCTGCCCTGTAACAAGTTGACGATATCAGTCATTCCTTTCCTTTGTAGTATAAGCCAACTAGGAATATAATAAATGTTAGTGTATACCAACTTATAGCTCTTGGTATTTGCTATTAAAATTGCTGCACTTTCATCAAATTTAAAACTTTTGTGCATCAAAGTGTATAATCGACAGAGTGAAAATGAAATCTATGTAATGGGAGAAAATATTTGCAAATCATATATTTGATAGGGGGTTAATATTTGGAATATATGAACTCTAACTCAACAGTGAAAAAAATCAAATAACCTACTTTTTAAAAATGTGCAAAGGACATGAATAGACATTTCTCTAAAGAAGATAACCAAATGGCCAACAAGCCTATGAAAAGATGCTTGACATCACTAATCAGAGAAATGCAAATCAAAACCACAATGAGATATTACATCCATTAGGATGGCTACTATTAAAAAAAAAAAAAGGCTAGGCATGGTGGCTCACACCTGTAATCCCAGCATGTTGGGGACTGAGGTGGAAGGATTGCTTGAGGCTAGGTGTTCCAGACCAGCCTGGACAATATAGTGGGACCCCATCTCTCAAAAATAAAAATAGAAATTAGCTGGATATGATGGTGTGCATCAGCTACTCAGGACGCTGAGGAAAAAGGATCACTTGAGCCTAGGAGTTCGAGGCTACAGTGAGCTATGATCACGCCACTGCATTTCACCTTGGGCAACAGAGCAAGGCTCTGTCTCCAAAAACAACCAACAAAACAAAACAAAAAATAAATAAAAAGCACAGATACATGCAGAAAATAAGTGTTGGCAAGGATGTGGGATGTGTAGAGACTGTAACCCTTGTGCACTGTTGGTGGGATTAGGAAATGATGCAACTGCTATGGAAAACAGCATCGAGATTTCTTTTTCTTTCTTTCTTTTTTTTCTTTTCTTTCTTTTTTTTTTTTTGAGATGAAGTTTCATTCCTATTGCCCAGGCTGGAGTTCAGTGGCGTGATCTCGGCTCACTGCAACCTCCACCTCCCGGGTTCAAGCAATTCTCCTGCCTCAGCCTCCCGAGTAGCTGGGATTTCAGGCATGCA
>NW_012101965.1:512920-513507 GCF_000951045.1 Mandrillus leucophaeus
GGCCTGTGGAAAGGAGAAGAGAGAAGTTTGTTTTCAGTGGGCACAGCGTTTCAGTTTTGCAAGATGGAAAATTTTTGGAGATCTGTTTCACAACAGTGTGAACCAACAATACTGAACTGCACACTTCAAAATGGTTAAGACAGTCATCTGTTTCTTGAATCAAAATTTGAAAAAACGGTCATCAAAAAAATTGCTTCAAGTCAAGGTGTGGTGGCTCACCCCTGTAATCCCAGCACTTCAAGAGGCTAAGGCAGGAGAATCACTAGAGCCCAGGAGTTTGGGACCAGCATGGGCAACATGGAGAAAGCCCATCTCTACAAAAAATACAAAAATTAGCTGGGCGTGGCGGCACACACCTGTGGTCCCAGCTGCTTAGGAGGCTGAGGTGGGTAGATCACTTGAGCCTGGGAAGTCCAGGCTGCAGGGAGCCGTGATCACACCACTGCACTCCAGCTTGGGTGCTTGGGTGACAGAAAGAGACCCTGAATCAAGAAAAAAAAAAAAAAAAAGCTTCACTTTTTTCATAAAGCCAAAAAATCAATACATCTTAGCAACTTGGAACTGAAATAGTCCTCCGAAAGTCATAC
>NW_012101965.1:513557-514175 GCF_000951045.1 Mandrillus leucophaeus
ACCACACCCGGCTAATTTTGTATTTTTAGTAGAGACAGAGTTTCTCTATGTTGGTCAGGCTAGTCTCAATCTCCCAACCTCAGGTGATCCACCCACCTCAGCTTCCCAAAGTGTTGGGATTATAGGTGTGAGCCACTGCAGCAGGCTGGAGATTTCTTTAAAAGGTAAAAATAGAACCATCATATAATCTGTCAATCTCACTTCTGGTACATATCCAGAATTGAAAGCAGGATCTCAAAGAGATGGTTGCATACCCATATTCAACAATAGCAGCACTATTCACGGTAGAAGTGGAAGCAACCCAGTGTCCATCAGTGGATGAACAGGTAAACAAAACGTGCTGTATATATGCCCTTAAAAGGAACACATACAACACGGATGACCTTTCAGGACGTTATACTAAGTGACAGAAGCCAGTCACGGCCAGGCAAAGTGGCTCATGCCTGTAATCCCAGCACTTTGGGAGGCTGAGGCAGGTGGATCACTGGAGGTTAGGAGTTCAAGACCAGCCTGGCCACCATGCTGGAACCCCATCTCTACTAAAAATGTAAAAATTAGCCAGGCATGGTGGTGGACACCTGTAATCACAGCTACTTGGGAGGCTGAGGCAGGAGAGTC
>NW_012101965.1:514990-521428 GCF_000951045.1 Mandrillus leucophaeus
AAAAAAAAAAAAAAAAAGCTTCACTTTTTTCATAAAGCCAAAAAATCAATACATCTTAGCAACTTGGAACTGAAATAGTCCTCCGAAAGTCATACTGTGGACAAACTGCACAGCACGAAGTTGCATGCAGTTGTTCATCGTCAATCCCCAGGCCTACCTTGGAGTAAATTGATTTCTCTGCTATCTCCATCGCTAAATATTCCCATGCTCTGTGCCTTCCTCCCGTCCAGAGCTTTTTCTATCAGATGCAGCAGGCTCTCCAGGGTTACGCTGTGTTCATATACCACAGAAACGACACCAGCCTTCACGCTCTCCACTACCATCTGGAGAATGAAACCAAAGTTGCAGGAGCCGAGACCCACTATTTTAGAATATTTATTAATGAAAGAAATAGAATGGATACAAAATGTGCCGTGATTTCTAAAGAATTTTCAGAGATTATGGAAGAAGATAAGCTTCCTCCTTCATTGGTTTCTATTAAAATTAGTTTATTTCTAATTATAAGAGGAGAAAATTAAGTACACATGTAACTCCACTCAGAGATAAATACTATTAACAATTTAGATTATTCCAGCCTTTTTATCTTTGTGCACAACATGCACAAAGACATATAAATAACTTTTAAAAAGTAATAGTGGCCAAGCACAGTGGCTCACACTTGTAACCCCAGCACTCTGGGAGACTGAGGCTGCTGGATAACTTGAGCTCAGGAGTTCGAGACCAGCCTGGGCAACATGGTGAAACCCCTGTCTCTACAAAAAATAAAAAATTAGGCAGGTGTGGTGGCATGTGCCTGTAGTCCCAGCAATCCTCCTTGCCTTGGCCTCAAAGTGTTGGGATTATAGGTGTGAGCCACCATGCCCGGCCAGCATGATGCATTGTTAAACACTGTGGAAACTATCTATGGCCCACATGGAGATCAAGGCTCTGATCTTGCTTTCATGTGGATCCACTGAGCTCACCGGTTATCAGTGATTAGAGCTGACTCCTAGATGCCCAGAAGAAGTGAGTTCGTATCTTAAAAGGAGCCATTTTGTTACAAATAGAAACTTTTCTAAGTATATGTGCCTATGTGTGCATATTCACATACATACACATATATACATACAAATACACTCACATATATAGATACAAAGATTGTCTTTGTGCTTGCTTTATTTTTATATTATTCAGATTAAAATTAAAATATATAACTTCATTATAGAGAAACCAAACAGGATTTCTGACATTGTTCTTTTGTGAGATGGTGGTTACATAATACTATTTGGGAATTTCAGAGAAGTTTCAAAGTAATTCTTAATCAGCATGCTCCTTTTTTGGATTAAGTGCAACAAATTAAATTCAACAGAAATTTATTGGACATGCACACTGATATGGTTTGGCTCTGTGTCCCCACCCAAATCTCATCTTGAATTGTAATCCCCATAATCCCCGTGTGTCGAGGGAGGGACCTGGTGGGAGGTGACTGGATCATGGGGTCGGTTTCCTGCATGCTGTTCTCGTGACACTGAGTTTTCATGAGATCTGATGGTTTCATAAGTGGCATTTCCCCTGCTCATTGCTCTCTCTCCTGCTGGCATGTGAAGAAGGTCCTTGCTTTCCCCTAGCCTTCTGCCATGACTGTAAGTTTCCTGAGGCCTCCTCGCCATGTCAAACTGTGAGTCAGTTAAACCTCTTTCCTTTATGAATTACCCAGTCTTGGGTATTTCTTTATAGCAGTGAGAATGGACTAATACACACACACACACACACACACACACTCACAAATGTTCAGACACAGAGATCTACATGTAGCATCAATGGGTGAAGCTAAAAGAGTGCTGGAATTTTAGGATTTAGAATTCAGAATTTAGGTTCTAGTGTTTGAAACTTTGACACTTGAGTAAGTTGTCACCTCTCAGTTAAAAGGCCTCAGTTAAAAGTTTGGGCCTTTAATGCTTTTTCAAAATAATTTTGATTTATGATTACCTTTATCGCTTCTGTTTTTTTTGTTTGTTTGTTTTGAGACAGACTTACTCTGTCACCCAGGCTGGAGTGCAGTATCCTGATCACTACAACCTCCACCTCCTGAGTTCAAGCGATTCTCATGCCTCACCCTCCTGAGTAGCTGGGACTACAGGTGCACACCACCATACCCGGCTATTTTTTTTGTACTTTTAGTAGAGATGGGGTTTTGCCATGTTGGCCAGGCTGGTCTTGAACTCCTGACCTCAGGTGATCCACCTACCTTGACCTCCCAAAGTGCTGGGATTACAGGTGTAAGCCACTGCACCTGGCCTTTTATTTTTTTATAGAAACAGAGTCTCACTTTGTTGCCCAGGCTGGAGTGCAGTGTTGTGATCACAGTTTGCTGCAGCCTCCATCTCCTGGGTTCCAGTGATCCTCCCACCTCAGCCTTCTAAGTAGCTGGGACTACAGGTATGTGCCACCACACCTGGCTTGATTTTCCTTTTAGAAGTTGAATCATTTTTCATAAACATGGTGACCAAAAGATTGTCACACACCCTCTAGTCTAGATGAAAAAAAAAAACAACAAAAAAACTATCAGGACAGGACTGGTCTCATAACATACTCTACCTCATACGCAGGAATCCGGGATGATATTAATATGAAGTGTGGCCGGAGAGCATATGAAGAGCTGTCATCATTTTTATGAACTCCATGCCAATATTTCTTTGATAATGAAGGGTAGGAATGGCTTCCAGAAATATTGCTTCTATGGAGAAAAAGGAAATATGAGAAGTTTTCATGTTCTCTTATCTTGAGTTTTGGTAAGTAAGCAGCATATGTCTCTGGGCATCAGCTCTATTCTACAAAACACGTGGCCTCCATGCCTTAGCCTCTCCCTGTGTTTTGTGGGGACAGTAGCAAATGGAGCTCCTGGGTGGGGTGAGGCCAAATCTGTTCTCTGAGCCTCTGCTCCGCCACATGTGGGATGCTGGAACAGTCTCTCAGAACTTACTTAGCTCGTAAATGAATGTAATGACGTATTTGGGAGTTCAAAAAGATATTTAAAAAGAAGTAGCTGAGAGATTGTGAATTTCCTTCTAGGCCTCAGTTGTTCCCGAGTAATATCTTCATTCTCTCCACAGCCACCCTCACCTCCAACAATACCAGCAGCAGGGGCCTCCCTGTGCTTCTTAAAATTCCATATATATATATATATTTGTTTGTTTGTTTGTTTGTTTTTTAAGTGACAGGGTCCTGCTCTGTCACCCAGGCAGGAGTGCAGTTGTGTCCTCACAGTTCACTGCAGCCTCAACTTCCCAGGCTCAAGCAATCCTCCCACCTCAGCCTCCCGAGTAACTGGGACCACAGGTGTGTGCCATCACACCCAGCAGATGGGGTCTCGCTACATTGCCTAGGCTGGTCTCCAACTCCTGAATTCAAGTGATCCTCGCACCTTGGCCTCCCAAAGTGCTGGGATTATAGGCGTGAGCCACCATGCCTGGCCTCTTAAAATTCTTTATGTGCCTTGAACAAGTGAATGCACACATTCACAAATGTTCAGACACACAGAGATCCATATGTAGCGTCAGTGGGTGAAGTTAAAAAAGTGTTGGAATCTTAGAGTTTTAGGTTCTAGTGTTTGACACTTTGACATGTGGGTAAGTCACGTCACCTTCCTAGGCCTCAGTTTCCTCATTTGAAACAGGTGAGTGAGATTATATGATCTCAAGAATCCAAAGTTGGCTGGGCATGGTGGCTCACACTTGTAATCCCAGCACTTTTGGAGGCTGAGACCGGTGGATCACCTGAGGTCAGGAGTTCGAGAACAGCCTGGCCAACATGGTGAAACCCCGTCTGTACTAAAAATACAAAAATTAGCCGGGCCTGGTAGTGCGCGCCTGTAGTCCCAGCTACTCAGGAGCCTGAGGCAGAAGAATCACTTGAACCCAGGAGGCAGAGGTTGCAATAAGCTGAGATCGTGCCACTGCACTCTAGCCTAGGCAACAGAGTGAGATCTTGCCTCAAAAAAAAAAAAAAAAAAAAAAGTTTAAAAAGAAATTCTAAGCAGATGCACAACGGTAATGGTTATGAATGTCAGATAGAATTTAATTTCTGGTAATTTCAGTCTATAGTATGATTTGGTAACTGAATGCAGCTGATGTTTCTCTATTTTGGGTAATAAAAGAATTATATTTGTACATACAAATATAAGTGGAAGTTATATTTGGATACTCTTACTTCATAGAAAACACTTGTGGAAAAAAGTGTTATTTTTGCTCAATAACTTTATACAGAAAATATACTACATCCACAATATAGCTTCAATGCAGAGTTGAGAATATGTCAAGCTGGGCTCAGTGGCACATGCCTGTAATCGCAGCTATTTGGGAGGATAGTGGGAGGAACGCTTGAGCCCACAAGTTTGACACCAGCCTGGGCAATGTGGCAAGACCTCATCTCAAAAAAAAAAAAAAAGAAAAGAATATTTACAATGTAAGTTTTGGATGTTATATGTTTACCTCTTCAGAAGGCATGTTTGACCACTGTTCTAGAAAATTAATTATCTTTACTGATATTTCATAGGATATGAGCCACAGCATTACACAAGATTTCTGCACGATAGCTAAATTTATTCTAGAGTGAATGTTTGGTATTGGGATGGTGTTGAGCCGTCAGTAGATGGAATTTTGCTTACCGCTTGGGCAAGATTTCTAAAGATGTCAAAACAAGCTGTTTCTCCAAAGCTTCATGTGAACCCACTCGCTCCCTTACAGTCTGGGAGAGGCGTGGTTGGCGTCTGGGCTTTAGCACGCTAGAGCAGCAAGTTCCACTAACCCAAGGGGGTCTAACTTTGAATAACTCCTCTGAAAAACAAAAAGCAGCAGGCGGGGCTGATTACTTCATACTTCTCCCAGCCAAGTCCACACAGATAAAGGCATCAAAAATAAAGCTGTACCAGGGCAAGATTCCAAATGACAATAATTACAGCCATTTTCATGTACTCTGTTTGGATTTCTCATCCTCTCAGCACTGTGGCTGTGAGCTACCAGTCATTTCAGGTCAAGAAACACAGCTCAGAGAACAAGCAACCCTTTTCTTGAGGAGACCAGTTAATCAATTGATATGTGTCACATTCATTTGTGCCCTTCCTCTTGCCTTCAAGCAATTTCTTATTTGTCACAATCTCACCGGAGGGTGAGTTAGTGAGAAGAAAGCACGGGAGAACTCAAATCAGTTTTGCTGTTTTCTTTTACACACTGCGTAAAGCATAAGGCCTAGCTGAGGCTGGACACCGTGGCTCACGCCTGGAATCCCAGCACCTTGGGAGGCCAGGGTGGGTGGGTCACTTGAGCCCAGGAATTCGGGACCAGCCTGGCCAACATGGAGAAATCCTGTCTCTACAAAAATAGAAAAAATTAGCAGGGCATGGTGGTGTGCACCTGTGGTCCCAGCTACTTGGGAGGCTGAGGTGGGAGGATCACTTGAGCCTCAGAAGTTGAGGCTGTAGTGAGCCAGAGATCGCACCGCAGCACAGCCTGGGTGACAGAGTGAGACCCTGTCTCAAAAATATATAAATAAATAAATTAAATAAATAAGGGGCGTAACTGAAAGAGGCTTTAAAAAGAGAGGGAAAAGATGTCCTCTTTCTCCTTTTTTAAATGGCATTTTCCCTGCTTCCATTCTCACTTTCATTTCTCCTCCTTTTTTCATCACTCCCAGTTCCTCTGTTTTGAACCTATTTATTTGCTTCTTATCCGTGTTCAAACATCTTTCTGCTTTTTGTTTTTGGTCTTATAAGCCTGAAAGGAGCCAGAACAGCAATGGAGACACTGATATTTAACCTTACATATTTTGTCTGAAATCTTTGTTTTTCTCATCAATTAACTTGAAATATACAATAAAGAAAAAAGCTCTTCTGGAAAATAAAGACAGAGTACTGCGAAAGACAGGGCCGTCCTCCTCTGTGGGAATTTGTATGTGATCCATTTGTTTCTACAATATTTACATAAGATATAAAGGTTTAAAATGCTACTTACTGTTACGTAGTGCAATTTCCTCCCAAATTCTTTTCCTCAAGCACTTTTCTCTTTGTCTCTCCAGTAGTTCCTCATCTTCTGTTTTGGGTTCATTCAGTGTCCCATAAGTAGCAGCAGCCTCCCTAGGTGTCAGCCAGTCTAAGTGGGACACACAGGCAACGTAATGGCGCTTCCAAGCACCATACTCATTATCTGTTGGCGTATAGGGCAGAAACCACCCGAACTTTACGCATTTGGGCATCCATAAGCAATCCTTCAGAAACAAGAGGAAGATGAGTCACAAATTGTTTTCAGACAGTTTTCTAGCAATAATATTTTCAGGTACACAGATACTCTTTCATTACACTGAGATTTCTGGTACAAAAATCTGAGAATTTATATGCAAATACATTTGTTCTACAATGTTTATATAAAATATAAGGTTTCAAAATTTTTTTTTTTTTTTTTTTTT
>NW_012101965.1:521703-600707 GCF_000951045.1 Mandrillus leucophaeus
CTCGGCCTCCCAAAGTGCTGGGATTACAGGCGTGAGTCACCGCGCCTGGCTAAAAATATTTTATTTTATATATTTTGAGACGGAGTCTCGCTGTGTCACCCAGACTGGAGTGTAGTGGCGTGATCTCAGCTCACTGCAAGCTCCGCCTCCCGGGTTCATGCCATTCTCCTGCCTCAGCCTCCTAAGTAGCTGGGACTACAGGCACCCGCCACCATGCCCGACTAATTTTTTTGTATTTTTAGTAGAGACAAGGTTTCACTGTGTTAGCCAGTATGGTCTTGATCTCCTGACCTTGTGATCCGCCCGCCTCGGCCTCCCAAAGTGCTGGGATTACAGGTGTGAGCCACTGCGCACGGCCTTTTATTTTTATTTCTTTTCTTTTTTTTTTTTTTTTTTTTTTAAGATAGAGTCCTGCTCTGTCACCCAGGCTGGAGTGCAGTGATGCGATCTCAGCTCACTACAACCTCTGCCTCCTGGGTTCAAGCAATTCTCTTGCCTCAGCCTCCTGAGTAGCTGGGATTACAGGTGCATGCCACCATACCCAGCTAGTTTTTTTGTATTTTTGCTAGAGACGGGGTTTCGCCCTGTTGGCCAGGCTAGTCTGGAACTCCTGACTTCAGGTGATCCACCCGCTTCAGCCTCCCAAAGTGCTGGGATTACAGGTGTGAGCCACTGCACCTGGCCAGATATAAGGTTTTTAAATGCTACTATTGACTTACTATCTGAACTTGACTTGGAAATAATAAGCATATCTTGTTCCACAGGAAAAATAGTATTTGATGAATATATACATTATATGTGAATGTATGTATTAGACCTCTTTGTGATACTTATCTAGTGTTCCAATAGCATTTGGTTATATTAACCCTAGATTCTGAAAATTCAGCTTCTAGCAATAATAGAATAGTTTCTTTCAGATTAACCCTCTCATTGAGAATAATTTTGACTGAAGCATATGATATTGCCAATATGCAGCCATTTTGACATAAGAAAAAGAAAATTTCATGTGGTTTGATCTAATGAAATATCTAGACCAAATATTATACAATTATTTGAAGGCTATATTATAGAGCTATCAATGCAATAAGGACTTGTTCAACCGAGACCCCAGAAAGAAGGGAAACCCAGAGAGGTAAGCCTGATATTTGGCATCACTTTTTACTTCAAGGCATTTGTCAGTTCCAAAGTAAAGCTTGTTAGGCTGAGAATCCGAACAGAAAGTTATGACTAAAAGACTTAGATGTAGAAAAGAATCTTAAGCATTCTCACAGGGAAGAGAGGACACAAATGGAAATTTAGGGCCCACTGAGAGGAAGAGCCTTGGTAATCACACCAGCTTTCAGTTAAGATTCTTTTCAGGAAGGACAATACTGAATTAGACAAACTCACAAAGACTGAAGCCAGCTTTGAAATATCTCATTCCTTGACTGGATTTGTATGATTTGTTCCTAGCACTAGATATGCCAGAAGCAAAAGTAAATTCTCTCCGGAGGAAGATAACATCACCCAGAGACTCAAAGGATCACATCAATTTTGTATACTCAGTATGCGGTACTCAATCAAAATTAACTAGAACATACAATAGACAAGAATTCTGTCTTCTTTTTGGTTTTTAGTAACTATAGAGAGATCCTCAGGCAATCCAAATACTGTAATCATCAGACATGAACTTTGGGGAAATAAATACTCTATAATTAATATATCTAAAATAAATGACTAGGTGGAAAATTTTGGCAAAAGAAATCAGTATTCTAGAACTGAAAATATATAATAACTGAAATTTAGAACTCAATGGATGGGTTTAAGATCAGATTAGAATCTAGCTAAAGAAATAATTAGTAAACTGAAAGATGGGTCTGAAGAAAATCCAGACTGAAATACTGAAGGTCACAGAAATGGAAAATGTATAAAAGAATATGAAAGTTATGAGACATGGTGAATCTTTCCAACCTATAAGTATTGGAATACTAGGAGAAAAAGGGAGAGAATGGGGCGGAATCAATATGAAGAAATAACCTCTGAGCATGTTTTAAAACTGATGAAAGACATTAAGTCTCAGACTCAAAAATCACAGCCAAACACAAAACAAGGTACATAAACACTCACACCTAGGTATATCACAATAACGTTACTGAAAATGAAAGAAAAAGTCCGAAAAGCAGCTAGAGATGATAGAAATGTGACCTTTAAAGGATCAACAATAAAACTTGACTTCTCAAGAAAAAAAAAAAAAATGAAATATTTCAGAGTTCTATAAAAAAATTAGCTGCCAACCTAGAATTCAGATTTCTTACTGAAATATCTTCTAAGTATGAAGATGAAATAGATATTTTCAGACACACAAAAACTAAGAGAATTTATCAGCAACACGCCTGTACTAGAGGTAATATTAAATAGAACGTAAAAGGAAAATGATCCCAAATGGAAACTAGGAGATGCGGAACAGAAAAAAATGAGCTACAGAAAAAAATATGGTCATATATGAATAAATATTGACTATATAAAACAATAGTAATAAAGATTTGTGAGATAAGTGTTTATGTGTTATATATGTTTATTTTACACACTTAACCCTTGAACAACGGGTTTGAACTGCATGGGTGCATTTATACACGCTTTCTTCCACCTCTACCGCCCCCAAGACAGCAAAACCAACCCTTCCTCTTCCTCCTCCTTTTCCTCTTCTTCCTCAGCTTCCTCAGCCTACTCAACATGAGGATGAAGATCTTTATGATGATCCATTTCCACTTAACAAATAGTAAATATATTTTCTCATGAATGTTTAAATAACAATCTCTTTTCTCTTGCTTGCCATATTGAAGAATACAGTATATAATACACATACAAAACATGTGTTAATTGACTGTTAGTGTTATCAGTAAGTCTTCTGGTCAACAGTAGGCTCTTAGTTATTAGTATATATAAAATAAAAATCTTTAACAAAAAAGCATGGAAACTGAGAGGAGAGTAAATGAAGTTAAAGGGTTCTAAGCTCCTTGCATTGTCTTAGAAATGGTAAGATAATATTAATACAAGGTTATATGTTATAATCTCTATGGTAACCATGAAATAACTGTTAAAGAATCTAACAATTGAAAAAACAAATTTTTTTTTTTTTTTTTGAGACAGAGTCTTGCTCTGTCGCCCAAGCTGGAGTGCAGTGGCCCGATCGCTGCTCACTGCAAGCTCTGCCTCCCAGGTTCACGCCATTCTCCTGCCTCAGCCTCCCAAGTAGCTGCTACAGGCGCCCGCCACCACACCTGGCTAATTTTTGTATATTAGTAGAGACAGGGTTTCACCATGTTGACCAGGATGGTCTTGATCTCCTGACCTCGTGATCTGCCCACCTCGGCCTCCCAAAGTGCTGGGATTACAGGCGTGAGCCACCGCGCCCGGCCTGAAAAAAAAATTTTAATTAACGCAAAGGAAGACAGGGAGAGGGAAAAAACTAAATGCGACAAACAAAAAATAGCAAAATGATAGATTAAACACAAATATGTAAGTGTTTACAGAACTATAAACAGACTAAGCCAGGCACAGTGGCTCACGCCTGTAATCCCAGCACTTTGGGAGGCTGAGGTGGGTGGATCTCTTGAGCCTAGGAGTTCCAGACCAGCCTGGCCAACATGGCGAAACCTCATCTCTACTAAAACTACAAAAATTTGCTGGGCGTGGTGGTGCATGTCTATAGTCCCAGGTACTCCAGAGGCTGAGATGGGAGGACCACTTGAGCCTGGGAGGCAGAAGTTGCAGTGAGCCAGATGGCACCACCGCATTCCAGCCTGGGTGATAGAATGAGATCCTGTCTCTGAAAAAAAAAGTATGTATATTGTTACATTTTATTAAATATTTTACAAGAAAAGGGACAGCCCAGAGGCAGAATTAATGGCAAAAGATGTTAATTTTAAACAGCTGCTGCTTTTAACTGCTTTCAACTGCTGTTAAGATCTCAATGTATGTTCTTTAACAGATGTTAGACAATAAGGGATCAGTTGAGGCTGTGGTTGTGTAGCAGTTTCTAGAGCTGAGTTATTGGAGATAATATACAAAATCTAAAACATATATCATTTTTCATGAAGAAAAGTGAACTTCTTGGCAGGGCGCGGTGGCTCATGCTTGTAATCCCAGTACTTTGGGAGGCCGAGGCAAGCGGAACCCAAGGTCAGGAGTTTGAGACCAGCCTGACCAACATGGTGAAACCCCGTCCCTACCAAAAATACAAAAATTAGCCAGCTGTGGTGGCAGGCGCCTGTAATCCCAGTTACTCAGAAGGCTGAGGCAGGAGAATCGCTAGAACCCAGGAGGTGGAGGTGGTAGTGAGCCGAGATCGCGCCACTGCACTCCAGCCTGGGTGACAAAGCGAGACTCTGTCTCAAAAGAAAGTGAACTTCTTTAACCAAGATAAAATGTTTTCTAAATAATTATACGGAGTATTTAAAGATTTTTTAAGTCACAGGAATTATTGGACTAGTCTATATGCCTTATTTATTTATAGAAATACATTATTTCACTTATCCCTATTTTTTCTCTCAAGGGTAAGGGATGGATCAGGTACCCTCAGCTATTGTCTTCAGGGAAGGGAGCTACCCTAGTAGCCTCATTTAAGATTACAGCTGTACTTGTGCCCTATTACTAGGAAGTGACAAATAGTAAACCTGTTCAGTTAAAAACTTCCAGGGCCAGCTGACTTGGGCAGCTGCACACAAATCTTTCGGACTCAGAAAGGAAAAGATATATAGAGAAATGAAGCGTGGTAACACTGTAGAGAAATCCACTTTGGCCACTTGCATCCTTTCTGAAAACCAGTCTTGGACAAACCTAAAAAGAAAGAGAAATTTAGTTTAGAACATTAATGTCTAAAATTGACTAAAAAGCATAAATATTGGTCATTGATCTTCCTCCAGTGTTCTACCTATAAAAAATCCTAACAAAACATAAATCTAGATTTAAAAAACATTCAGGCCGGGTGTGATGGCTCAAGCCTGTAATCCCAGCACTTTGGGAGGCCAAGGTGAGCGGATCACTTGAGGTTAGGGGTTCAAGACCAGCATGGCCAACACAGCACAACTCTGTCTCTACTAAAAATATGAACAATTAGCTGAGTATGGTGGTACGTGCCTGTAATACCAGCTACTCGGGAGGCTGAGGCAGGAGAATCACTTGAACCCAGGAGGCTGAGTTTGCAGTGAGCCAAGATCATGCTACTGCACTTCAGCCTGGGCAACAGAATGAGACTCTGTCTGAAAAAAAAAAAAAAAAAAGTATTCGCTTTGAATTATCCATTCTAAACAGGAAGACAAATAACAAGAATATCTAAAATTTACAGGAAGAAAACAGTCTTCGAGTAAACCTAGTTTGGTGTGATTTTCAACAGAAAAAGACTATAAAACGTTTTCACTATCAATTTAAAACTGAACCCAAGATTTTTAATGGAGTTGAAATTCAAAGCAAAGATATATTCACTGAGATTTTCTTGTGTGTGGACTTTTTTGCTTTTTTAGACCAGTGCTTCTAGAAGAAATTTATTTTTCCCTTTGAGTGGCTGCCTCTATTATAAGACCAAATTCTCTTCCCCATTGGAGCTGACACATTATATTATGTGATGTATTTAATCCTTCTTTTGACACAAAGCTGGCCATATTCTGAAATGCCAATCATTTGTCCCAAATGGGTAGCAGGTATAGAAAAGAATAATGTGCTATTACGGGTCAGTAAGAGGGTTTGCTCAGCCTGGCGTGGCTACGGGAAGAGTGCGGAGAGACTCGGTGGGGCAATAGCCATGTGCAGAAGGGGAGAAGGAGACGATGGCTTCTGAATGGCTGGAAGATCGGTTGTTTACAGGGGGTTGGGAAAGATTTGAAGATTATGGGAGCTAGGTTTCTCACTTTTGGAAAAAGGATCTACAAATACGTAAAGGAGGAAAGCTAGACTAATCTATATGGAGTTGGAGAGAAATTGGAGATATCACTGTAAAATCTCATGTTTTAAAATATGTATATAAATGAATGATACACAAATAGAGACAGATAGCTGTATATGTACACGTGTGTACATATATTTCATCTTAGAGCACCTAAAAGCAATGACATCCCAAAAGCAATGAACACACCATAAACTCAGATACTGGTTTCTCAATTCCATTTCCTAATAAAATAAACCAGAATTTACTGGAGAAATGGCTGATACCAGGGTAGGGATAAGGAAAGTATAAGATAGGTCTGGAATGTCTTGACACCAGAAAATAAGGAAGTACTTAACCAAAAGAATACAGAAGCCAATTTATTAATAAAGTCACTCCCACCGGCAAAATATGGAATAATTTGAGTTTCAAAGCAAATAATTAATGTAATATAGCCTATTGAATAAAATAGGCATTCCTGAGTCCATACTGATATAAATATACCCATGAATGAATGAATAAATAGGGGAGAAGGAAAACTACCTCATAACAGAACACCAATTAATACATGCAGAGGGAATTAAGAAATTAGGAAATCACCGCTTGGAGGCCATCATATTAATAATTGCTTCAAATAGGAATCATTAATGAGTGACTCATGCCTGTAATCCCAGCACTTTGGGAGACCGAGGCAGGTGGATCACCTGAGGTCAGGAGTTTGAGACCAGCCTGGCCAATGTGGTGAAACCCTGTCTCTACTAAAAATATGAAAGTTAGCCAGGCATGGTGGTGTATGCTTGTAAGCCCAGCTACTCGGAAGGCTGAGGCAGGAGATTTGCTTGAACACGGGAGGCAGAGGTTGCAGAGATCGCGCCACTGCACTCCAGCCTGGGTGACAAGAGCAAAACTCCATCTCAAAAAAAAAAAAAAAAAGAATGATTAATGAATGCCAAAACTAGTGGGTGAAGCTTGATAAGAAACAGGATATTTACATAGATTAAAATAGTTTTTGATTACTTTAAAATTAATCAAATACTTTTAAATTATTTATTAAATATAAATTAAGTACAAAATACTTAATAATTAACTATCTTAACCAAGGGATACAATCACCAGCTGTGGGACAAATTGACATGCTATGCCCCCGATGCAATCCACAGAGAACACAGCATCATTTCCACGCTGTTCCTGCCAAGAAGGTATAAACTGAACGTCATCTTGAGGAACCATCACCCAACCAGAAATCGAGGGTCATTTGACAAAGCAGCAGGCCTGTACTCTTCAAAAGTATCAAGTCATAAGAGACAAGGAAAACCTGAGCATTTGCTCCACATTGAAGGCGGATCTAGAGACATGGAAACTAAATACAGTAGATAACCCTGGGCTGGATTCTGGACCAAAAGGAAAAGTGTGATTATAAAGGACATTGCTGCAGCAATCAGGAGTATGGGAATGGAGTCTGCGGGGTGGATGTAGTGTTGTATCAGTGCTGATTTCCTGGTAATGCTGGATGTACTTTGATTTTTCAGCAGTGTATACACCTTGTGTTTTAGGAAACACATTGACAACCTTAAGGTAATGGGCATCATGTTTGTAATTTACTCTCAAGTGATTCTAAGTAATAAGGCAAAAATGGTAAAATGTTAGCTATTAAACTGTTAACTTTTTTTTTTTTTTTTTTGAGACAGGGCCTGGCTCTGTCACCCAGGCTGGAGGGCATTGGCACGATCTCAGCTCACTGCAACCTGTGCTTCCCAGCCTCAAGCAGTCCTCCCACCTCAGCCTCCCAAATTGCTGGGGCTCCAGGCATGCACCACACACCTGGCTAATTTTTTTGTATTTTTAGTGGAGATGTGGTTTGATTATGTTGCCCAGGCTGGTCTCGAACCCTTCAGCTCAAGTGATCCGCCTGCCTTGGCCTCCCAAAGTGCTGGGATTATAGGCGTGAGCCACTGTGCCCGGCCATAACTATGAAAATGTTAACTAAATGAGGAAGTCCAGGTAAAAGGGATAAACACATTATCTGTACTATTCTTGCAACTTTTCTGTGAGTTAAAAATTATTGCAAAATGAAAAGTTTTTTTTAAGTGGCCAAAATATTTTTTTTAAAGTTTGCTTCAGTTCCAAGTTTTAATGATTGCTGATTTATTTTCTGTGTTCCTCCTCCCCTGGCCTTAAGTCACTGCTGTTTGTTTAATCCCTGTCCATGTAGCCTTGTCACATCCTGAGACGAAACAGAGTGGCATAAAATGAACCTGTTTGCATGCCGTTGTAAGGAAAGAGAGAGTGTGTGTGTGTGTGTGTGTGCGCGCGCGCGTGTAAACAGGGGCAAAGAATGGAGTCGGGCCTGTACTGGTAGCATGTAGTATCCACAGACAGAAGTGTCACTTGAGGATCTTGTCAGTATCAACAATAAAGCACAGGTAATAACTGTAATTTCCTTAGAGATTAACATTCAAGCTGAACAAGACTGTGGCAATGCCAAGAACAGCTAATCTCTAATGAGTTACTGTCCTCATTGCCTGAGACTTTAGGATCATTTTGCTAGCCTTTGAGATAAGTTTTATTCTCATTTACTTGGAATTATAAAATAGATTAATAAAATATGAGGCAAAACAGAAATGTTTCTGGCCTCCTTTCCAAAGAAGGGTCTCAGTATCTTCAGATTTTCATGTCTACTACCTTCCCACCTCACAGCATCTATTGTTCCATCCCAGCAAAGCAAATGAGAATTGAATATGAATTACTTCCAAAAGTAAACCTTGGTTATACATATTTCATATTTGTTCCTATTCTATGCTGCTACAAGGACACATTTGAGTATAATGAATCTTAAGAAGAAAGAAAAATGCTTCTGTCACATTAAAAAAAAAATACATGATCAGCAGAACTAAGGTAGGGTAGTTTGTAGTAATGACATTGCGGGGCTCATCATATTTTAGTTAATGTTGCAAAGTAAGAAATCCGTGAAGAGAAATAACAACATGTAAGAAGAAAGTGAAAAAATGTGTTTTGCTCATTTATTGTGACAAGGATGGTTTCATTTAAATAATTCATGATAATGCTTTGCAGTGTGCCACTGAATGTACAACGTGTACTTTGCAAAAATAACAAAGCTTAGTAATGCGGGACTTGAATTTAATTCTCTGCTCTTAAATTTCTGATAAGTAGAAAGAAGCTGCCAAAATTGTGATGAAAATGACTAGGAGAGCAGCTTGGAGAGAGGCCTGTGGAGGGGAGAGTGGATTTGGCAGAGGTCCCTGTTTTCTGGTTGCCTAGGCAGCACCTCTAAGCCTTGTCTGGTGGCTTCTTTACAAAC
Source organism: Mandrillus leucophaeus (assembly GCF_000951045.1). Lineage (NCBI taxonomy): Eukaryota > Metazoa > Chordata > Mammalia > Primates > Cercopithecidae > Mandrillus > Mandrillus leucophaeus. The sequence goes on from NW_012101965.1 coordinate 530,922, forward strand.
AGTTTTATGGCTTGGTCAGGGTCTGGGATGCTGTTCATACCCCAGTTTCAGTCCCTGGTGCATGGTTTTGTTTTGTTTTGTTTTTTAAATTATTTATTTATTTATTTATTTTTGAGATGGCATCTTGCCATCTCACCCAGGCTGGAGTACTGTGGCATGATCTCTGCTCACTGCAACCTCCACCTCCTGGGTTCAAGCGATTCTCCTGTCCCAGCCTCCTGAGCAGCTAGAATTATAGGTCTGTGCCACCAAGCCTGGCTAATTTTTGTATTTTTAGTAGAGATGGGGTTTCACCATGTTGGCCAGGCTGGTCTCGAACTCCCGACCTCAGGTGGTCCTCTGGTGCATAGTTTAATGGGGCCAAAAGGAGATGACACAAGGGCAAGGGGAACCATAGGCATTTGTGCAACTCCTGAGTTGCATGAAAAGGAAGACAAGTTGACAAGTGACAAATATCAACGGCCATACAAATATGCTTTTGGATCCAGCAATTCATCTTCTAGGGTTTTTTCCTAAAACAGTGATTAAAGATATGTCTAAGGATTTAGCTAAAGGATGTTCCTCTAAGTGTTGTTTATAGTAGCAAAAGCTGGGGAAAACAAGCTAAATGTCTGAGATAAGTTATGGCATATCTATAAAATCTAATCTTCCTAGAAATCAGTAGACTGAGCTGAAAGAGGAATCTATGTGATATGCTTTGGCTTTATGTCCCCACTCAAATCTCATCTCGAATTTTAATCTCCATAATCCCCATATGTCAAGGGAGGGACCTGGTGGTGGGTGAGTAGATCATGGAGGTGGTTTCCCCCATGCTGTTCTTGTGATAGTGAGTTCTCATGAGATCCGATGTTTTACTGGTGTTTGACAGTTCCTCCTCCTCTCTCTCGTTCTCTCTCCCTCTCTCAATCTCTCTCTCTCTCTCTCTGTCTCTCTGTCTCTGTCTCTGTCTCTGTCACCTGCCACCACGTAAGATGTGCCTGCTTCCCCTTCCACCATGATTGTAAGTTTCCTGAGGCCTCCCCACCCATGCAGAACTCTGAGTCAATTAATTATTTTATCTTTATAAATTACCCAGTCTCAGGTAGTTCTTTATAGCAGTGTGAAATGGACTATTATACTATGAACTAATTTCAAACAGCTAGAAGCGCTGGGATTATAAAGCATAATCTCTTCAAATGGAAAAGTAATGAAAAAAGAAATCAGCAAGTTATAAAATTAAAAAGAAAAAAAAAAACACAAGGACACCAAGTGTGAGCGGAAATTGAGAAATTCACAGAAGAATTGGGCCCAGTTCTTGATGAGTAGTGCTAGGCTTTCCTACTGACAGGAGTCCACACCTTGTAGGGAAGAAGCAAGGAAGCACACTGTCTCCTGGGCTGCTACAGGAAAGGGAGACCTGGGGGAAATCAGAACAGGCCTGTACCTTGCATGGGCTTAAGTCCATATTAAATCTCCTGGCACATTAGAGACCCTGAGCTACCATAGAAACATAAATGCTGGTGAGAAAATAAGAAACCCAAGGGGTTCCCAGAGAGGAAGATACACATGTGAACCACCCCATGTGCCTCCACAACCCAGGGCAGTTATCCTCCCCGTGGAAAATAACCTCAGACTAAAACATCATGAGGGAAGGCCAGCAAATGAAACAAACAAGGGATCTGTCACCTCAAGAACTAAAGGTAATGAAATTATCCAAGAGATTTTAACATAAACATGCTGAAAATATTCAAAGAGAAGTCAAGGTAATAGTAGGAGTGAATGTTTGAAATGTTCATTTGGAAAAGAAACAACAGACATTTGAAGTAAAAAATACATAGTTTTTGAAATTAAGAGAAAACTGAATAAGTTGGATAATAAACTTGAAACCAAAGGAGGGAAAACTAGAGAATCTTAAGCAAAATCTGGACCATTGAATACTATAAAGTCATTAAAAATGATTAAAAAAATTGAAGACATTTCACTTAGTTTCATGCACTATTATCCACATGAGAGTTTCATGCAGCATACAAAGTTCCTGAAATGTCTGGCAAATTTTGTATCTATGCACCTATGTGTGTTTTCTGGAGGGAAGATTTATAGTTTTTGGGTGCAGTTTGAATACCTCTTCTCAAAGGAATACATGATCTAAAATTGTTTCATTAAATTGGTATGTGCATGTTTACTGTGGTTGTACAGTTCACTGATTCGCTTATTAAATCAACATTATTTTGAATCCCTTCTTATATTCTGGGGTTTTAATGAGACAAAAAACAAACAAACAAAATGACACAATTCCTGCCTTTATGGAGCCTACAGTATGGTTAGGAAGACAGCACCAATTTTTTAAAAAATCTAATACAGTGAAATTACAACTGTAGTTAATCTTCTGAAGAAAAAGTACATGTGTGGAAAGGCTTCCCTGCAGGAGCTAAGTGGGTTAAAGGCAACTTGGAGAAGAGGGCAGTGGAGGTAGAAGAGCCTCCTAGGTAGAGGGCAATGTCAAGGGCAAAGACAGCATGGCATCCCTGAAGAGCTGGAAGAAGGTGAGTTGGGCTGAAGCACCAGGAACTATGGAGGAAGAGGGAAGACGGGAAGCTGAAGGGGGGGTCAGAGCCATATCCCTGCAGGGCCTTAGATGCCATGTTAAAGTTTACAATTTTTTAAACTAAAACTGTTAAACAGGGGCATGATGACATGGTCTCAGTGCCATTTGAGAAGCCAACACTGACTGCACAGGGAGGGGTGGGAGAGTCCAGAATGATGGGGAGACGAATTAGAAGACCACAGCCATAGCCATAGCCCAGGCCAGATATAATGGTGGGTTGGCCTAAGGTGGTATTGATAGAGATGTAGAAAATTGAACACATGAGAGATATTGGGGGTAAATTGATAAGTGATGATTAGATGACTCTTGGGTTTCTAACTTTTAGAACTGGATGGCTGGTGGTACCATTATTAAAATAGAGAATATAGTCACATTTTGCCTATGACGATTGTACACACTTGGACGTGTTGTTTTGGGGTGTTTTCAAGACATTCAAAATTAAATATCAAGTAAGCAGTTGGATATATAATTAGGAACTCAAAGGCAATGTCTGGGCCAAAGATAAAAATTGCCTGATCACTGTTATAGAAATATTAAATAAAAGCCTGGGCATGGATTAAGTGCTCTACACAGACAGCACAGAGTAAAAAGAGAAGCAGAGTTCCCACAGGCTGGAGGAATGCCCGCATTTAACAACACATAGAGGATTTGTCATTAAACAACATGGAAAGGACAGGACCGAGAGGTAGGAGGAAGCCAGGTGAATCTTCTATCATGGCATCCACAGGAAGATTGTCATTTCGAGGAGTGAGTACTTGATTGTACTGAAAACTGCAGAGAGGACAAGCAAGATAACTGAAAAAAATCCAAGAGTCCTCTGGATTCAGCCATATGGACTTAAAAGGGCAGAAACCAGTTTAGGATGGGGTGAGTAGTGAGTTGAAACTGGGGATCTGGGGACAGTCCCTGCAGATGACTCTAGAGCAGATGTATGGCCCGTGGACTGTATCCATTTGTTTTTGACATCCCTTTTTGCAAAATGTTACTGGAACACAACCATACCCATTTACTTACATACTGCCTATGGTGGGCTTCGTACTGCATTGATAAAGCTAAGTAGTTGGAGCAGAGATCACAGGGCCCACGAGGCCTAAGATGGTTGCGATCTGGCCCTTTAGAAAAAGCTTGTCCACCCCTGTCATAGAGTGATTTGGAAGGAAGGAACAGAACACAGTGGTAGAAGCTAGACTTTTCTGAATACACCTTGTTTTCTAGATGTGACTTCTGTAACCACATGTCTTTTAATATTAAATTATCAAACAAAATTGGATTTGATAAAAGCAATCCCTAAAATTCAAAAGCAAAATGAAACCAACCTAATTGTGTATTGAGTTAGTTGAATAACCATACAGATTGGGATTATTCCATTTTAAAACACAGAAATTTGACTCTATGTCCCTAAATGTGGCATACCTTAAGGACAGTAAGAACTGCAAAAATTATTTTTAACTGATTTCAGTAATGACATAGGGAGTGGTAGTGATGGTTTTGTTGTTTTGGGAATGTTGTGCATGTATTATGGAACAAACAAAATGAGTAATTACGTTAATGTCATTGGGAACCAAGATTTCCTATGTGAAAGAAAGGAGATATGGATGCAATACAGAAAGGTTCAATACAAATCCTGTTGACTTGAATTTGAATTGAGAGTATGGATCTGAACTCTTGATGCATTGTAACTTTTTTTTAAAGTTATTTTCTAGTTCTGTGTACTAAAAATTCCTAGAAACTTGAACAACCTTATAAGATACTTACAAGAGTGCCCTATTAGGGCAATACCTAATACCAAATATTATTCCCCACCAAAAGGAAACAGGGCTCCTTGGAGAAATGGTGATCCCAAGTCTGAGGCAGAAAAAGGACAAGACGAGCCCAGAAGATTTTATCACACCAGAAAGAAAAGAAACTACTAGAAACAAACAGGTGTGGTGGCTCATGCCCTGTAATCCTAGCACTTTGGTAGGCCAAGGTGGGAGGATAATTTGAGGGCAGGAGTTCAAGACCAGCCTGGGCAACATAGTGAGACTCCCATCTCTACAAAAAAAAAATTTTTTTAAACGTAGCCAGCACCCTAGCCTGAGTGACAGAGTGAGACCCTGTCTCAAAACAAAAAAAGAAGAAGAGAAATTAACATGTCAAAAGAACTCAAGAGTTATCTTGAGGAGGCTCCCCTGGCCAGGAACAACACAATTTCAATACCAATAAGAAAATAACCGAAATGGATTAAAACATAAGATACTTAAGTTCATGAGTTTATAATACTACGAAGAACTCAGTGATCAATTTTGGAGGATGACATAAAACCAAGCTATTGGTTAGAAAATTGGTAAATAAAATCAACATGTGTCTTTCCTGTATGAACTCTACCTCAGGGGAAAGCACCTCATTAAAGAGGGAGAGTTTCTCTTTATAGAAGTATGCTAACTAGTAAACAGAAAAGGAATGACGAGGTAGTATGTCGACATTTTGCAACCCCTAATGAAACAGCGGACCCATGCCAAGATTGTCAATGGCATCTAACAGCACACAGAAAAACCACTGGAACTCGCCAGCTTCTGAAGGAAGAACAAAACACCACCTTTAAAGTATTCTTATCAAAAAATCAAATGTGACTTTCATCAGGCCTCAAACTACCAGTTTTCAGGAAAAGGGGAGGCAGAAGGTTACAATCAGCAAAATACAGACTGTGGGAAACTCTACAGGACAAGGAAGAAAAGAAAAAGAGTGAGGGGAGAAAACCTATACATTAAAAGAAATATAGAAGTCATATTAATCAGTTGCAATTTGTGAACCTTACTGGGTCCTGAGTTAAAACAATTATTTTTAAAGTAAGCAATGAGATCATTGAGGAAAATTGATTACTGACTAGACATTTGATTATACTAAGAAATTATTTTTTCAGGCCGATAATGCAATTGTGATTAGATTTTAAAAAATAGTCCTTTATAAAAAAGTTATGTACTGGAATATTAAAGTATGAAATGACATGATGTCTACAGTTTGCTTTAAAATAAACCAGGGGGCTGGGCGTGGTGGCTTATGCCTGTAATCCTAGCACTTTGGGAGGCCGATGAGGGTGGATCACTGGTCAGGAGTTTGAAACCAGTCTGGCCAACATGGTGAAACCCCGTCTCCACTAAAAATATAAAAATTAGCTGGGTGTGGTGGCATGCGCCTGTAATCCCAACTACTTAGGAGGCTCAGAGGCAGGAGGACCTCTTGAACCTGGGAGGCGGAGGTTGCAGTGAGCTGAGATTGTGCTGCTGCACTTCAGCCTGGGGGACACAGCGAGACTCCATCTAAAAAGCAACAAAACAAATAATAATAACCCAGGGTATATAGGGTGGTTACAACTTCGAGAAAATAGATGAAATAATATGAACCATGAGCTGATAATTATTAAAAATGGGTGCTGACTATACCGGGGTCCCTTATATTGTTTGTATATGTGTTAGGCCCTTCTTGTGTTGCTATAAAGAAATACCCCAGACTGGGTATTTTTTTTTTTTTTCTGTTTGGTTTGAGACACAGTCTCACCCTGTTGCCCATGCTAGAGTGCAATGGTGTGATCTCAGCTCACTACAACCTCCGCCTCCCAGATTCAAGGATTCTCCTGTCTCAGCTTCCACAGTAGCTGGGATTTCAGGCATGCGCCACCACACCTGGCTGATTTTTTGTTTCTTTAGTAGAGACGGGGTTTAACCATGGTGGCCAGGCTGGTCTTGAACTCCTGACCTCGTGATCTGCCCACCTCGGCCTCCCAAAGTGCTGGGATTACAGGTGTGAGCCACTGCACCTGGCTGGGACTGGGTAGTTTATAAAGAGGAGAGCTTTAATTGGCTCATGGTTCTGCAGGCTTTACAGGAAGCATGGTGCTGGCATCTGCTTGGTTTCTTAGGAGGCCTCAGGAAGCTTCCAATCATGGTGGAAGGTGAAGGGAAAGCAGGCACGTCACATGAAGAAAGCAGGAGCAAGAGAATCAGACAGTGGGGGAGTTGGGGGAGGGTGCCATACACTTTTAAATGACCGGATCTCTCAGACGCTCACTATCATGAAGACAGCACCAAACCATGAGGGATCTGCCCCCATGACCCAAACACCTCCCTCCAGATCTCACCTTCAGTATTGGGGATTACAATTCATTATGAGATTTGGGTGGGAACTAATACCCAAACTTGATCAGTATAGTTTGGTTTTCTTTTTATTTGAGATGGAGTGTCTGTTGCCTGAGCTGGAGTGCAATGATGTGATCTCAGCTCACTGCAACCTCTGCCTCCCAGGTTCAAGAGGTTCTCCTGCCTCAGCCTCCCAAATTACAGACAACTGCCAACACACCCAGCTGTGTTTTGTATTTTTAGTAGAGTCAGGGTTTCACCATGTTGGCCAGGCTGGTCTTAAACTCTTGACCTCAAGTGATCCTCCTGCCTCAGCCTCCCAACGCGCTGGGATTTCAGGTATGAGCCATCGTGCCTGGCCTATATCATTATAGTTTTCATTAAACTTGAATTTTCCCAAAATAAAGAAAAAATAATTTCTAGCAAACAATCTACCTTGCTGTTGGTTTTCTCTAGTAATTCTTAGTGACTGGTATGTATGTAGGGGAGAAATTTAAAAGTTCAGGTATTCAGACTAGGATTTTGGAAGATGAATGTGATAAAAATCTTGAGTAAGGGAGCTGAGAGAATTGGAATGTGAATTACTAACATGGCAGGCCATGGCCCCTAAATGGGGTGATCAGGCAAGTTAAGTACCAAGGAAAGGGCTGATTGACAGGGAGCAGAGGAGCCCGTGGACTGGAAGGTCAGTGAGTAGAACAGCGATCAAGATGGGGATAGCTGAACAGGCAATCTGGGAGAAGAGGGAATGCTTCCATCAGTGACTTTGGATTAACTGTAATGCATTTATTGTGGGAGTCGTTGATTAAGGCAGGGGGAGAAAAATTCATTTTGGGTGATAAGACCAACTGGGTGTCCAGAGTGTGAAGTGGGTTTTCCTCATGAATGCCAGTGTCACACAGACTAATGACTGAGTTTGGGATATAAACGAAATGAAGAACCATGTGCTGAAGTCTTCAGAGGACGGGAGAGCAAAACTGGATATGGCTAAAGCAATAAGGAGAGTGACTGAAGTTTCTTTGAAAAAAAAAATTCTGGATAATTGGTCTAATCGGATCCATGTATAGTCATACGAATGCACAGGAGTGTAAAAAGAAGGCTGTATATGGTGGTGGATCATTGGATTATTGGTGATGGCTATTTCCCTCTTTTTACTTATCTATATTTTCTTTTCTTTTCTTTTCTTTGTTTCTTTTTTCTTTTTTTTGTTTAGATGGAGTCCTGTTCTGTCGCCCAGGCTGGAGTGCAGTGGCATGATCTCAGCTCACTGCGACCTCTGCCTTATGGGTTCAAGCGATTCTCCTGCCTCAGCCTCCCTAGCAGCTAGGATGACAAGTGTCCCCCACCACACCTGGCTAATATTTTTGTATTTTTAGTAGAAACATGGTTTCACCATGTTGGCCAGCCTGGTCTCAAACTCCTGACCTCAAGTGATCCACCTGCCTCAGCCTCCCAAAGTGTTGGGGTTACAGGCGTGAGCCACTGTGCCCGGCACTATCTGTATTTTCTAATGCTTCTACAAAAGCCTAGTATTGGTGTTGAGCAGGCAAAGAAGAACCAAGGCTCTCACACATCCTGTCCCCTCTAGATAGAACAGTCACTCTCTAAGTCTTTGCTTGTCTGACTCCTACCCGTCCTTCAGACTCCAGTGTAAATATCCCATCCTCAGGGCAGCTTTCCCTGACCCTCTGGCCTAGGTGAGGTCCCATTACTTTTCCTTTGTCACTTCTCACAGTCATAGCTGCTACTTTGTTATGTCAGGCTGGCCAGGCTGGTCTTGGATCATGGGAAATGTCGCATAATGCATGCACACAAACATATTGTTGTTATGTAATTGCAGTTTGACTTCCTATGTGTTCATAATAACTTAGGGCCAATGAGGTGATGTGGTTCTGGGGGGTGGAGCCAGAAATACTGGAACCAGTAGAGTGGGTTAGAGTCCTGTGGCTGGTGAAAACTATTTTGACAACAACGCAGGCAACCAGATCAGGTGATGATAGTGGAGTTTTAGAGTGACATGTCTGGGGTACAGCCAGGATCTCCCCATCTCCTCAACAACCATTCCTGCTGCCCAAACACGTCCCTTTAGGAGGCTGACTGACACTCATTGAGCACTCCTGCTTAATGCCATCTCACAACCTTTGCTGAAACCTGTGTCCTTACACTTGATGTGCATTACCGTGTAATCTAAGCGCTGTTTTATGTTTTTATTCTTGCTGACCCAGTCCTTTTTCAGACTCCACCATTTATTTATTTATTTATTTATTTATTTTTAAGACAGGGTCTCTGACTCTGTTGCCCAGGCTGGAGTGTAATGGTATATTCTCAGTTCACTGCAACCTCCACCTCCCAGGCTCAAGCAATTCCCCTGCATCAGCCTTCTAAGTAGCTGGGACTACAGGCACACACCATAGCACCCAGCTAATTTTTGTATTTTTCAGTAGAGACAGGTTTTCACTATGTTGCCCAGGCTGGTCTCGAACTCCTAAGCTCAAGTGATCCACTGGCCTCCGTCCCTAAGTGCTAAGATAACAGGTGTGAGCCATTGCACCCGGCCTCCTTCACCATGTAATGTCTGTCTCCACTACTGTCTTGTTCACTGCTCTGTCCCTGGCAACTGGCAGAGTGCTTGCAGCATGGCTGGGGCTACATAAATGTGTATAAATTAAAATAAGAATTGAAAAAAGAATAAACGTTGAAAAATAGAAAAAGAAAATCACTGCTTATAATAGTTTCCTGTTGCTGCTCTAACAAATTTGTAAACAAAGCTACCACAAATGTAGTGGCTTAAAGCAACAGACTGATCTTAGGGTTCTGGAGGTCAGATGTCTCAAGTCACTTTCTCTGGGCTACAGTCAGTCCCAGTGCCTTTTCCTGCTCCTGGCAGCTGCCTGCCTTCCTTGTCTCATGGCCTTTTCCTCCATCTTCAAAACCAGCAGTGGAGCCTTTTCGGCCTCCCCATCAAAGGGCTAGAAGCTTTGATGTCTGGCTGCTTCCAGGGTTCACCCTTTTTCTATCTTAGTTTTATTCTACTAGAATATAAACTGCAGTGGGCAGGCCCTTTTCCACTCTGCTCACTGTTGAGTCCCATGCACTCAGAACTGTGCTTGCCCCATGGTAGGTACTCAGTCAATATTTGTTCAATGCTAAATGAAGAAACTAGCTTTTGTCATGCTTCATTTACTTACCCTTCTGTTGGTGAAATAACCCCAATTTCTATTCGGCAGTGCACATGATTCCAAAGAAGCTGACACCACAGCTTTGAAAAGCATATGATCAAGGTATAGGCCAATCCCCTGGCCACAGCAAGTGGCCAGAAATGGGCATGGGCCTAAACGAGTCTGATCAGAGTAAAGCCCAAACAAATGGTTTTTTTCGTCTGGACACATCTGAGGGAATGGAAGGAGAAAGCCATGGCTACAGAGGCAGAACAGGCACAGGAAGAAACAAGCCATTGGCTTCACTACGGAAGCACTGCAAGAAGCTTCAGCTGCAGGAAGACCCATATCTGGAGTTTTCAATGATGTGAGAATAAAGTATGTCCTTCATTATTCACGTCAAGTTTTGGGCTGCCTACAGTGAAACACACTCTAAAGCCAGTAAGTAGCATCACAAGTGCAAAATGAAAAAGGCACCCACAGAACTGGAACAAATCATTTTGTTTCATTGCACTGAGACTAGAAGGGTCGAGACAGTTCATGTGATCTGTGTTCCTGACTCCAAGGAGGAGTAGAATCAAGAGATGGAAGAAGCCTTGGGGCTTTCAGGTCACCCACCCCTGTGTCTGACCCTTGGCTACACCAGATCACCTGAGGAACTTTGTAAAAACAGCTTCCTCCACCCCATTCCATTGTGTTGAGCCAGAATCTCTAGGGGTGAGGCTCATTATCTGTTTTACAAACTCCAAGTGATTCTGAGGGACCATCCCTTCTCAACAGCTATGAACTTCCCATTGGTAGAAGGAAGCATCATAGCAGATCCTAATGCTAATGTCGACGTCAAATTCAAAGCACTGAACGTATGTATCATGGTCTTAGAAGTATGTATAACTCATTTCTGAATCACTTTATTGAAGTCCCAAATTAATTAAATACTTAGACTATGCATGAGAGTCTGAAGGCCTTTCTCCTGTGTGTAAAAGGAATCTATTTCACTGCTAAAAGGTTTTTGTTTTCCCCTTCATGGTTCTCAGATAAAATTTAGAGAGTTGAGATGACCAGAGAAGTGACTACTAGATAAATGGACTGTTATGGACCATTCTCAACCTATTTTTCTTCCTTTCACTGTAAACAATGGCAGCTTCAGATTTAGCAAATTCAAGGAATCAGTGATGTCATCAAGGATTTCTTAGATTTTCACTTTGCCATCTTCAACCGTTTTCTTTGGTCCTTAGGCTTGTCCCAAAAATAGTTCTCAAATAACTAACTGCGGTGAGCATTGGTCTTCACACAATAGTGACCACAGCTAGCAGGACGGAAGAGAAGATATTCATCCTCAAATCTTGTTTAAGTTTCTTTCAGCAAGAAGACTGTCCACCCTTACGTCTCCTTGGGCAGAATTAATATCTACATGCCCTTTCCTAAAGCAGACACCAACCAGGGGAGGCAGTGATCATGATAAATTTAGTCCAACCCTGACCCACCCTTGGTAGGGTGGGGTTACTTACCAGCCACCCCTGAAGCATAGAATGCCTGGGGGGAAAAATCAGAGTTTCTGTCAGGAAGAAGGAGAGGAATGTGGAATGACTTGGCTGGGCCAGTAATCAACAGTGTCTAACCCTGTAAGCAGGAATTGAAGAAAGACAAGGGGAAAGATTTCTGCAGCCACCTTGACTTAAATAATGAAAACTTGAATGATGCAAAGTATTAGTAATGTCCTATATTCTAATGCTTGGATTTTTTTTTTTTTTTTCATGAAGTCTTGCTCTGTAGCCCAGGCTGGAGTGCAATGGTGAGATCTCAGTTCACTGCAACCTCCACCTCCCAGATTCAAGCAATTCTCCTGCCTCAGCCTCCCGAGTAGCTGGGATTAGAGGTGCCCGCCACCACGCCCAGCTAATTTTTTTTTAATTAAAACTTGGAATATTTTGAAAAACTCCTTCCTCCTAGAGAGCTACCAAATGAAAATTTTTTTCTGATTAGCTTTTTGTCATTTTTGGAATTAGGAGTGCTTTAGATATCTGAATTCATTCAACAAGCATTTATTGAGTGGCTGCTATATGCCTGGTATGGCTCTAAGTGCTAGAGATGAAAAGAATCACCAAAGTCTTTGCTGTCATGGAGCCCTCATTCTAGTGGGATAGGCAGACAGCAAAGAAACAAGTCCTGCATGTCACATAGTGTCAGGTGGTGTCAAGCGGTAGACAGAGAAGCTCAACATGAGAAAGGGAGAGAGAGCAGCTCCACACACTCACAAAATGGGAGTGAGAACTTCAAGCCAGTGGATGTTGTCTAATATAGGCCAGTAACCTTCCCTCCATCCATCCAATCAAAGAGCTTTGCTTTTTGCTTTTTCCTTTTAAAACTCAATGATTTTCTTTTTCTTTTCTTTTTTTTTTTTTTTAAGCATCATTCACCTCTAAAAACCATCCCAATTGCAAATGCTAATATTTCATGCGGTTGTCCTTAACCAGCCCACGTGTGTAGGAGGGCAGGAACATATGCAGAATACTGGGCGAAGGGGAAGGAAGTCAAGATGACTTGAATTGACTTGCCTTGGATATTTAGAAAACAGTCGTTTTAGATACAAGTGTACACTTACACTTTGAGTACTCCCCTCTCCTCTCTGACAAAGATTCTCTGCTTGACCAAACTTTAGTCAAGCTTCTGAAACTTCCCTTTGACCCCCCTGTGCACTTCCTTATAAAATTCTGTTTTAGTAAAGAGCCCTGTTAAGTCAGTTTAGGAAGAACCCCCACCCTGGATATCTTATCAGGTTCCTCATCCTCCACCCTCCCCCAGGTGTTGTCTGAGCACCCTGGCCTGTCTTCAGCAAGAGTCCTATTGGGTCAGTGTATTCAGATTCCTGCTTACCCCTGATGTTTCCTTGAGTAATTTTCCATCCACTGAGCCCCAGCCTGCTCCTTGCCTATCCGTTCCCACTTGTCCATGCTGCATCTGAAGTTGAGCCCAATCTCTCTCCCCTGACGCCATGCAGCAGTCCCTATAGCTATCTACTATCTCCATGGTTCTCAATAATGTCTGCTTTACTGTCTTCATCAAGTTTCATTCCATGTTTTTTTTCTTTAACATCTTCACCATCTCCACACAGAAATATTCTCCTTTTAAATGGACATTCAGTAACTGAGAGTGATGTGGCTGTTCTATATTTAAAATTAACCTAGGAGTATGTTGTCTCTGAAAAACTGTGCACCAGATTGCCTCACAGATCACAGCTGAGACAGACGTCCTCAAGTGAGCCCTCGCAGGTTGCATAGGAAGAATGGAAGTGGGAGTCGGGGCTGTTTTCTCTTAATACACCTTGGTAGATACATGTTTCTGCCGTCCAACCCCATTTCAAGTCTGCTCTGATGGAGAAAAGTGACGAGAGCGAATCCTTCATGGGCTGTTTGTTATCTCTCACACACACACACAAACACACACATACACACCTGGATCAATGCATTCCCCCTCTAGGGAATGCAGTTGCGTGGATACTGCCCCACCCACCGAGGAAAGCTGCAAGTTTGAGCAGCTCCGGCTCTGGAACCAAAGGCTTTTGTTTAAGGAATTACCAGGCACTAAGCAGAGGCAATTCAAAACCGGTTAAACCAGTGTGGCAAGGAGACTGATTCAGACTCCTCATAGGTTTCTCCAAGTGTAACAGACACAAGCAACCCAGTTTCCTTTAAGGAGTCACAGGAAAGGTCAACCTAGTCAAGTGGTAGGGGAAAGACATCACTGGAAACCATTAGTCATGTGGGTGACACGGGGCCATACCGTACTGAGGAAAAGCCACAATTGAGATATAAAGTTGCTGGGCATGAAAGACAAGCAGAGAAGGCTTCCCAGGAGAAGGGACATTTTAGTTGTGGCAAGGAGAATTTGCCAGAAGGATGGTTTAAGAAGCTGAACCTTTAAATAAATGTCTTAAATATAATAAAATTCCACTTAGGAAATCATCTTAAAACTTAACAATAGGGAATATTTATTAGGACAGGAAAGAAAACTCTAAGATATTTGAATATATCTCATAGAGATTAAGAATTTTTTTAAAGACAGTTGTGATAACAGTTCCCACCAATATTGCAATACCCTGTTTATAGCTGAATTAAAACAAAAATTATTTGGAAATTATAAAACAAAACATCTAAAACAATGGTCTCTTTACTTTGAAAGAAAGGTATTGCACAAATATAGCCTAGCTTACATATAAAGATTTCAAGCATTTAAATTATGCTAATGTATTTCATTTATTAACAAGCTTATTTACAGTTATTGGGTAGGCAAGACTACAGGAATAAATGATTCAAAAGAAATGTTTAATAATTAAAAAGTGATTGTACTACCATTGGACCTAGCAATTCCATTCCTATATGTATAGCTAAGAGAAATAAAAACATCCCTATGCAAAAACTTGGACACAGATGTTCATAGCAGCATTATTTATAATAATTATTGTAAATAAAGATGGGGAACAGTCCATATGTCCATCAACTGATGAGTGGATAAATAAAATATGGCATATCCATACAATGGGATAATATTTGGCAATAAAAAGGAAAGAAGTACTGATACATACTACAAAATGGAGGAACCTTGAGAACACTATAATATGTGAAAGAAGCCAGTCACAAAAGACCACATACTGTCTAATTCCATTTATACGAAAAGTCCAGAATAGGCAAATTTATAGAGACAGAAAGTAGATTCTTGTTTGCCCAGATCTAGAGGGATGGAGATGAGAAGTTACTGTTAATGGGTAGGGGGGTTCTTTGTGGGGTGATGAAATGGTCTAAACATGTGGTTATGATCATGGAATTTCATGGAACTGTGAAATACAGTCTGCTCTCTGAAGAAATGCTACTGCTATCCAAAAAAACCCAAAAAAAAGAAAAAAAAAACGCTTTCACTGAACAGGTTAGTTTTATATTTTTGTCTCAGAAAAAAGAATTCAGTTACCAGACAAAGGATGCAATTTCCAGTGACAAAATGTCAGGCCTAAATTAAGCTGCTTCAAAATATACCACAAGATCTCTAATGACCTCCAGTGGTCACGACTAAAATTGCCTGGTTTATGATACCTGAGCCTAGAACACGACGCACAAAGTGGTTATAAATGTGACGTCTGGTCTGTTATTTTCTTATCTTGAAAGCTGCAAAGTTGGAGTAAAAGGAAACATAGCCAATGACTATCATAAAATGTCTCTTCCCCCTGATATTTCAACATTGACTGAAGGGCCTGTTTATCCGTGCCCTGTCTTTGCAGCCTCTTTCAACAGAGCCAGAAAGACGCCTGTCTCCTTCCAGTGACTCCACTGAGAGAGTCCATTAACAATCTGCTTTGCACCCACAGATGCAGGAGTAGCCGACACATGAGAAGGAGAGAAAAAATGACTGATCAAAAGAGACTGGCAGGAAAACACGTAAGAAAGAACAAGAGGCAAGTGCTCCACCTAAAATACGCCAATTTGGTCATGCACAACTCTCAGATACTTTTGCGGGCTATCTAAGACATCCGAAGGTTACCCTCTCCTGCAGCCTCATCACCAAGTTCTAGTGAAAGTACCTAACATCAAATGATGCCATACTTAGAGTTTTTCTAAACAAACATTAGTAAATAAGCCCAAACAACTTCACACAGTCTCCTCTGTAGGCCTGATGAAGTCCCAGCTCTCTCTCCTCTGGGTAAAAGGTTCATTCGAAAGGACAGTGTTTCAGAAACAGTATTCTATTATTTTTACCCTCATTGTTGGCCTCGGGCTACCAGAAATCCTCCAGACTAACATAAGGCCATTTATTTGGCATTGAAGGCTGGAAAAGCATCCTGCCACACACCTGCTACCAGCCTGGCTGGATTCTTCAGCCACACCCAGGCAAGCTGGAGGGCTCTCTAGAATATTTCGGTCAGTCCACACATATCTTGAATACCTTTAACTTCACAAAAGAGAATCCATTTCTAACATTCGTCTGGCTAGTTAACAAGCCACAGGTTGTTTTGAGAATAATGCCTGATATTTGCTATGCTAATTAGTAAAGTATCTGATAACTCAGGTATTTTGACCTTCCAAACTAGAGCTGGCTAATGACTCCTAGGGTATTCATTCCTGACCAGAACATGAGCTGACCCTGGGCATAACTTCAACTCACAGATGTCACACTGTCTGTGCTGAGTGTTTTAAAGTAAATTACAGACATAACATGAGGGAAGGGGAAGAAAAAGAAAGAGAACCCTCTTGGCAATCCTTGACTAGGGCTGTATAAGTCTTGCCCAGATTCCTAAATGTTTCAACCACTGTCACTTGTCATATATTTTTTAGATCCATCCATTCATTTAATGATTTTGCCTACCTATGTCCCAGACATCCATTTGCAATATATTGTCTGTCTGATGGTTCCAAGGAAAATGTAATATGCTAAGAGAATGTTAAAAATTCACTGACTGAAGCCATTGTGTTTTTGCCAACATGAAACAGTCCCACCATAGTATGAAAGCGTTAAATCCCCCCACGGCTCCACTTTAGCCTCAAGGAGAAAAGGAGAAAGCAGGCACTGGAAGAGTCTGTTTATAAATCTTAAAATATCAATTGCCTGGTTTTTTTTCCCTCTAGGAACAAAACATCTCTTAAGGGTTATATAAACATTTATATATGGTTTTCTTTAAGAATCAATGTTAATTACATCATTAGGCTACACTTACCTTAACTGTGATTTAGTGCATCTTAAAAAAATTGCGAATAAGAATTCTTGACGTTGCTTGTTAGTCCAGAGGTCAAACCAATGACTTATAAGAGCCACTCTTTCCTGAAAGAGCTATAAGGGGGAGGGGAGGAAGTGGCATTTTGCTGTACAGTTCAATGTTTTTAATTGCTAAGCAATCTTTAGACAATCTACCAGCAACCTCACTGCTAATATTTGCAGAGTGCATTACAGTTCACACAGCGCTTTCACATATAGAGAGAAAGGTCTCGCCTTTCAGGTTAAACTTTTTACCCAGGGATACTGACAGGCCCAGACTTGTTGGGTGGGCTGATGGGAAGGACTGGCAGGGATGTAATTATAGAGGGGCCCAAGAAGGGCCTCTGGAAAACAAACAGGTAATGATTCCTGGATCTTGTTTCTACCTAGGCTAATGTGACAGAGTCCATACGTTTCATCTTGAAAACATATACGGGCTACACTCATTTAATTGTGAGAACAGGACCATTTGAGGTAGGTATAACTTCACTAACTCACAACCCTGGATCTTCATAGCACCCACCAAGATGAAAGTAAGTATCACTTAATAGCCAACAGAGACATGTCTCTAGGGAAGATATACATTAAGGACCAGAATCCCCCAAACCTGGGTTTCGGTCCAGCTTTGCTCAGATAGAGATAACAAACTCACTATTCTTATCATAGGTCAGGCTTTAGCCCCAGCCTGGTCTAGTCTCCTTTCCCGGTGAATGAGGCTGAACTCACAGGAGCACCCGTGAGAGCTCTGAGCACTCAGTTCGCCTTCTCTATTGCCAGAGCCACCATAAGCCATTAAATCACGACTTCCTGAATTACCTTAAAATAGGAGAGGCATCCCCAGGCCACATGGAACCATCCAATTGGCACAGGAGGGGAGAGAGGATTACAGAAATACACAGGAACACATGCATGAACACTCCCAGCCTCCACCACCAAAAGCACCTTCTCATATCCTCCCCTGTCTCCAGCAACTGTGTGTCCTGGAGGTCTCTATTTTGTCCCTGGAGGTACTGAGTGGAAAGGGAGGCCATCTGGAGCCTCCCTTAAGGTAGGAGATGGGGACAGGCGTGAGAAGAGACTGTCTTTGGGACAAAGCTAAGTTTATTTTTGTTTAAACTGAATCAAAAGCTAAATTCTTTAGAGAGTTTTTCTTTAAAAATATGGCAACATGAGACCCAATATATCACAGTAAAATTAACCCTATGAATTAAACTTATTCTACTTTAAAGTATGTAACTTACCTGTCTATTTAATGACTTGTTGCTAAAAGGTGTCCAGGCACTAAATCTTGTGTGGAAGCTCTCCATTTCCGGAGTTCTCCAGGAAGAATCCTCAGCTGACGTCTCAGCAAATTTTCTTCCACTTCTGGAAACTACAGGTTTATTTCAATAGGTGTGCAATTAAGATCACCTAGAAATATCCAATATGTTAGTGTCCTTATAGGAATTATATAATAGTAGAAATTCACATATAACATATAGACAGAATTATAACAATTCATGTGTATACATGTGTATATATACAATTCATCTGTGTATACGATAAGCCATACAAATATACACAAAAATCCCATGAACTTCAAATCATTGCAATTATTCTATTCTTACCTACTGTCACCCAAATCGGAATTTAAACAAAAGTTGTTTTTTACTTTGCTGGGAAAATGGGAAGCACTGAAAAGGTTTCAGGAAATGATACTTAGAAACTGACATGATTCATCAGTCAAGGAGGTTGACTTTTTCTTTACCTGGAAAATAAGAATTTGTTACTTTGTTAATTTTTTTTTTTTTTTTTTTTTTTAGATAGAGTCTCGCTCTGCTGTCCAGGCTGGAGTGCAGTGGAGCGATCTTGGCTAACTACAACCTCCGCCTCCTGGGTTCAATCCATTCTCCTGGCTCAGCCTCCGGAGTAGCTGGGATTACAGGTGCGCACCACCATGCCTGGCTAATTTTTGTATTTTTAATAGAGACAAGGTTTCACCATGTTGGCCAGGCTGGTCTCGAACTCACGGACCTCAGATGATCTGCCCGCCTCGGCCCCTCAAAGTGCTGGGATTACAGGTGTGAGCCACTGCATCTATCCAAAAGTAAGAATTTGAAGTACTAGAAGATGATATTCCACCTGCCCATTTTTCAGGACAGAGGTCAAAGAGAATATAAAGAAAAACAAAATAGGCTATTGTATTATTTATTGCTGCATGGCAAATTACTCCCAAAATTTTCAGCTTAAAACAACAAACACTTATTTCAAAGCTTCTGTGGTTCAAGAATCCAGACACAGTTTAGCGGGATACTGTCTTAGTCTAACAGGGCTCCCACAACAACCTGCCATAGACTGGGTGACTTGCACAACAGAAATTTATTTTCTCATAGTTCTAGGGGCTATAATTCCAAGATTAAGATGCCAGTAGAGTTGGTTTGAGGAGGCTTCTCTTCCTGGCTTGTAGGCAGCTGTCTTCTCACCGTGTCCTCACGTGGCCTTTCTTCCATGTACATGCAGAAACAGAGATCTCTGGTGCTGCTGCTTCTCCTTCTCCTTCTCCTTCTCCTTCTCCTTCTCCTTCTCCTTCTCCTTCTCCTTCTCCTCCTCCTCCTCCTCCTCCTCCTTCCTCCTTCCTCCTTCTTCTGCTTCTCCTTTTCCTTCTTTTGAGACAGTGTCTTGCTTCTGTTGCTCAGACTGGAGTGCAGTGGTGCAATCATAGCTCACTGAGCTGGGCGCGGTGGTTCACGCCTGTAATCCCAGCACTTTGGGAGGCTGAGGTGGGTGGATCACTTGAGGCCAGGAGTTTGAGACCAGCCTTGCCAACATGATGAAACCCCGTCTCCACTAAAAATACAAAAATTAGCCAGGCATAGTGGCACACACCTGTAATCCCAGCTAATCCCAGCTACTTGGGAGGCTGAGGCAGGAGAATCACTTGAACCTGGAGGCAGCGGTTGCTGTGAGCCATGATTGCACCACTGCACTCCAGCCCTGGGTGACAGCGAGACTCTATCTCAAAAATAAAAAATAAAAAATAAAAAATAAAAATCATAACTTTCTGTAACTTTAAACTTTTGGGCTCAAGGGTTCTTCCCACCTCAGCTTCCCTAAACACTGGGATTACAGATGCGAGCTGCACCTGGTCTCTTCTTATAAGGACATCAGTCCTGTCAGATTAAAGCCCCATGACCTTGTTTAACCTTTATTCCTTATAGGCACTATCTGCAAATACAATAATGATCGGGGTGAAGACTTCAACATATGAATTTGTGGGGAAAGGGGATACATTTCAGTTCATAACCAGTACCTCTGTGTCAAGGGCTCTTATAAGGCTACAGTCGAGGTGTTTGCAGGGACTGCAGTATCACTGAAGGCCCTGAAGCTCATTCATGTGGTTGTTGGTAGGATTCCATTCCTCATGCTCTGTTGGACTGAAGACTGCAGTGCTCACCAGCTGTTGGCTGGAGGCCTCCCTTGCCTTCCTTGCTACATGGTTCTCTCCATAGGGCATCTCCCATGGTAGCAGGCTTCCATCACAGTGAGCAAATGAAAAAGCAAGAGAGGGCACACCAGAGGGAAGCCACAGTCTCTTTGTAACCTAACCTCAGAAGGGACATCCTGTCACTTTCACTATATACTATTGGTTAAAAGCAAGTCACCAGGTCCAGGCCACACTCAAGGGGAGAGGATTAGATGACAGCATGAATAGTAATATAGCCTATCATAGTTTACCCTTTGGGTCAGTTCCTTTCCTTTCCCATATGCAGAACACACATTTTTAAGGAAAACAACCCCAAAGTTCCATCTCATCAATATTTTTAGCACAGAGCTCATGAGCTAAGAACAATTCACAAGGGTCTCTCTATAGATACAGGTATAGCTCCCTTTGATCTAAATACCTTTGAACTAAAAAGATAAGTTATCTGGTCCTTGCCTCTGTAAATAATATACATCATGGTAGAACAAGGAAAGGATAACTGCAATAGATAGTCCCATTCTTAAAGAAGGATAACATATGAAAGGATTCATAGCAATCCTGAAATGCAGCTACGGAAGACTGGGGTCCAGTGATCATTTTGTCTCCAACAATCACATTCTCTTTTAGACCGTGCCAGTGATTCCCTTGACAATGTCAACTTCTCAAAATTATCCCAAATTATGTATTTGATTCTAAGCAGTGCTATGTGCCACAATTATTTAGAGACATGTTTTTTTCTCTCTCTCTCACTGTAGATATTTTGAGCCTATCAGGCTTCCTTAGAAAAAGCCAAACCCTACGTCTTCCTTCCTTGAGATGTTTTTCCAACTCAAAGTATTGGCTGGGTACCACCTTGTTCCATTCAGAGATCCTAACAATGGTGTGACAACCATACTTTTGACTGGTCCTTACCAATTGGCATAGTTTTCAGCATCATTTATTGCTCAAAGGTCTTCTCAGTTTTTTCTTTACTAGTTGAAGATGTGAATCAGTTATTCCTTCCAACTGTGCAAATCCCTGAGTTTTGAGACTCTCTCTGAATTATTTTGTATTCCTGCTTGCAAACCAGCCAAATATTTTCTGAGCTCCTCTATCTCTTCTAGTACTTTGGCAAATGTGGCCTATAGTAATAAACTCATTCTAATAGCATTCATTTTCTACCTCTTTGCATACAGTACAAACTTATTAGGTATATAATATGCCCTTTAATCTATTCCAGGCTATAGTTTTACAACTTTTTCCCACTGCATCATATGGATTGCCATCTTTTCAGGTCTTCCACAACAATTTCATGCTGTCAGACTAGAATGCCACATAATATAGAATGTGTTGCTGTTGTTACGGCAACATCCTACTTCTGGAACCAATTTCTGTATCTACCAAACATTCAAGGAAGAAATTACAGTTACACAAAATCTTCCAGAGAACAGAAAAAGTGGGAATGATTCCCAAGTTCTTTGATGAAGTTGGTATAACCTTTATATAATCTTAACACCAAAACCCAAGGACTTTACAAGAAAGAAATATTACAAGCATATTACCATAAATATAGATGCATAAATCCTACCAAAAATTAGAACACCAAACTTAGTAGTATATAAAAAAGATCATATATCACCAGCACGTTGGATTTATGTAAATTTTGTTTGACATTACAAAATCAATGTACTTCTCATTATGAACAAAAGAAAAAAAGAGAGAAAATTATATGATAATCTCAGTATATACAAAAAGTTTTCTTTTTGTTTGTTTGGAAAGGGTCTTGCTCTGTTGCCCAGGCTGGAGTGCAGTAGCTTGATCTTAGCTCATTGCGGCCTTAACCTCCCGGACTCATGCAAGCCTCCCACCTCAGCCTCAGCTGGGACCACAGGCATGTACCACCATGCCTTGGCCTCCCAAAGTGCTGGGATTACAGGTATGAGCCCCGCAGCTGGCCCAAAAAGTGTTTCTGATAAACCTCAATATCCATTCATGACAAAAAGATCTCAGTAAACCAGGACTAGAAGGGAATTTCCTAATCTGAATAAGGGCAAATACAATAACCTATAGCAGACATGACACTAATGGTAAAATGATAAAACTTTCTCTCTGTTCACTACCACTGTCTTTATTTAACATTATTCTGGAGGGTCTTTCCAATGTGATAAACCAATAAAATAAAATAAAATAAAATGTTTAATAATTTAAAAGGAAAAAATAGGCCAGGCGCGGTGGCTCATGCCTGTAATCCCAGCACTTTGGGAGGCCAAGGCAGTGGATCACTTGAGGCCAGGAGTTTGAGACCAGCCTGGCCAACATAGCAAAACCCCATCTCTACTAAAAATACAAAAAGTAGCTGGGCGTGGTGGTGCATGCCTGTAGTCCAGCTACTCGGGAGGCTGAGGCAGGAGAATTGCTTTAACCTGGGAGGCAGAGGTTGCAGTGAGTTGAGATTGCGCCACTGCGCTCCAGCCTGTGTGATGAGGTGAGACACTGTCTCAAAAAAAAAAAAAAAGGAAAAAATTAAATTGTCGTTATGTATTACAAACACAATTATTCATAATTATATGTAGAAAATATTAAAGAATCTACAGATAAATTCACAAGCTTGGCAAGGTTGCTGCACACTAGGCTTACATACAGAAATCAATTGTTTTTCTGTATGCTAACAACATTTAATAAGCAACAACATATCATTTATAACAGCATTTAAAAATCCAATATAGGCAGAGGCAGGAGGATTGCTTGAGTCTGAGTGTTTGAGACTAGCCTGTGCAACATAGCAAGACCATGTGTCTACAAAATTTTTTAAAGAAAATTAGCCAGGAATGGTGGTGCATGCCTGTAGTCCC
The DNA here is from genome assembly GCF_000951045.1 of Mandrillus leucophaeus. Classification (NCBI taxonomy): domain Eukaryota; kingdom Metazoa; phylum Chordata; class Mammalia; order Primates; family Cercopithecidae; genus Mandrillus; species Mandrillus leucophaeus. The sequence goes on from NW_012101965.1 coordinate 553,808, forward strand.
ACCTACTCTGGAGGCTAAGGTGGGAGGATCGCTTGAGTCCTGGGAGGTTGAAGTTTTACTGAGCTGTTATCTTATCCCTGCACTCCAGCCTGGGCAACTGAATGAGACCCTGTCTCCAAAACAAAAACAAAAACAAAATCCAATATAAATCAAGGTAGGACAAGTATTCCACATAGAATACTAAAAATTTTATCCAGACAAAATTTTTCAAGACCTAAAGAAGAGTATACATCTGTGAAGATACTTATTCTTCTAAATTAATCTATTACTCAATACGGTCTCATGAAAACCCAGCAAGTATGGGGTGTGTGTGTGTGACAAACTGATTATAAAATGTGTATGAAAATGCAAAGGGTCAAGACTAGCAAAGACAACTTTAAAAAGAACAAAGTGGTTGGACTTACTCTACTTGATATCAGGACTTATTATAAAGCTAGTATAAATAACAGCATGAGATATTGGCGCAAGAATAAACAAATAAACCAATGGAACAGAGCAATTATTCCAGAAACAGACCCACATACATATGGACACTTGACCTATGACAAGGATGGCACTGCAGAGCAGTGGGATAGGATGGCTCCAGTCAGTAACACACGTGGTAGAACAACTGCCCAGCTGGACCCAGCTCACCCTCAGAACTATGAGAAATAATAAATGATTATTGTTTGAAACCACTAAATTTTGGGATGGTTTGATATCCAGCAATAACAAAAAAAATTGGTACCTGGCAGTAGAGTATTGCTATAATATAACTTAAAACATATGATACTGGCGTTGGGACTGGGAAGCAAGTGAAAATTAAAAGGGTGTGGAGGAGATGGTGTAGTGGAGTGTAGAGAAAGGCTAGTCAGATGACTGGCATTATGTAGCAGTGGAAAGTTTAGTAACACTGTTACCTGCACTAATGTGGAGGATAGAAAATGTGTCAATGAATTTATAGACCTGGCTAAAGAAATTCTGAGCAGGATATGGAAAGTGCTGATTGGCTCCTTTAGCTGTCCAAGGTGAGAGATATGAATTAACCTAAAAAATCTGTTTAGTCTTGGGGCAAATTTTAATGATAAAGAATATCTAGGCCGGGTCCGGTGGCTCATGCCTATAATCCTAGCACTTTGGGAGACTCAGACAAGCAAATTGCTTGAGCTCAGGAGTTTGAGACAAGCTTGGGCAACATGGCAAAACCCTGTCTCTTAAAAAAAAATACAACCATTAGTAGGGTAAAAGAAAGCAAAAATTACCCCTGGGACAGCAAGACCAACCCTTCTTCTCTCTCTTCCTCCTCAGCCTACTCAACATGAAGATGATGGGGATGAAGACCTTTGTGATGATCCACTTCCACTTAATGAACAGTGAATATATTTTCTCTTCCTTATGACTTTCTTAATAACATTTTCTTTTCTCTAGTTTACTTCATTGAGAGAATACAGTATATAATACGCATAACATACATTATACGTTAATCGGCTGTGTTATCAGTAAGGCTTCCAGTCAACAGTAGGCTATTACTAGTTAAGTTTTGGGGGAGTCAAAAGTTACGCATGGCCAGGTGCAGTGGCTCACGACTGTAATCCCAGCACTTTGGGAGGTTGAGGTGGGCAGATCACCTGAGGTTAGGAGTTTGAGACCAGCCTGGCCAACATGGCAAAACCCCATCTCTACTAAAAATATAAAAATTAGCTGGGCGTGGTGGTGGGCACCTGTAATCCTAGCTACTCGAGAGGCCAAGACAGGGGAATCGCTTGAACCCAGGAGGCGGAGGTGGCAGTGAATTGAGATTTTACCACTGCACTCTAGCCTGGGGGACAGAGCGTGGCTCCATCTCAAAAAAAAAAAAAAAAAAAAAAAAAAAGAACATGTATTTTCAGCTGCACAGGGGATATGTGCCTCTAACTCCCACATTGGTCAAGGGTCAACCATAAAAGAGTTTTAAAGAATCTTAAAGTCTTTGTCCCATAGCACCCCAATCCATAGCCCAAAGCAGAAAAGGACCTATCTCAAAGAGACTTGTGGATATAGCTTTTGTCTAATAGAATAAATTACAATTACATATATACAAAGCCCACAGAATTGTCAAGAGGCTTGTTCTCATGAAAGCATGGCCAGCTTGAAATAAGAAGGACCAAGAAATTTTGAAATAAAAAGTCTCTAAGCCACCATTTTAAGCTGGGTGTCTAGGGAAACAGATAACGTGTCTTTTGAGCTTACAGGTCTCCAGATTGACAGGAGTGATGAACGAGGAGCCTCATTTGCAACTGGACCTGATGGAGATCACAAGATACTGGGCTTCAAGCTTCATACCATAATTGGAAGACACTATGGTGGTGTCTTGGTGTGAAATAAATATATTTTGTGTGCTGCAAGTAAGAATTGTGGCCAGAAGGAGGAACATGGTATATTGTCTGTGCCCACGGCCAGGAACAATTGCTCCCATCCCTGTACCCACATACCAGTTCTCTATCAAAAGGTGGAGTCTATTCTTCTCCCTCTCCTTGAATCAATCTGCACTAGCACTGGCTTCTTTTAACCAATGGATATTGTGGAAGTGATGATATGTGACTTCTGGGCATGGACCTTAAGAAGACTTGCAGCTTCTATTTTTGCATTCTTGGAATCCAGCTGCCATGTAAATAAGCCTGGGCTGGGATACTGGATGACAGGAGACCATATGGAGAGAGCTTGAGCCAGCCCCCAGCTGTTTCAGCCACCCCTGTCAAAGCACCAAATGTGCAAACGAAGTCATCTTGGATATTCCAACTAAGCTTCCAGGTGAGTGCAACCACATGAATCACCCCAGCCCCAACACACAAAGCATAAGAACTGCCCAGCCGAGGCCAGCCTACCCACAGAATTGTGAAAAATAACACGTTTCCTGTTTCAAGCTACTAAACTTTGGAATGGTTTGTTATCCAGAACAGACTGACAAAGCCATGTGTTGGTGAGCATCCAGAGCTCTCACACAGTTGGTGAAAGTACAAATTGGTATATGTACTTTGCAAAACTATTTGGCGTTATTTCCAGAATAATGCCAAACTTGACCCAACTGGAAAAAATATACATGTGGACTAAAATATATCACCAAGAATATGCACAGCTGCACTGGATAGCTCCAAACTGGAGACAACCCAAGCATCCACCAGTAGTCCAGTGGCTAAATCTACTGTCATGCATTCATGCAATAGAATACTATACATAAATGTATAGTATAAATGTAGTCTGCTGCTACACAAAACAGTAAGGATGAATCACACACAGAGCACATTACACAGAGGAAGCTGGGAATAAAATAATACATGTGGCATGGGTTCATTTACCAAAGTTCTACCCTGTAGTGTTAGACGTCAAGATAAGGTTTACCTTTGGGGAGGAAAGAGAGGGTAATGATTGGGAGGGGACACAAGAGGTTATTCTGCATGCTGGTGCTGATGTAGAGAGGGAGCCCTACACTTCCCGCATGCTGTGATGCATTGAATGCTACACTCATGATCTGCATGTTTTTCTATGTCCTATATTTCAATCAAGTTTATAAAATGATATCATTTACAATAATATCAAGTACTACTGAGTACCTAGAAAAAATTAAGAGTGCCAACTTTATGAAGAAAATTACAAAATTTTATTGAAAAATACTTTTAAAGTCCTAAATAAATGGAGAGATATGTCTTATTCATGGATTAGAGGACTCAGTAGAGTGAAGAGATTAACTGCCTCAACTTGATCTACAGATTCAACGCAAGCTCAGCAACAAGAGATATTGTGGGGGGGGGTGTGTGTGTGTGTGTGTGTGTAAAACTTCAAAGCTGATTCTAAAATATTTATGGAACTTTAAAGGGCCAAAACCAGTCAAGACAGTCTGAATAAACAAGGAAGGGAGATGTGTTTCTAGATACCAAGACTAACTATAAAGCTGTAGTAATCAGATGATAAAAATCTTAGTTTGGGGACAGACAACAAAACCTGTGGAACAGAAGAGAAACTCCAAAAGAGACCCAGGTATACAGGGGCACTTGTTAGATGACGAATCAGAAGGGGAAGGGTGGATTGTTTCATTTATAGAAAATGGATTATATGTTTTAAAAAAGAAAAGAAACTGGACCCCTTTCTCACACTATACACACACACATCAACTATAGGAAGTTTTTTCATATATATAAAATCAATTACACATGGTCTGTGAATCCCCAGAAGACAAAATTAGGAACAGTGGATGATGTCAGAGAAGAAGATTTTGGCCCAATCTAAGTGGGAAAAAAATCACTCCACAGCTCTAGCTGTCTCCAGAGATTATGTCCATTACTGGAGTTGGTAAAACTCAAGGTGGACAACCACTTGTCAGTGATTTTCTAGCTGGGATTCAAGCATCACAAACATCTAAGTTTCTAAGCAACCCTCTGTTGCTATAAATTCCAAGAAGAGAGAGTACAACGTGGCTTGGTGTAGCTGAAGAAACTTTACTGAAGAGTCAAAATAATTCTAGAGTAAGACATTTGCAGTGCCTCTGCTCTTATTACATTTCAAGAGAAGAAGCACATTTTTTTTTCAATGAATATATTAGGCATGCATCATATTAGGAACAATTTTAGAAATGTTACAGACGAGCAGCATGGCAGAGAGAGCACTAGATTTGGATCTCTGCTCTGGCTCCCCAAAATTAAGGCTTTACAAGTGATTTACTATTTGGGCCTCAGTTTCCTCATGTGTAAAGCAAGACAGTGATGTGTCTTGGTAAACTATATTATAATGTGTTGTTCAGATAAAAACTTCTTAGCAATGTGGGAAATTAAATACCTCCTTCTGAATCAACACTAAATGAAAACAAATTCTTAGTTTCATAAGATGCCCAGCTGTTGTTACATGAAATCCCTCCAAGAGCCAACATATGGGATTTTTATTTAGCAAGTTCTCAAAATTGTTATTACACTCTGTGTTAAGGGATTACTGAGTTATATAATGAGCTGAATATTACAGAAAGAATAGTCGCTGTCTCTGCTGGTGGGCTTAAATATGTGAGCATAGTATAGTATATTGTGTGTGTGTGTGTACATGCATATATGTACAACTTTGGACAGGATTATTTTCTTTTTCTCTTTCCTTTAGTTTTTTACAGTTGGGATTTCACTGTATTGTTTAGACTGGAGTGCTTTGGCACAATCATGGCTTACTGCAGCCTCAAATTTCTGCCTCAAGGGATTCTCTGGCCTCAGCCTCCCGGGTAGCTGGGGCTACAGGCATGACCAACTGCTCCTGGCTCAGGATTATTATCATTATTTATTTATTTATTTATTTTGAGACAGAGTCTCTCTGTGTTGCCCAGGCTGGAGTACAGTGGTACAATCTCGCCTCACTGTAAGGTCCGCCTTCTGGGTTCAAGCGATTTTCCTGCCTCAGCTTCCTGAGTAGCTGGGATTACAGATGCACACCACCATGCCTGGCTAATTTTTGTATTTTCAGTAGAGATGGGGTTTCACCATGTTGGCCAGGCTGGTCTCCAGCTCCTGGCCTCAAGTGATCCGCCCACCTTGGCCTCCCAAAGTGCTGGGATTACAGGTGTGAGCCACCGTGCACTGCCTGCCTCAGATTATTTTGATTATGTGAAGATACTAATTTTGTTGACTAGCTAGTCAACCCAGGGAGAAATGGTAGGCTGACAATTACTACTTCTTTAATGGAATAATTTCTTTTCTTATTCTAGCATTTTACATTGCTCCAAATAGTAGTGCCATAAGATATTAATAACTATTTCCCCAGAAAATAGGATCTGTGATTCAATGATTGAGATATTAAACTTATTTCTTTTTTGTAGGATGTTTTGGATGTTTTAATATGCTTAATGTTCACACTGAATCTCCAAGAGGGGAAAATAATATCCAGCATTTTCCTTTGTTCATTGTTATATGGAGACTATCATAGTGTGTATTGATTATCTAATGGGGTTATCATACTGTTTATTTAATGCTGCGTAACAAATTGTCCCAAAACTCAGTGGCTTAAAATAACAAACACTTATTATCTCACGGTTTCTATGAGTGATGAGTGTAGACATAGTTTAGCTGGGTCCCCCAGCTTAGGGTCTCTCACCATCCAATTGTCAGCTGAGGATGCCACAGCTGAACTGGGGAAGAATTAACTTCCAAGCTCACATAAGTGGTTGTTGGTGGGATACAGTTCCTCCTAAACTGTTGGAATGAGAGACTCAGTTCTTCGCTGGTTGTTGGCCAGAAGCTCCCCTCCCATGTGGGCCTCTTTATAGTTTAGCTCACAAAATGGCAGCTCACTTCCACCCAAGTGAGCGAGCAAGAGAGTAGGAGCGGGCAGGCAAGATGGAAGCCAGAGCCCTTGCGTGGCGTAACTCAGAAGTGACAAGTAACACACCATCACTTTTTGATTCATCAGAACAGGGGTTTAGCAACCACAGTCAGCAGTCCACATCTGGCCCACCACCAAATTTTATAAAGTGTAACTGGGATACAGACAATCTCATTTATTTATGTATTGTCTGTGGTTGCTTTTCTTTAGTAAATTTCACTTATGAGTCTCTTGTTTTCTTATTGTTTCCATATTTATTCAGTATTTTTCTTCATCTACTTACTGGATAACTTTTTTTTTTCTTTTTTAAGACGGAGTCTTGCTCTGTCACCCAGGCTGGAGTGCAGTGGCATATCTTGGCTCACTGCAACCTCCACCTCCCTGGTTCAAGCAATTCCCCTGCCTCAGCCTCCCGAGTAGCTGGGATTACAGGTGCATGCCACTGTGCCTGGCTAATGTTTTTTGTATTTTTAGTAGAGACAGGGTTTCACCATGTTGGCCAGACTGGTCTCAAACTCCTGACCTCAGGCAGTCTGCCCACTTCAGCTTCCCAAAGTGCTGGGATTACAGATGTGAGCCACCACAGCTGGCCTCTGTGGCTGCCTTTTTGGCTACAATGAAATTAAGTAATTGGGAGAAAGACCATATGGCTCAGAAAGCAAAAAATATTTATTATCTGGGCCTTTACTGAAAAAGTTTGTCAACTCCTGCATTATAGGCATCTAGGCCACATCTAAGGGAAGGGGATTCACATAAGGCATAAAGATCAGGAAGCTGAGGTCATTGGGAGCCATTTTAGAAGCTTCCTCCCCATAGTGTCTGCCATAGAATAGGTATTTGGCAAGTATTTGCTGAATGAATAAATGGATAATTGTTCTATAATTGCAGTTCAAACCATAACTGCTATGGTTTGAATGTGTCACCTCCAAATATCAGGTTTTGAACCTTAATGGCCAACGTAATGACATTAAGAGGTTGGGCCTTTAAGAGCTAGGTCATGAGGGCTCCTTCCCTTGTGAGCTGGAATTCAGATCCTTATAAGGCTTCACGCAGCGTTCACCTCACTTGCCCTTCCACCTTCTGCCATGTGAGGGCAGACATTCCTCCCCTGCGGAGAATGCAACAAGGCATCCTCTTGGAAGCAGAGAGCAGCCCTCACCAGCCAACCAGACCTGTCAGCACCTTGACCTTGGATTTAGCAGCCTCCAGAACTGTGAGAAATACATTCCTATTGCTTATAAATTACCCAGTCTCAGGTTTTATTAAAGCAGCAGAAACAGAGACATGCATCTGCTAATTTTCCAAATTCAGGGGATAAAAAAGCAAGTTATTAGTAAGAAAAAAAACCAAATTTCTTCACTATTAGGATTTGACAATTGTGTCACAACTGTGACAATTTATCAAGTCTGTGATCTTGCTAGCAATTTCCATCATTATGTTTAATAAGTCATATGGTAAAATAAGCTTAGAATTGAATTAAATATAGATTTGACAGATTATTCTTCCATGACATCAGCAAATTAGAAAAAAATGGAAGCATTTTAAGGGACTCATTTGAGATGAGAATTCATTCTGGGGCAAGAATACTTATTGTGTATTCTGTTTACAATACAGCAGTCACCAGTAGCTCCTATATACAGGAGAGGTTCAAAACCTTAGTGTATAAAACCAAACTCTCAACCATTTTTTCATCCTTTTTGTGTGTCTTTTCTACAGAAGCGAAAATACTGTGCCATGAAGTTCTTCCTTGATTTTTTTTTTTTTTTTCGAGACAGAGTCTCGCTCTGTCACCCAGGTTGGAGTGCGGTGGCATGATCTCGGCTCACTGCAAGTTCCGCCTCCCGGGTTACACCATTCTCCTGCCTCAGCCTCCCAAGTAGCTGGGATTACAGGGACCCACCACCACGTCTGGCTAATTTTTTGTATTTTTAGTAGAGGGGTTTTACTGTGTTAGCCAGGATGGTCTCGATCTCCTGACCTCGTGATCTGCCTGCCTCGGCCTCCAAGGGATCACAGGCGTGAGCTACTGCACCCAGCCTCCTTGATCATTTAAGAATGATCTTTTTCTTCTACAAAGTGGCATGTCTCTACTGGAAAAGTGAATGTTGTGGCTGCCATCTCACAGCCCAGCTTTTGACTTCAAATTGAAACTCCAGTGTGGGTGATGCAAAACTGGAGGCCCCTTTGTTACCTCACTCTGTAAAGCAAGAGCCTAAATGATTCTAAAGTCTGTTGCAAGAAGGGAATACAACAGAAGACCCCAATCTATGTCTTTCCTCATTTGTAACTGGATCCCACAAACGTGCTAAGTAACAAGATCAAAATGAGGAGGGGGATGTGTAGTAAATATTGTATTTAACATCTTAATTTTTGTTTGAGTGTCTACACTGACTGGCACAGCACTAGAAAATCTCTTCCCCCGTACACTGGCTCATTGAATCCTCAGATTCACACTGGGAGTTAGATTATAGAAGAGAAGAACATGGTAGAGAAAATCATCCAGTCGGCATGCAGTGGCTCACACTTGTAATCCAGGCATTTTGGGAGGCCAAAGTGGGTGGATTGTTTGAGCTCAGGAGTCCCAGATCAGCCTGGCCAATATGGCAAAGCCCCATCTCTACAAAAATTAACCAGGTGTGGTGGCATTCGCCTGTAGTCCTAGCTAGTTGGGAGGCTGGAGTGGGAGGACTGCTTGAGCCCAGGAGGCAGAGGTTACAGTGAACCAAGGTCCAAGACTGTGCCACTGCACTCCAGCCTGGGCAATACAGTGAGACCCTGACTCAGAAAAAATAAAAGAAAATCAGAAAATCATCCAAGGTTACACAGGTGGTAATTGGCCATCAAGTTTCAAAATTATACTAGATTTTTGTTCTGAAGTGTAAGTTTAACTTGAATATAAAACGGTATTAAAAGAAAAACTTCTGCTGAATTAAATTTAAAGGAGTTTAATTGAGCAATGAATGATTAGCGAATCAGGCAGCTCCCAGAATCACAGCAGATTCAGAGAGACTCCCGCGGTGCCTTGCGGTCAGAACAAATTTATAGACAAAAAAGTGAAGTGATGTACAGAAATCAGAAATGAGGTACAGGAACAGCTGGATTGGTTACAGCTCAGCAGTTGCCTTATTTGAACACAGTTTGAACACTCAGCCGTGTATGAGTGGTTGAAGTATGGCTCCTGGGATTGGCCAAGACTCAGCGATTGTTACAGGCACGTACTCCTAAGTTAGGTTTTCATTCCTGTCTACCTATTAAATTAGGTGGCAATTCATCCACAAGGATTCAACTATAAAAGTACAGAGTCCATCTCAGGCCATATTTAGTTTGCTTTAACAACTGCTACGGATGTATTTGGAAATACATTTCTATGTCGTGGCTGACTATCCTTTACAACAGGTATATTGATGAGGAACTCAGAAATTGACATTGGCACTTCTATGCTTAGTCAAAAGAAGGATGGGGCTTGTTGTGTGACAACCTGTGATATGGTAGAATAATAAAAAATATATATATTGGTCTTTGTCCCTGGTTCCTGACATAGAGCTCCTAAAACTCTTGTCGATGTGGATGCTAGGATAATCTTTTGTTCTAATATTTGGTTTTTGACCCCAGTTCCTGACACAGAGCTCCAAAATCCCTTGGAATTTCCTGGGTGATAGGAACATCTTTTGTTCAGATGAAGTGAATCTTGGTGAACCCCTAGATAGCTTTAGGATGGGGGCTGGTTACTAGGGAAACCAACCATGTGATTATGCAGCTGGAACTTTCAGCTCCATCCTGTGACCTCTGGGGAGGAGAAAAGGGCTCAAGTTGAGTGATCACCAAATGGCCAATGATATCATCAATTGTGCCTATGAATGAATCCTCCATTAAAATCCCAAGGGACAAGATTCAGGGATGTTTGAGATAGCTGAACATATGGAGGGGCTGAGAAGGCATGGAAGTTCCACACCCTTGCCCACATACCTTTCTCTGGGCATCTCTTCCATCTGGTTATTCATCTGTGTCCTTTGTAATATCCTCTATAGTAAATGGGCAAACATAAGTAAAGTGTTTCCTTGAATTCCGTGAGTCACTCTAGCAAAGTAATCAAACCGGAGGAGGGGCTTGTGGGAACCCAGATTTGTAACTGGTTGGTTAATCATAAACAACATATAGTCACAACCTGGGACTTGTGATTGGCATTTGAAGTGGGGGACAGTCTTTTGGGACTGAGCCCTTAACCTGTGGGATCTGACACTAACTCCAGGTACACAGTGACAGAGCTGGGTTAAATTATAGGACATAGAGTTGGTGGCCACTGGAGAATCAGTTGTCGGTGGGAAGAAATTCCCACACATTTTGGTGACAAGAGGTGAAGGGCAGTATGGAGTGTGTGAGAGTAAAGAGAAAAGAGGTTTTTTTTGTTTTGTTTTTGTTTTTTCCCTCTCAGAAAAATCAAAGCCCAATTAAAAGATGAAACGGCTGAACAATTGCCAGCCCATATAGAGAGCTAAATCCTCACTGGGATCACACATGATGTCAATTAACTGTGTTTCCACAGGTGATCCGTTACACAGGTGGAGAAATGCAAGTTAGTCTGGTCCTTTTCCACTACAGTAGACAGAGTGGCTTAGAAATTAAAACATTGCTCCTTGGCAGAGGTATGTACCTACATTTGCATACTTCTGCAATTCACACATACAAATTGTGCAATGATTCCTTTATTTGATTATCAAAAATTTACTTCCTTAAATATGCCTCCAAAAAGGTTATCTGGTTCTAAAGATTGCACACAAAAAAAAAAAAAACGGGAGTAGAAGAAAAGTGTGATTGGTGAAAAAGCAGAAATGAAAGACAATTCCAGTTGAGTTAAATGTTCCACATTTAGGGCATGTAAAGATACATGCCAGGATATAATTTTTTATTAAGTACACACTAAGCAAAGGATAATGAAAATAATGGCGTGTTTTGAGGAAACCTGGGCTATTGATAGTACAGGTGGTGACAGAAAATACCATACTTGTGCTGGTATTTTGAAATGGTAGATGTGCTCACTGATTTATAAGTTTAAAGCTATAAAATTAAAGCACGCTGTAACAAACAAGATGCAACTGTTGCTATAAAACTTTCAAGTCCTTTACCCTTCTTCCTCCCACTGAAATAATTGTTTTTAGAGAATGATTTTTGAGGTTTCTGTGGAGCACAAATGTCAGTTCCTGCAGAACAGACTGTAGCGGGCTTGCATACAATTGCATGGGTTGCAGTGAACTTTAATACTGATGATGTCAGGATATTCTGTTCTGATACATATGCAAAGTTTATTAATAAGCACAGCATCGGTATTTTTAAATCGGTAAATATTTTAAAGTACCACTGTTTTATTTGTCCTGTTCGTCAAATCTTAGCATATTAACTCTTAGAGCTATCCTTGTAACTACGACCTGTATTCACAGTAGATTTTTTGTATTTCTCCTTCATTCTCCCAACCCAGCCCCCACCCTACTGCCTACATTTTTGGACCCCATAGGAGGAAAGGGGGCAAGAACTGTCAGAAGGAAGAAGGCCTATGAAAATCAGCGTTTTCCAAAGTGCTCAAGAACTTTACTTCGATCCCAAATCAGTTCTCTGGAAGAGGTAAGAGTTTATTTGCGATGGACCCATGCAAACCCTACCCTACGCGCGGATTTTGTTCCCCCCCAGAGCCTCCTGAGAGTCTTGGTTAATTCCAAAGCTGCTAAGGGACTCCAGGGTCCCGGAGGGAGGGCCCTGTGCCCCTCAGCGCTGCTTAGGGTCTTCCTGGGCGGCTGCACTGGGAAACTAAGCCGGCCCAGGCGATGTGCCCCGGGCGGCCCCAAGAAAAAGAGGAGCGGCTCAGAAGCCACGGGCTTTTACCTCTGGGAAGTGGCCATGAGGCCCGGCATGGTAGCTGCTGTCTCCTCTTGAAACCGTGCAGTGAAAATCGAGTGCGCCCTCTCCGGCCCGCAGCTCTGAAGAGGGGTGGGGCAGGGACAGGGTCATCTCCATAGGGACCCAACAACACTGAGCCGCCACCCCGCCCCAGCGGCCGACCTGGACCTCCCCAGCTGCAGTGTGCAGAGCCGCCCGCCCCGTGCGGGCCACCGCCCTTCTCTCCGCAGTCCCAGCGCGAGGCCAGCTAGGTTCGGGTCCCGGCTCCTTTCCCCGTCCCCAGGGAGCTTGCCGTGGGAAAAAGCTTTCGTGGGGTCCCGTGGGTCGCGGCACGTCTCAGAAGCCCTACGAGGTGTCCAGCAGAGATGCTAGACCCAAGGCCGTGGGACCCCAAGAAGAGACTCGGACACTGAAGCCAACGTTTGCTTGATCTCAAACAAAGCCAGCGATGTTAATTAAGGCTGTGTGATGAGGAAAGTGGAGTTTCTTATTTTTTGTTATGTTCGTCTTCAGCAGATTCTCAGAAAATGTTAATGTTTACTGCAGAAGTACCAAGTTCAGCATTATACAGGAGGTACAAAAACAAAATCGCAAAAACAAAACCAAAAAACCCTTCCTCATTAGTTTCTGGTCAAAATGTCTTTTAAGTATTTATTGTGAAGCCTGTTTTTTTTTTCTTTTGTATGTAATAGTTATGGCCATGAAAAGATGCTCACAATACATTACCTATAAAAAGCAGCTTAGAAAACCACCAGAATGGTACGATCTATTTTTTTTGCAACATGTTTAAGAAATCTGGGAGTATGTACACAAATAGGTTAAATGGTTTGCTCTGGTAGTTTTAAAAATCATCTGTAATTCGATTTTTTCTACAATGAATAAGCAACATCTATGTAATAAAAAAATTTCATTCTAGTTAAGTTTCTTATGAGAGATGGGATCTTGCTATGCTGCCTAGGCTGGAGTGCACTATAGCCTAGGCAGCATAGCAACATCATTGTGCACTATATTTTTATTTTTATTTCAAATATATTTTTCTTTTTCATCTGTATGCCAGTAAAATCATCATCATGCACTATAGCCTAGAACTCCTAGGCTCAAGCAATCCTCCTGCCTCAGCCGCCAGAGTAGCTGAAAGTACTGGTGCCTGTCCCCAAACCAGGCCCTAAATTTTATTCTAATACAGGCACCGCATTTTTTCCTGTTGCCTTGGATATGTGTTTAAGGAGTGTGAAAGGATACAAATTAGATAAGCTAATATTTCACTACCTGGGACCCATCTGGGGCCCTGTGACACAAAGGGCAAATGAACCAAGTGAATAAACAAGGTCAATCCACTGCTCTGTCACAACCCACAGGAACCAGCTTTTTGCTTTACTCTATCTCAGGACCAATCCAAGAAAAATTTCACATGACAAAGTATCCTTTCGCCCTGTCAGACCGTAGAGTACTACTTTTTCCCCTTAAATCCCTATTCTCACAACCCAAATGAAGTTTCCTCCGTGACGCTATAATTTTTAAAAGGGGTATTAAAAAGACCAATTAAATAAACTGATCAAAATACTCTGAATTCAGAAAGCCAAAAATTATTAAAATCAAAATTTGAAAAATATTCAATAAGTCCGTCTCCTCCCCTCCCCCAATTAGGTGCTTATTTCTGTGGCCTGGAAACAAGGAGACAGAAGCATTAGCATCTTCTGCAACACAAAGGTAACCGAGCTATACAATAAGCAAAATGTGTTCTATCCATACCATGGAGTATGATTCAGCCAAAAAAAGAAATGAAGTACACGCAATCACATGGATGAAGCTTAAATCCTTGAAAATATCATGCTAAGTAAATGAAACCAGTCACAAAAGGCCACGTATTGTATGATTCCATTTATATAAAATGTTTAGAATAGAAAATCCAGAGAGCTGGAAAGGAGGTTAGTGGCTGCCAAAGGCTGAGGGGCTTGGGGGACAAGGAGTGACTGTTAATGGGATTCTTTTTAGGGTGATGAAAATGTTCTAGAATTAGATAGATCACAGTGATAGGTATATAACTCTATGAATCTACGAACAATCACTGAATTGTACACTTTAAAGGGGTATATTTTATGACATGAATTATTGTTTCAATAAAGCTGTTTTTAAAAGGTGATGAAATGAATGTTTACTGAGCATTGCTGGTGTCAGCTATTGTGATAGACATCTCTCTCTCTCTCTCTTTTTTTTTTTTTTTTGAGACAGAGTGTTGCTCTGTCGCCCACGCTAGAGTGCAGTAGCGCAATTTCGACTCACTGCAACCTCTGCCTCCTGGGTTCAAGCAAGTCTTGTGTCTCAGGCTCCCTGGTAGCTGGGATTACAGGAGCCCACCATCACGTCCAGCTAATTTCTGTGTATGTGTTTTTAGTAGAGGTGGGGTTTCACCATGTTGGCCAGGCTGGGTCTTGAACCCCTGACCTCAAGTGATCCACCTGCCACAGCCTCCCAAAGTGTTGGTATTACAGGCGTGAGCCACCGCGCCCGGCCTGTGCTAAGCATCCTATACACCCTTTTTCACTTACTCCCCATATAACCACTACCAACTTGGTTACTGACCTCATTTTCTAGATTACAAAAAAAAAAAAAACCCAACCTGAGTAAACGTGCATGAACACAAAGCTAAGCGGGGGCATAACGGGGATTCAAATTAAGGTCTAAGTAACTTTAAAGCTCACATTCTTTCATCACACCAGTATTTAAATGTACACAAGGTACAGAATTTGCAAGGAAGTTCTAGAACCTCAAATTTTATAAATAGTTTACTTGTAAGGATTGAACCCTTGTATCGCCCAGATTGAAGACTACATGGGTTTCTTCAAAACAGACAACAGAGATTAATTTAAAACAACTACTTTATTAAAAAATAGCAAATCTCACAAATACTTATTTAATTTCTTATCACTGGCCATTGGAAAACACACCAACGTGTATACGGATTGTCTAACGTAAACTGAAGCTGGGCTGCCACAAGACGCCTGTGCATCATCAGCTTGTGATCAACACTGGAATAAGTTTGGTGAGCTTGGGAAAGAGAAATCCCTCAACCCCGTCAAGAACATTAGCACAATGCATTTCAAGTATAATCCCATAAGGCAACAATATGAAGCATAGCAGCACAATCTCTGCATCACATTTCTTGATTAAGCCTTCAACAAGGCCTAGGCCTCCAGTTATGGCGAATTACGGCGAGTCACATTTACTAAAAGCAGAATGTGAAAACAATCATTGCACTTGCACTTTAATTACTTTAATTCCTTGTTGTGGAAGATGATTCTGCTACTGGATTTGGCTGGAAAAGTAAAGACTGCTGCTTCTCTTCAAACCACAGAGAGCAAGCTGCATTCATTTTAGCTAGCAGAAGTATTTGGAACATCTTGTGCATCTGCCAAATGGAGTTTTTGTCTGAATTCATCAGTTAAGAAGATTTTCATTCTATAAGGGGTACTTCTTTTACATTTCTGAAAATTACATTCAGGAGCAAAGAGAAAGAGGTGTTTAAAAAAGAGATATGCTCAAAGGAAAAGCTCTTGTGTTGCTACTGAGACACTCAGATGGGGTAAGACAACTTTTAAACGTAGTAAATTATAGACAGAATTTGAAGACTTTTTTTTTTTTTTTTTTAATTTTAGAGATAAGGACTCACTTTGTTGCTCTGGCCGGAATGCAGTAGTACGATCATACTTCACTGCAGCCTCGAACTCCTGGGCTCAAGCAACCTTCCCACCTCAGCCTCCCAAAGGCACATGCCAACACACCTGGCTAATTATTCTTTGTTAGAGATGGGGGAGGAGTCTTGCTATGTTGCCCAGGCTGGTCTTGAACTCCTGGCCTGAAGCAACCTTCCTGCCTCGACCTCCCAAAGTGCTGGGATTACAGGTGTGAGCCACACCTGGCCCAGAATTATTTTTAATGTGTCAATAATCATTTTCATAGTAAGGAGCTGATTAGAGACAAATATGACAAGACACTAGATTAAAAAAACCTTTTGAGAAGACACCACTTTATCATCTTTGGGAAAACAATTCTGTTTAAAAGTCCAAAAATAAAATCATTACAGCTCTAAAATCTTTTCTATAATTCTCTTAATTGTTCCTCAAGAAGACTGGAAATAGGACAGGAATCTTGCATGGATTACTCATCCTTTCTTACGATCACTGTCTTTCATTTTTCTCACTGACCTGTATTTATCCACCTGTTACTTATTTTTCAAGACCCAATTCAATGATATGAATACTCTGAAGGCAACTAAATGCTTGCAGTACATGTACGGCAGAGGTTGCAAAAATGTACAGACATAAGCATTGCCATCAAAGACATTCTCGTCCAGTTGGAAGGCTGAGATTTAACACATGTAAAAATCAACAGATAATAATATAGGGCAGAATGCTAGGTTAAGGTACAAATGAAATCCTTTATGGAAGTGGTCAGCTTGAATGTAATGTGATAAGGAGAACAAGGAGGTGAGAGTAAATTTAGGTAGGAGGTACAACCTGAACAAAGGCATTATGATGAGAATGAACATGATGTGTTTCTTGGGCATCCAGAAAACCAGCCTGAGGGGAATGAAAAAGAACGAAAAATACAACAGCATGTACAGGTTGTGACCAAATTATTAAGAACCTTTAAAATAGTTGACATGGTTTAAATAAATTAGTAAAAAATAGAAATGGCAGGAAGAAAGTGATGTTTCAAGAATATTAATTTTGTAGCAATGCCTAAAGTTTAGAGCAACACTGTCCAATAGAAATACTGGAATCACACTTGGAATCCCAGCACTTTGGGAGGCTGAGGTGGGAGAACTACTTGAGCCCAGGAGTTTGAAACCAATCTGGGCAACATAGCAAGAACCCATCTCTTAAAAAACAAACAAACAAACAAACAAACAAAACCAAAAAAACAGCTGGGCATAACATACACCTGTAGTCCCAGCTACTCAGGAGGCTGAGGTGGGAGATCAACTGAGCCCAGGGAGTCGAGGCTGCAGTGAGCCATATCATGTCACTGCACTCCAGCCTGGTGACAGAGCAAGGCCCTGTCTCAAAAATATATATATAATATTTTAAGAACTATTTCAACATGTAATCATTATAAAAATTGAGATATTTTATGTTCTTTTAAGGCTATTAAGTCTTTGAAATGGCTTAATGGCTACTATATTGAACAGTGCAACTCTAGACCTGGAACAGAAAATTGAAAAAGTATGGACTCAGACGATGAGGTCCTGGATTATCATGTAGCGAGTGAAGGAAGAATAAAAGCAGAACTGATGATACTGATGATGCCTGACAACTGTAATAAAGAGATGGCAAACAGACTTCATATCCAGATCCAGGCTCAGTGGCAGAGAATGCCATGTCTGATTAGCAATGTCTGCCATGGTCCTCGAAGGCATTTTAAAATATTCTTGGAGACTGAATTAACAGAGGCAGTCATGACAGAGAGGGAAATTATGAGGGGAAAGTTTAAGTACTGAGAGAACACCTATTACAGGTGAGGAAACTATGGTTGCCAGATTTTGTTCAAGGTCACATGGCTGCCTACCAAGCATTCCAAAGCCTACACTGTTGTATTATATAGGGTATTATGCTGCCACGTTTGTGGTGGCTAAATTCCACCACAGGTTGAGTCACAGAAAGTGGTAAAACAAAACAAAACAAAAAATTCTAAATGTTTAACAAAAACTCACAAAAAAGGGCTGGGCATGGTGGCTCACGCCTGTAATCCCAACACTTTGGGAGGCCGAGGTGGGCAGATCACCTGAGTCGGGAGTTCAAGACCAGCCTGGCCAACATGGTGAAACCCCATCTGTACTAAAAATACAAAAATTAGCTGGGCGTGGTGGCAGGCACCTGTAATCCCAGCTCCTCAAAAGGTTGAGGCAGGAGAATTGCTTGAACCTGGGAGGTGGAGGTGGCAGTGAGCAGAGATTATGCTACTGTTTCAGCCTGGACAACTGGGCAAGACCCGTCTCAAAACAGACAAACGAAAAAACCACACAAAAGGATAGAAAATACTTAAGTGTCATGGCAGAGAAAGAATATAAAGCATTGAAGGAATATAGTAAAAAGAACTTCTTGCAGGAAAAGCCCCTTGATTAACTCAAATCTTACCCCCTTCTTTAACTCTTTCTTGACAATAATCTTACATTAATCTCTCCCCACAGTTTATGTAGCACCTTATTTTCTTCATCTGCAAAATGGAGGGCATAACACTACCTACTTCCAAGTAGGGCCAAATAAGATAATGCACATACCCTTTATACAGTACTGGGAAAATAGTAAGTATTCATGAAGATTAGCTATTCATTGCCATTACAGGACTTCTATATACTTCCCGATTTCTTTTGCCCAGGCTGGAGTGCAGTGGCACAATCCCTACTCACTGCAACCTCCGCCTCCCAGGTTCAAGCAATTCTTCTGCTTCAGCCTCCCAAGTAGCTGGGATTACAGGCGCACTCCACCACACCTGGCTAAATTTTGTATTTTTAGTAGAGACAGGGGTTCAAGATGTTGGCCAGGCTGGTCTTGAACTCCTGACCTCAAGTGATCCACCCACCTCAGCTTCCCACAGTGCTGGGAGTACAGGCATGAGCCACTGTGCCTGGCCCCAATTTCTTAATTG
The DNA here is from genome assembly GCF_000951045.1 of Mandrillus leucophaeus. Lineage (NCBI taxonomy): Eukaryota > Metazoa > Chordata > Mammalia > Primates > Cercopithecidae > Mandrillus > Mandrillus leucophaeus. The sequence goes on from NW_012101965.1 coordinate 572,651, forward strand.
TTGTTACTGCACAATTCAGCAGTTAATAACGGTTACAGACATGAGCCACCATGCCTGGCCCCAATTTCTTAATTGTTGTTACTGCACAATTCAGCAGTTAATAACAGTATGAATATAATCTTATAGCAATAATAGTAATTTTTATACATATATTTTGGAAATTTTCACATATGCATCATCACATGTAGCAATTACCCTGTATTACAGAGAACACTCTGAGATGCTAAACAATTTGCCCAAGGTTACATGATCAAAATGTAGAACCAAACTTCAAAAATTAAATCTCTACAACCAGTATCCTTTCTATGTCAATAACTGGTTCAAAGGGAATGTCTTACCTCTCAAATTATTTTATAGGCAGGATCATTTCTCATTGTTCTTTTGTACCTTACCATTGTGCCTGTTATGTTCAAAAGTACATTTTGAAAAGTTCTTAAAATAATTGCTCTCAATTTAGATGTCAAAACCTGAATATTCTACATGTGTCTTGGTGATCTCCTTTAAGTTAATCCTATAAAACACTAAGTACATTTAATTATGAAATGTCATTTCACAAGCTATGTAAGCATCCCTTGAAGCCTGCATTTTAATAATGTCTAGTTTTCAATTTTATGCACCTAAAATATCCTATGTGATGATATTAAATTAAGTATAGTATATATGTCTGAATATCTCACTGCTGGTTAGCCTCAGAATCTAAGCTTCAAAATAATTTACATAGCAACTAACCTAATCCTTAGTTCTCATGATAAAAAACAACAATTTGTCTTAAAAATTCAAAAACAGTACAAAGCAAAGTAGAACAAACCAGAAGCAAAATTTCAGTGTAAAAAACAACAAGAAAATTCCATTTGGAACCCAAAGCAGGTAGGGAATGGTGCCTCAGGACTGTAATCCCAGCACTTTGGGAGGTTCAAGTGGGAAGATCGCTTGAGCCTGGGAGGTTGAGACTGTGGTGAGCCGTGATCATGGCACTGCACTCCAGCCTGGGCCACTGAGTGAGACCCTGTCTCTGAAAAAGAAACAAAAAAGAGAAAGAAAAGAAAAGAAAACCAAAGAGGAAGAGTGATGGCCCTAGGGAATAATACTATGTGTCTTTTCACCATATCTAAATAACACATCTTTCAAAAACTTGATTGAGACTATTCATCAGAAATTGTAAGTTGTAAACTTTTCACTGTTGATAGTAGGCAAAGGATACATGGAAGAATTCAACTCTTCTAACTGCAAAACAAATAAAAAAATTATTTTTAATTTTTATAAGATCAATATAAATAATTGTTAACTATTTGTTTTTAAATAAATTATTTTTCATTTAAGCTTTCTTGTGCTGGTCACGGTGACTCATGCTTATAATCCTGGCACTTTGGGAGGCCAAGATGGGAGAACTGCTTGAGCCCAGGAGCTCCAGACTAGCGTGGGCAACATGGTAAGACCTCATCTCTACAAACAATAAAAAGAAATTAGATAGATGTGGTGATGCACACCTGAGGTCCAGCTACTTAGAAGGCTGAGGTGGGAGGATTGTTTGGGCCCAGGAGTTTAAGGCTGCAGTGAGCTCTGTTAGTGCCACTGCACTCTAGCCTGGGTGACAGAATGAGATACTGTGTCGGAAAAAAAAAAAAAACAAAAACAAAAAAGCTTTCTGTAAATGAAAAAGCAAAGTACTAAAGAAAAAAACTTTCAAAAAATTTTCAGGCTAAAAAATTCCTTTTTGCAAAAATAATCATAAAGTAGCATTAACATGTTTATGAAACATGAATATAAGGAGAGAGGCCAGACATGCTCTTGCCTGTAATCCCAGCACTTTGGAAGGCTGAGGGGAGAGGACTGCTTGAGCCCAGGAATTTAAGACCAGCCTGAGCAACATAACAAGACCCTGTCTCTACAAAAAAATAAAAAGAATATGAGCACAGAATGAAACCAGATTATAAAAACTGGAGTTTTATAAGTATTCCTAAAACCAGGCATCATAATAATCATCTCTAATAACAGTTTTTAAAAGAAAAAAATTGCCATTTTAATGATCAAAATATTTAAAACCATCATAGATTACAAAAAGATTTCATGTCACTCAATTTTCTATATAAGGTAGAATTCATCACCCCTTGTCTTAGTCTGTTTGGGTTACTATAACAAACACCATAAACTGGTGGCTTATAAACAATAGAAATTTACCTCTCATAGTTCTACAGGTAGGAAAGTTCAAAATTAAGAAGTCAGCAGATCTGCTGTCTCGGGAGGGCATGAACCACTTCCTGGCTCATGCAACAAGAGGGCTTTCTCCCCGTGTCCTCACTTGGTAGAAGAGGCAGCAGGTTTCTCTTGGGCCTCTTTTATAAGGACATTAATCACCTTCTTGCCCGAATCACCTACCAAAGGCCCCATCTCCTCCTACCATCACTTTCTAAGTTAAGATTTCAACATATGCTTTCTGGGGAGGACATAAACATTCAGACCACAGCATTTTTATCTTACAGAAGGAAAAATCTGAATTATAAAAATGTTAACTAAATGGCTCAATGTTGTTCAGTTATAACCCAAATGCAAACACTGAACTAAACGAAGGCTTTCTGGTTTCAAATTCAGTGTTCTTTTCACTATACCACTGTTATTCTGCTAAATGTATAGCAAATTATACTTATTATCTGTTAAGAGGAAAAAAATGTAAAACATGAACTGGTAAGGCTGGGCACCGTGGCTCACACTTGTAATCCCAGCACTTGGGGAGGCCAGAGTGAGCAGATCACTTGAGTCCAGGAGTTCAAGACCAGCCTGTATAACATGGTGAAACCCCACCTCTCCTAAAAACACAAAAATTAGCCAGGCGTGATAGTCTCAGCTACTTGGGGGTGCTGAGGCAGGAGGATGGCTCAAGTTCAGGAAGTTGAGGCTGCAGTGAGCTGAGATGGCGTCATTGCACTCCAGCCTGGGTGACAAAGTGAGACATTGTCTCAAAAAACAAACAAACCATGAACTGCAAATGGAAATACTTGCAAGACTGAATATGACAGACATGAAATAAAAAGATTATAGACTCGAAATAGTGAAAGTATTGGCATACAAGTTCCCTCACATTTACTTATTCAAAAGAGAGAAAAACAGTAGAAATTAACCCTTTTTGTCAACGGTTAATAGGGAATCTAAAACTAACGTGTTAAATTCAATTTTTATTTATTTTTGTTCCAAAAAGGATTTAAAGAGGCAAATTTAATTAACATTTCTCAGTGTAATAATCATACCTCGTGTTATGTGCTAAACTGTGTACCCTCCAAAATTCATGTTTCAGTCCTCACCCCCAGTATCTCAGACTGTGAGTAGATTTGAAGACAGGGGTTTTAAAGAGGTAATTAAGTCACAATGAGGTTATTAGGGTAGGCACTCATCCAATGTGACTGGCAGGAAGAGCAAAGTTGGGCACTTGGCATAGAGGAAGAAGCCATGTGAACGTGACGGCTACTACAAACTGAGAGGCCTCAGAAAAAATGCAACCCTGCCACCCTGGGCTCCAACTTTAGCCACCGGAATTGTGAGAAAATAAATGTCTGTTGTTAAAGCCACCCAGTCTGTGGTACTTTGTTTTGGCAGCCCTAGCAAAGTAATACATATGGCAAGGTACTAAATTAGCAGAAATACCAAATGTAGGTCTGTATTTAAAAACAAGTAACCACCACCTGAGTAAATAACACAAAATGTATTAATCACATCAGGAAAGGTCTTTTTGACTACTATCTTCTGTATCTTAAGACTTTATTATTTCTGTACAGAAGCAAATATTTTGCTTTCAGATTTGCCAGCATCTGTATTCTGAGAATACATGCTTAGATGTAAATATGATAACTTCCTTGGAATATATTTCTTGAAAAAAAAAAAGAGGAAAGTTTTTACAACATGGATGAAACTTGAACATTAAGTAAAATAATCCACTTAGGCCACATACTGTATAATTCCAGTGATATGAAATGTCCACAATAGGCAAATCCATAAAGGCAGAAAGTAGAGTAGGGGTTGCTAGGGGATGAGAAGAGGAGAGAATTGAGAGGTACAGGGTTTCTTTTTGGGATGGTGAACATGTTCCGCAATTCAACAGCGATCTGCACAACACTGTGAATATGCTAAAAACCGCGTGATTGTATAAATTAAAATAGTTCAAAAGGTAAATTTTTTTGCAATAAAATTTTACTTTAAAGAACAAAGAAAAAGAATTACACTTACATCTGAGAGAAGCCTATCCAGATTGGAGTCACTGGCTGTTTTTCTCTTATCCTCAGGAAGTTCCTCTAACTCCCCATAGAGCTCCAAATTCAAGCGAGCTAATTTCTCCTGCATTCCCCGAACATGTTCCATCTGTTCAATGGAACATTCATTTCCTTGGGAACATTCCAGAACATTAATAATGATTAGGACAGTTCAAACGAACAGCATTGAGTAAAAACACTTAAACTCTAGGTGCTCTAAAAGAAACAGGTTTTCTTTCTTCTGTAAATTAGATAATTATTATTTTCTGTGTTTAATAACAAATCAAATTTCTGACCAGGAAAACAATGACCAACCTAAGAAATGACCTTGGGTACTAAAGAAAATCATATAGGAAATATTTCAGGCCAGGCGTGAAATATTACAGGCTCACGCCTGTAATCCCAATACTTTAGGAGGCTGAAGCAGGTGGATCATGAGGTCAGGAGATCGACACCATCCTGGCCAACATGGTGAAACCTAGTCTCTACTAAAAACACAAAAGTTAGCTGGGCATGGTGGCGCACGCCTGTAGTCCCAGCTATTCGGGAGGCTGAGACAGGAGAATCGCTTGAACCCAGGAGGCAGAGGTTGCAGTGAGCTGAGATCGCGCCCCTGCACTCCACCCTGGCAATAGAGCGAGACTCGGTCTCAAAGAAGAAAGAAAGAAAGAAAGAAAGAAAAGCATATAGGAAACATTTCTTTTTAAAAAGCAAAATCAGGCTGGGTATGGTGGCTCGTGCCTATAATCCCCACACTTTGGGAGGTTGAGGCAGTAGGACTGCTTGAGCCCAGGAGTTTAAGACCAGCCTGGCAACATGGCAAGACCCTACCCCTACAAAAATATTTTTAGAAAAACACATTAGGTAGGCATGGTGGTGCATGCCTCTGGTCCCAGCTACTCAGGAGACTGAGGCAGGAGGATTGCTTGAGCCCAGCAGGTGAAGGTTGCAGTGAGCTATGTTCAAGCCACTGTACTCAAGCCTAGGTAACAGAGTGAGACCCTGTCTCAAGAAAAAAAAAAAAAAAAAAAAAAGAGAGAGAAAGAAAATCATCCCTTAAGTAGAGAAAATATGTTTTCTTCAACAATAACATGATATGTAGAAGCAAAACAGAACCATCTAATCATGTCGTTTGACAATTACCATTTTAACTGAGTGACCCAACATTTTATAATAATTTGAGTGAAATTAAGAGTTCTAGGCCCAAGTGGCTCATGCCTGTAATCCTAGCACTTTGGGAGGCCAAGGCTAACGGATCCCTTGAACCCAGGAGTTCGACATCACCCTGGGCAACATGGTGAAACCTCGTCTCTACTAAAATTCCAAAAAATCAGCCAATTAGCCAGGCGTGGTGGCATGTGCCTGTAATCCCAGCTACTTGGGAGGCTGAGGTGGGAGGATCACATAAGCCTGGGGAGGTTGAGGCTGCAGTGAACCATGATCACACCACTGCACTCCAGACTGAGTAACAGAGCGAGACCCTGTCTCAAAAAAAAAGAAAAAAAAAATAGAGTTCTGGCTGGGCACGGTGGCTCACACCTGTAATCTTAATACACTTTGAGAGGCCAAAGTGTGAGAACTGCTTGAGTCCAGGGGTTGAAGACCAGTTTATGAAACATGGCAAAACCTCATCTCTATAAAAAATACAAAAATTAGCTGGGTGTGGTGCTGTATGCCTGTAGCACCAGCTACTTGGGAGGCTGAGGTGGGAGGATGGCTTGAGCCCAAGGAGGCTGAGGCTGCAGTGAGCTGTGATTGTACCACTGCACTCCAGCCTGGGTGACAGAGAGAGACTCTATCTCAAAAAAAAAAAAAAAGTTCAATAACGACTTCAAATGTGAATCATTTTGCCAACCAATTATGTATTCTTCCTTTAAGAAATATTAATAAAAATATTTATGAAGCATGAAAAATGTTATGAAGCATGAGCAACACTATGTAGTATTCTTAATTGTATATACAGTTGTCAAGACAACTTAATTGCTAAAGGATAGGTCTTACATTATGTATTGACCAAGAGTCCTCTGAAGTGACATTATCTGCCCAGAGCAACTAATTTATACACATAACATATTATCTTTTCATTCAGTTTAAGTACAGACTCTACAATCCCTTGACAGTATAATTTTTTCAAAAAAAACCTTTCTATTTTTCCTAAAGGTACTATACAGGTAAAATATACCTCAGCTAAAGTTGAAGTACATATCCTGAATAAATATGAATTAATGTAAATTATACTAGTTTCCTCTAGCCAGCTTTATAACATCTTCATAAATGGACTATACTATATTATGTTAAGGACTACTAATGTTGAAGCTAGTTATGGCTCTCTCAAAATCGTCCTTTCTTCACAGTAAAATATGTCATATTTCCTCTATTTTAGTCACGATTTTCAACATTAGTAACCTGGAAGGTCAAATGGAAGAAACAGAAATATCTCAAGATATGTGTTTGTGTGTATGTATGTTTGTGTATATGTATGTAAATGTACAGTAAAAATATAAAGAGGTAGAAATCATACGGGAAAAGATGAGAGTCGGAGGACGGATCAGGGTGACCCACCATGAGAACAATAGAAGCTTCAGAGGCTAAAAAGGAAGAGATGGAAGAAAAATAATAAACAATAGAAAATATGTTACGTGAGATGAAAGATGAGTCAGCAGATATGAAGGGCTCACTGATTCCCAGGCAGATTGATGAGAAAAGACACAGTCCTAAGCATATCCTGGAAAATGCCTAACCTTTAAAGATAAAAGAAAAACATCTTTTAATCATCGAGACAGAAAAATATAAATTACCTGCTAAGAAAGAATCTGACTGGCAATGGAATTCTCATCTGCAACACTTATTATGAAGAGTAATCAGTAGGATAACAGACAAAGACAAGAAAGGACTTCAATCCAAAAACACAGAGGCAACATAGAGTAGGGGAAGAAAGGTGATGGGAAAAAGCAAAGACATGGAAGTGGTCCAAAGATTACATCTCAAGGGTAGGAGGGAAGAATGGAAGAGAGGGGAAGTGAAAATACTCTGAAGATACCGCCTTACTGGGATGGGCTAAAGCAAGGAGGTAGGGGTATAATAAAGTATTTTGGTGAAATAAATAATGTGCTTTTAATGTCTTCTTTTCAAATATTAGCATAACCAAGACTGGAAACCCAGAAACTATGAAAAAAAAGATACAGACATGTTTGAGAATGCAAAAAGTAAAAATTTTCACAAAGTTAAATATACCATAAACAAAGTGCACAGACACAACAAATTTGGTAAACAAAAGTAAATACATAATAGAGGTCAGAGGGTTAGTATCTAAAACATAAAGGGCTCTTTACAAGTGACAACAAAAGGATAAATAACCAAGTAGAAAACTGACAGAAGGTCCTGAAAAGGATATATCAAACAATCTACCAAACACACATGGATCTTCAAACTCAATTGCAATAAAAGACATCTCACTTAACACCAAGAGACAGGCAAAAATTAAAAGACGAATAATACCTACTGCTTGGTGGGAATTCAAGGAAAAGCATTCTTTCATAAATTGTTTATGGAACCTAGAAGTGCAGTATTGTTTTTCTTTGCAAAGCAATCTGCATACTTCTATTAAAGTTAAAATTACATATATACTTTGACCCAGCAATCCCACTCATGAGAATCAATCCCAGAAGAATAGAAGCACCAGCCTAAAGATCTATGTAAAAAGATGTTCACTACGCCATTGTGTTTGCTGGCTCAAAATAAGAAACAAAGTAATGCCTCTCAATAGGGACATGGTTGAATAAACTAGAGTATATTCAAAACTTGGAATATTATGTTGTCATTAAAAAAGAATGAACTAGAGCCATCCTAGGTGCATTAGAGAGATTTCCATCAGATATTCTTTAGTGCAGGAAAGCAAGATACAGAATATCTTATATAAGATACCATTTGTATTAAATAATGAAAATAAAAATATGAAAAGATATATACCTGGATTGTTAACAAATGGTTGGGATGAGGGGAAGTGGAAGTAGCAGAAGGGATAAGGGAGGGAATAGGAAAGTCAAGTAATAAAAACATGGGGAAGGGAAAGAATACTTTAAAAAATCAATATGTATGTGGATATTTATGCATTTGTATAAGATTATGCATCTTCTAAAAAACTAGGGGGAAGTTAAAAAAAAAGTTTTTAAAGATTATGCATATTATTGAAATTGCCTTTTAAAATATTGAGAAATAGGCCAGGTGCGGTGGTTCATGCCTGTAATCCCAGCACCTTGGGAGGCTGAGGCGGGCAGATCAGGAGGTCAGGAGATGGAGATCATCCTGGCTAACATGGTGAAACCCCATCTCTAGTAAAAATACAAAAAATTAGCCAGCCATGGTGGCACACGGCTATAGTCTCAGCTACTTGGGAGGCTGAGGCAGTAGAATAACTTGAACCTGAGAGGCGGAGGTTGCAGTGAGCTGAGATCGCGCCATGGCACTCTAACCTGGGCGATAGAGCCGGACTCTGTCTCAAAAAAAAAATTGGGAAATAATCTTATCATTAGAAAAAGCTTACAAATAAGTTCCAAACTGCACATGAAAAATCTATCTTTTGGGAACTCTGTGACTATCAAAAAATACCTATTCAGAATTTTTAATGGGACAATCAGTTAACTATTCTTATATCCTCATGAAAAAACAAGAAAACTGGATTCTTTTAATTCCTAACTTTAAATCAGGAATCCTGGGAAAGAAACAAGTTTAAGCTTAGGAGGGTAAGGGAAAATGATCTTGATACTTTCAAAATGAAGACACTAAGTCTAAAATATTTTAACTGACCAAGACTGTCCCTCTTATTTGTTAAACCTGCAAGATACTTATTCCATAATAGCAATCCTACTTTAACATTTCAACTAACCCTCCTTCTTTAAAAAAAAAAGAAACCTTTTTCCCAGAAGTTTTAGAAGGCAAATTATATTCTAAGACAAAATCTAGGATGATTGCCTTTATGCCTGTGGGTTGTTTTTTTCTTAAAAGAAACTGGCACTTTGAAAAGGAGAGTAAAATACACACAGAAAATAGGATGCAAACATCTTAGAGAAAAAAATAGTAGAGAAACATCTACTGCTTACCAAATGCTTGGAGTTTTCCAGAGTGGAAATCATTCAAAAGACTGAGCAGCCCTCTCTCCATCTCCTGAACATCTGAGACATCAGTGAGGAAGGAGTGCTGAATCGGAGTTGACTGAGCGCCTTTTCCCTCTCCGCCCTGAGGTTTGGTCTTTTCTTTCATCACTCTGTGAAGATGATGCAATTAACTTTAATTCTATCTTTTTAGGCTATTCTAGATTAAGCTTCTGCTGAATTTTTTAGTGAAGTAAATGGAATTTCCCTTAAAAGCCAGAAATCAAATAGTCAATACTAAATAAAACCAGAAACTCCAAGCCAGAAACCAAAAGAAAAAACAGGCTGTGAAAAACCTCAAACAAATGTATAAAATATAACTACAAAGGCATATAAAAAGTTTGATTAAAGCATTTATATAATATGCTAATTATTTGGACTGCAGAAAAGAAAACTTGTCTCTATTATCCTATGTTTTACATTTCATTTCTCAGTAAAACATATTACACCTTTCCCTTCTAAACTTTATTTGTTCCTTGAACTCTCAGTAGTTCTACAAGTGGTTATGGGGTCCCTACTCTGTAGCCGACGTTATCCACAAACACCCAGTCTAAGGAGAAGGGAAGATATTTAAATTCATAATCACCATGTAATGGAATACTAAAAACTTGTTATCACCCTTGACTCCTCCAACTTCCCAAGGCTCCTACATGCAGTCGTGAAGTCCTATCAATTATACCCACAAAATATCTAATCTCTCCAGTTCTCTTTCTCCCCTGCCGCCATCCCATCTCTTAACCAAAGCGCTTCCCAACCAGTCTCCCTATCTCTGTGTGTGATCCCTGATCTCCCTTCTCTCCCCACTGGGCAGCCAAGTCCATTTCTAAAAAGTAAAATCAGATCATATAATTTGCTTAATTAAAAATGCTTCAGTACGCCAGGCACGGTGGCTCATGCCTGTAATCCCAACAGTTTGGGCAGCCCAGGCAGGAGGATGACCTGAGGTCAGGAGTTCAAGAACAACCTGGCCAACATGGCGAAACCCTGTCTCTACTAAAAATATAAAAATTGGCCTGGTGTGATGGCGCACACCTGTAGTCCCAGCTACTCAGGAGGGTGAGGCAGGAGAATCCCTTGAACCCAGGATGTGGAGGTTGCAGTGAGCTGAGATTGTACCCCTGCACTTCAGCCTAGGTGACAGAGCGAGACTCCGCGTCCAAAAAAAAAAAAAAAAAAACTTTAGTAGCTTTGCATTGCCTGCTGAATATAATCTAATATCCCAAAGAAACCCTATCCTCCCTTGTCTATGCTCTAGACACTGAATCTCTTTAGTTTCCTAGAAATCCATTCTCTTATCTTCTTACGTGCTAATCCTCTGCCTACATTAGCATTCTTCCACTTACTGCCATCTTTGGCACACTACCTCCCACACATCTTCAAGTCTCAGTTTAAATGCTATTTCCTCAGGAGGGCCTTTTTGGAACCCCTAGACTAAATTAGTCCTTATTACACATGTCTGGCATATACCAGGCTCTCAAATGCTTGAGTGATGATGTTATGCACACTGTGATACAGGAAGAGAGAGAAGCAGTTCGTTCAGCCTGGGGCCAACCAGAGAAGGCTTCCTAAAAGTGATAAGTGAGCAAAGACTTAAAGAACAAGTAGCAGCTAAATAGGCAAAATGGGAGAAAGAGTAATTTATCTTTATAACCCAATGCACACAACAAATCCCGATATGGAAGTATATTCAGTACTCAATTTTTACATAATGTTGAATGAAGACACCTTCAACACAGCTGTCCTCACCACAATAACGATAAGATAAATAGGGTATACCAGGGAAGGTAGGGGAGGGGGGAAAAAAGAAACAGACTATCATATGAAAGAAGTTTAGAATAGATACACTATGGACAGTAGGTCAGTAACAGTTCTTCCCAAAGCAAGGGCTGCATTTTATATATTATATACATTATGTAATACCTTGTTACTCAAAGTGCTGCCCATGGCCCACAGAATCAATTTCACTTGTGAGCTTCTTAGAAATGCTCATCTGAAGCCCCCCATCCCACACTGATGCAGAATCTGTATTCTAAAAAAATCCCTGAAAGATCCATATTCACATTTTAAATCTGAGATAAACTATTACAGAGCACAAGGTTTCAGCATGACAAACGTATTTTTTCTCTCAAATTTAGAAGTTTTCTCCAAGTAAAGTTTCACATCATCAATTAATAACCCTCTCAGAAAACAAACACAAAAAATAAAACAAAAACCTGTTTATTCCTGCTTCAATGTTATTTCACACTCTCACTTTATGTTAACATAATTCAACAATAAAGAAAGCACACAGTGAAATAATACTATGTGCAAAGGCCCACTGTAAGTACCGTCAGGCACACAATGACGATCCAGATAGTCCCGGCTCTCAGAAGCCGACATCTACAAGAACGTATGGAAATAAAACCACAAGTAAAAATGACAATGATACAAATAAACTGCTTTTAAAAATATAGCAAAAGGAGTGATTACTTTTAAAATCTCTTGGTTTTCTTTTTCCACCAACTGTAAAGTTATTCAAAATCTGACCCTAATTAAACTCCTCCACAAGAAAAACCCCATTCTGATAATTCATTTGAAGGAAATCCTCAAAACTCAAAACTCCTGTTTATCATTTGGTACTCATTGGAATACTTCTTTCAAATGTTCTCTTGTCTTTGGCTGTGTCCCTTTTGTTTCCATAAAGAGAGATCTTCATCAAGGCAGTAATCTCATCTTTTATTACGTGTAAACCCAGTGGCTTCAGAATGCAACAGGCATTTCCTTAGCTAACTTGCCAGGGTGAGACTGGATGTGAGCGTAAATTTATTTAATAATTAGAAAGAAGATTGACATTACACAACACTTTTTTTCTCTAAAGCTATAATCTTCCCTTCCAAATATCTAATACTACAAAATACTCACATACATATAACAGTAACATATAACATAGTTAAACTTGTCACTTGTTTCCTTTAAATATCCTGAATGCAAATGATGTTCACCAAATATTAATAATGATTATTTCTAGGTGGTAGAATTTTCGCATTTTGAATTTCTTCTTTGAATTTTTCCTGTGTTTGAATTTTTATAAAAAACACAAATTATTTATACAAAAACAATGACATCATTATTTTTTAGAAATAAAAACTGCAAGCTGGGTGTGGTGGCACACACCTGCAGTCACAGCCCCTCAAAACTAAAAAAGTGTTTTAAGAAGAAGTTGAGTCAGGACTTACTTCAATGGCATTTTACTGTGAACATGTAAAATAAAAGAATTCACCTTTTTAACTTTGGTCGCTGTGAAGTTGACTGTGATGCAGGATTTGAAAACCCTGTGCTTTTACTCACTGGAATGGCATTTTTTTTGGCATTGACAACCTGAGTACAATGGGCACTAAAAGACTTAGGACTCCTCCTCTTCACTTTCCGCTCTTCCATTGTTTTAAGTTCCTTATTGCACCACGGCCAGCTTCTTAAGACCTAAATAAGGAAATAATACAATTATATATGCATGCTATAATATGCAAACATGAAAGAAATTCAAAGACCCATTTCACAGGTCAAAAGAGGATCAAGAATTCCAGAGGGCATAAGAGAAAGTTAGAAAATGGGTCTCTTAAGTTTAATCTACTCTACTATGTACCCATAAGCCCCTAGCAAAATTGTCTGGTAGACAGTTTTGTTATTGTTGTTTTGTTTTTTACCATTTTCTTTATTCCCTCATCCTACAAATATTTACTGATTCTCTTCCATAAGCCAGACACTATTGTGGGCACTGGGGAGACGGCACTGAACAAAACAAGATGTTTGCCCTCAAGAAGCCTACATTTTACAAGGGGAACAATATATAAACAATAAACAAATGATCCACATAATATTCCTGGCCTGATTCAAGTTTCAGGTGGCCTTTAGGTCTCTCTTCCAAAATGTATGCTCAAGAAGAACCAACTAGATTCAAACAGATGTATAATTGTCAGGGGGATTTTAATCAGCATTTAAAAAATCAAATAGAAGCCTTACTTCAAACTACTAAACAGAAATCAGTTTCTAGCTAGGGCTAATAATGATTCTAGCATGGTGATCAAGGAAAGTTCTAGAAAATCAAACTTGTTTGTTGCCTATTTTGAATATACTTTCTCTAACCATTTCCAAACAAACATGAATTTTATGATATATATTTGGTTTTACCCGTATCAAAAAAAGTTAACAATGTGAAGTTACAGAGGGCCCTTCCATGGGGAATATGTGTAAGGCCTCCTAGTTATCCCTGCACAATCCCCTTACTTTATGTATTAATCCGCTCTATTTTCTAACATCTATCTATTTAAAAATACCCTTCCGGCCAGGCGCGGTGGCTCCTGCCTGTAATCCCAACACTTTGGGAGGCCAAAGCGGGCGGATGACAAGGTCAAGAGATCGAGACCATCCTGGCTAACACGGTGAAACCCCGTCTCTACTAAAAACACAAAAAAATTAGCCGGGCGTGGTGGCGGAGGCCGGTAGTCCCAGCCACTCGGGAGGCTGAGGCAGGAGAATGGCGTGAACCCGGCGGGCGGAGCTTGCAGTGAGCCGAGATCACGCCACTGCGACACAGCGAGACTCCGTCTCAAAACAAAACAATAAAAAACATGAAAACCTTTCCATATTTTATTTGCGCATAGTGTTAAATTTTTCTTAACGTCATTATTTCATGTAACGTAAGATAAAGAATTTATATGGCTATCTACCTCATCAGGTTGTAAATTGCCTTCTAGAAACATTAGGCCGTTTTTTGCATGTTGTGTTTAAGCATGCCATGACCATTCGAAAAGATTCAAACCCATTGCTGTCGCTTAAAATAATTATTTGAGAAATTCAATGAAATTTTTTTTTTCTTTTGCCTGGACTTAGTGCCACTGGCACTGGAATTTAAACCACTCAGCTTAAATTGGCTGACGCTAGACAATCACAACTGGAGCTACAATACTTCCAAAGAAGAGGCTTTCTGGGAAAGGCTCCAGTGCCCAGTCTCTAATCCCAGATACCATTGTGTATCAATCCACTTAAACCTTGGCTAACAATTTTTCTTTTAAGAATAATTTCGGTAACAATAGTAATTCTGGTATTGTGTCAACATGCAACACAAATGAAAGTCTGAAAGATGACTGAATAGAGATGATGGGATATTAGTTCTCTGAAGAGGCAAGAATCTGTAAAAATTTATGATACGCATAAACACGCTGGCCTGAAATTTCACGATGCTAATACGCATTTGGTGGTACAAGAGAAAAAAAAAATCTAGAAAGTTAAAGCAATGCAAATAAACCAATGGTGGTCTAAACCACAATATTCTGGGGAGCCAGCACTCGCGATTTCCTCGTTTTTGGAAAGTCACATCTGTCACAAGAGCACTGAAACCCTTCTTGTATATCAAACAGCAACGAATGTTTTAGAGAACGCATAAGTAAACTGCTCATAGTTATTCACACAGTGGTTTTAAGTGCCAAGTCTTGCCTCCAAGCAGTACCCCTGGAGGTCCCTCTTGACATCACCTCACTCCCCTTCCCCAATCTGCCGAAGCGATGACCCTTCACCGCCCAGTACCCAGCAGTGACCAGAGTGGTGGGAAAGGCCTAAAGGGGCAGGTTGCGGAGGTTCCTCTGCTTCCACTACATACCTGAAGAAGGGTATTGGGGCCCCCTTCCGCAACCCGCAAAGACCTGACAGCCTCAGAAGCCACCGCCGCAGCCACAAACACAGCCCCGGTCACATCACTGGACCCGCGCCTCGGCAGCTCCCTTTGTTTACGGAAGTGACGTGAGAGGCACGGCCTCCATGCCCCAAGCGGAAACCCCGCCTTTTCCTGCTTCCCCAGTGTCACTCTTGTCTCCGCCCTCGGCATTTCATTGTTTCGCGTGTCCTGCCTTTAGCTGTAACTCCGGCGGGCGTGAAAAGGAAGACTCATGGTTGGGCGCGTCGCTTTAGGCTCTGTGACCCAGGAGGAAGACGCAATAAGCAGGTGCAGTGGAAGTAGAAACGGGCAATGCAGTACCTTTCCCGGAAGCTACTCAGCCCTTTGGTGAGTGTCAGAGCCCTAAGAACTACAATTCCCAGAATGCTGTTCGAGCACGCCCGAAGGCGGAACCAGAGTGTCGCAGTGCAACTGTTCCTTGGTTGTTTCCGATTGGTTGCCCGGACTTCTCGCGGCTAAACTAACTTTGGCTGGAAGGCGGCGTGAAGAGGGTGATGCTGTTCAGCGACCATGATGCTGAGCCCGTAAACGAGAGTCTGTCACCACTATTAATAGCTATTCTGTTCGGGCCCTACACATAACGTTATATCTAAACCTCTCTACAGTTTTATGGGTACGAGTTATAATCTCCGTTTTACAAATGGGGAATTTGAGGCTCAGAAAGGCTAATTGTTGCAGGTGTCTCTCTGTCGCCAAAGACAGTTCTACTTCCACTATACTTAAAGCTTCTGGAGAACGACTTGCAGGCTGAGAGAAAGAGATCTATCTTAAATGAGGGAAGAAATGCACGTTTCATTGCCTGGTCTGGGTAGCCTTTCCGGTGTGGGAGTGGGAGGTGGGAAGATTTTAGATTCACAGGTCCTTAGATTGAAGGGACTCTGGAGGAACACCACATACCACCCCCGCATTAGCTAATGGGGAAACCATATCTAGAGATTGTATCCATGCCAGAAAAGGCGGAGCAAAGACAACCCCAGTCTCCTGGCTTCTAGGATAGGATGTTCTTCCACCACCCGCCATTAAAAAAAAAAAAAAAATTCTGAAATGTTTTCAAAAGAAAAGCACAAAGTAAACGCTTAACGCACCCACTGTCCAGAACGAACAGATTTATGAATGAAAGAAACAGAGCATTACAGATAAAGCAGATGTGCCCTATTCTCAGTTCCACTCTACTACCACCCTCAGGGAGGCAACCAGGATCATGAATTTGATATGTATCTTGCCAATCTAGGTTCCTATACTTAAACTATTACTATGTATTATAAACAATATGTAGAATGGTTTGGGGTATTTGAAGTTTTATATGAATGCTATTATATTTTGTGTATTGATCTGCAACTTGATTATTTCACCAAATTCTGTGTTTTTGAGAGCTGTCCACGTTGATAAATATAGCTAGACTTTATCAAATAGATTTGCCACAAATTATTTGGGAATTCCAATAGTGATGGATGTTTAGGTTGATTCCCATTTTTCACCGTTACAAACACTACTGTACAGTCTTCTCAATATCTTTTCCCAGTTTCTCCTTTTAATTAATGTCAAATTGTCTTATTTGTATGAACAGAGCTTGCAACTGGTGATTCACATGCTACTTTTTTTTTCAAATTGGTTGCTAATGGCTAAAATTGAAAGAATTAAAAAAAAAAAAAAAGGATCTGTGGCATCCCATGAATTAATGGGAAGATCTGACTACATTAGATCTGTGTTGTAGCCTGGCAACAATGGTTCAAGCTGAAAAGCATCTGCCTCCTTTACATCAGTTCAAGTAATATCTAGTTTTTCTTTATCTTTAGTACCCATCTGAGCCCTGTAGCATTTGTGTTTACAACCTGCAACATTATGTAGGGACACAGGAAAGCACCCTTCTAAATGTACATATTTCAGGTATTCAGAAATAGGTATTCAGGTTTTGAATACCTATTTGAAGTCCCTATTTTAGCCACACCCTGTGATAGGAGGTCAGGATGCATCTATCAACAAAAGGTGTAAGAGCTTTATAGTCAGAGATTTTATATTCCTGATATGAGAGACTGACAAATTAGTATGCAAATAAAATAGTTTCATTTAGTCAGATAAGAGTCCGAAATAACAGCTTAAGTTCAAAAGTAGTGTGTACTGAAGGAGAAGTATCAGGGAAGGCCTTCCCAAAAATGCAACTTTGAGGTAGAGATAGGAATGAAGTGCATGAGCCAGCTGTGGAGTGATCTGAGGGAAAGGAGTCCTTGAGTGCCAGGCACGGTGGCTTTTGCCTGTAATCCAGCACTTTGGGAGGCTGAGGCAGACAAATAGCTTGAACCCAGGAGTTGGAGACCAGCCTGGGCAACATAGCAAAACCCCATCTTTACAAGAAATACAAAAATTAGCTGGGCATGGTGATACAGGCCTGTAGTCCCAGCTACTTGGGAGGCTGAGGTGGGAGGATCACCTGAACCCAGGAGATCAAGGCTGCAGTGAGCTATGATCACGTCACTGTGCTCCAGCCTGGGTTACAAAATGAGACCCTGTCTCAAAAAAAAAAAAAAAAAGAAGAAGAAGAAGAGCATCCTTGAATAAAACATACAGCTAAAATGCAGGCCATTAGGCAAAATGAACTTTAACATGTTTGAGAAAGCAGAGGGTTAGTGTGGTGACATGTACTGAGCTAGGGACCGAGTGACACAAGATAGAGTTGTTGTAGAGGTACAATTTCAAGTGTGATTTCTTTTATCTAAAATCTAGAGTTCCTCCCTGAAAGAAATGATCTTTCAGGTTTTCTATATTTTCCTTTAATTCCATTAAACTGTAAACATCCCTTCTTTGGATTAACTGTTAAATGTATACCTTGAATAAATTACTCCAATCAGATACTTTCTTCCTGAGGATTATGTTTAGAGGATAGGAGCTTTGATTAACAAGACCTTTCCCCTGCCTCCCAGTACTCATACATTGTATAGTATAGGTAGGTAAGGAGGAGTACTGCTGGCGAATTTCCTAGTACTAGCAGTGGAGAGCCATTGAGAGAAAAATCTGCTGGGGCCCCAGAAATCTCTATTTTAAAAAAATATTTGTGTTATGGAAAATTTGAAACATATATACTGAGAAAGACAGAAAAATATAATGAATCCCTCATCCAGCCATTAACCCCTGGTCAGTGATACCAATCATACTTGTTATCAGTGATGTTGATTCTGACCCTTTGTGGAATGAAATTTTTGTTACTTTTTTGTAGGGTGCTATGAAGATAAGAAAAGAAACAGGGATTTCAAAAGAAAATTATAACTGAATTTATACTTACTAATTTTTGGTATCATCTCAGGTGATTCACATGGACACACATAAACACACCCACAAGTGCAGCTAGAAGTAAATCACCCAGAAACTATCATTGTCCTTGTACATTGTATATACAATGCAATCATTTCATACTTTGGCTAGAAAACTGTGATTTCTGTCTTGCAAAGCTGTATGTAGTAGATAATGTGATAACCTGTAATATTGATCTGATAAATATGTATTCAGATGAAACCTGTAAAAAAAAAATGCACCTCTTCTGACATTTTTCAGTCTCTAGTATTATGTTAAAGTAAATCTCAGATATAATTTAATCCCTAATATTTTAATATAGATTGCTAAAAGATTAAAACTTTTAAAGACTTCACCACAATGCCTTTATGATTCCTAAGCAGCAACAAATGATTAATGTGATTGAATATTCAGTAAGTATTCAAATTTCCATTCGAATCAGAAGTGTGATAACTTTTTTCACATTTTACTTGAGTCAAGAACCTCTCTTTCTGTAAGGTCCTCAGGTGATGAAAGGGTTTGGAAGCCTCTCTTGTACAGCCTCATTTGTTGAGCTACAAACATGCATTGTCCTTTCCCTTCAGAAAGTTAGGGTGCTGTGCAAGCAGGACTGTAGACTGGGACTCCAACCTCCAGCTATAGACTTGGACTAGTCCGTGGCCTGTTAGGAACTGGGCCACACAGCAGGAGGTGAGTGGCCAGTGAGTGAGCATTACCATAACCTGAGCTCCCACCTACTGTCAGATCAGCGGTGGCATGAGATTCTCACAGGAGCCGGAGCCCCAGGGTGAACTGCGCATGTAGGTGGGCGGCGCTCCTTATGAGAATCTAACTAAAGCCTGATGATCTCAGGTGAAACAGTTTCAGTTTCATCCCCAGACCACCCCCACCCAATCCATGAAAAAATTGTCTTCCACAAAGCCCATCCCTGGTGCCAAAATGGTTGGGGACCGCTGCTCTAAAGGGGAAGGCAGGTATCGCAAAGCAAATGGATACTCTACCTCAGTGCCTGAAGCACAATCATTCCTGTGTTGTCCTTTGTGGTTCTTATAGGGAACAGATGTGTTTTTTGTTTGTTTCTTGTTTTTGTTTGTTTTTACCCGGAAGCCATTCCATCATTTTCTAAGTGTGTCTCCACCTCCATTTCCCCTGATGCCAGAATGTCTTGGCCAAGATAGTCACTGCTTAATGCCTCTTTGCATGTCTGGCTCAGGAAACAGCTAAGAAAAAAAAGATAAGAAGTCATAACGCAGAAACGAGCTTGGCATGTTCACGGAACTGAAAGAATGCCAGCGTAGTGTCTGGAGTGCAGGGGGACAAGGAGAGGTAGTATGAAATGAAGTCCCCAAGGTTGCCAGAAGGTCAGGTCAGGAAGGGTTTTTTAAACCAATATAAGAAATCTCTGTTTTTTCCCCTAAGCACAGCAATAGGCATTGGAGAGTTTTAAGGCATGACATGGTCTAAGTTACATTTTTAAAAGATTATTCTATAGAAGAATGGAAACAGGAAGGCCAGTTAAGAGAAATAGCCCACAGTGTGGTGTTACATAGGCTTGCTTTACAACTCAAACCTGAAAAGATAAGTTATTTCAAAAGCCATGCTGTACTATGACTACTATTATAAAACTTGGTAAGGTTCCTTCTTTGAGGCACCCTCTAAAAAAGGTGCCAAGAGATTGGATCTGAACTGTCCAGCACTGACGGCCTTCAGAGAGCTATGCTATTGTAGATGAGCGAGCCTTTTGGGAACTGTTAATAGTGAAAGGAAGAACCACTTGGTGAAGAGCTGTGAGCCACCATTTCTGGAGGAGCGTGGTATGGTGTCATGGAAAGTGCACCAGACCAGGAGTTGTGGGAAACCCAGTTTCTTGTCTACTCTAGGCTGTACACTTTTTTTGTTTTGTTTTGTTTTGTTGTGAGACAGAGTCTCACCCTGTTGCCAGGCTGGAGTGGAGTGGCAGGATCTTGGCTCACTACAACCTCCACCTCCCGGGTTCAAGTGATTCTCGTGCCTCAGCCTCCTGAGTAGGTGGGATTACAGGCAGGCGCCACCAAACCCAGCTAACTTTTGTATTTTTAGTAGAGATGGGGTTTTACCATGTTGGCCAGGAAGGTCTTAATCTCCTGACCTCGTGATCCACCTGCCTCGGGCTCCCAAAGTGCTGGGATTTCAGGCGTGAACCACCATGCCCAGCCTCTAGGTTGTACATCTTAAGCATTAGTGAGAGGCCCAAACATGAACACAGAGGCTTTTTTTTGTTTTGTTTTTTGAGATGGAGTTTCATTCTTGTTGCCCAGGCTGGAGTGCAATAGCTCGATCTTGACTTACTGCAACCTCTGCCTCCTGGGTTCAAGTGATTCTCCTGCCTCAGCCGCCTGAATAGCTGGGATTATAGGCATGTGCCACCATGCCCAGCTAATTTTGTATTTTTAGTAGAGATGGAGTTTCACCATGTTGGCCAGGCTGGTCTTGAACTCCTGACCTCAGCTGTTCTGCCCACCTTAGCCTCCCAAAGTGTTGGGATTACAGGTGTGAGCCATTGCGCCCGGCCGAGGCTCTTACCATTTTAAGTATTTTGTTGTTGTTGTTGTTGTTAATGGCTTTGGAAAAACAAGGGGCAAAAACAGACCTTAAAAGTTATATGGGCCAGGTGCAGTGGCTCATGCCTGTAATCGCAGCACTTTGGGAGGTCGAGGCAGGCGGATCACGAGGTCAAGGGATTGAGACCATCTTGGCCAACATGGTGAAACCTTGTCTCTACTAAAAATACAAAAATTAGCTGGGCGTGGTGGCACGTGTCTGTAGTCCTGGCTACTCAGGAGGCTGAGGCAGGAGATCGTTTTGGGAGGCGGAGGTTGCAGTGAGCCAAGATTGTACCACTGCACTCCAGCCTGGTGACAGAGCGAGACTCCGTCTCAAAAAAAAAAAAAAAAAGTTATATGGACAGACATTTACAAGAATCCTACATATATGGTTTTTTATAAACTTGCTTTCATCATTAGGCTGTAACTTCCTTGAGGGCAAATATGTTTTATTTTATTTTTGTATCCTAAGCACATTGCAAAGAACGTGACATAAAGTGGTGCTCAATAAATGAGGTAGGAATGAATGAAACTTCCTAATTTTATTGCTAAAAGTAAAATGATTCCAGCAACCCCTCTTTAAACCAAAGTAGGCCCAGTCATAATGCTAATCAGATGGCATCACTACTGCCCAGGCAAGTGCTCTTTTTTTCTTAGCAGAGCAGTTCTGGCTATACCAGCCTTTCTGCCAAGTGGTTTGAAGAAGGAACCCATCCTAAAGCTTAGGGGAATCATTGACTGATTGGTTCTTTAAAAAAAAACCTTAATATTTGGGATGGTTTCAGGTTATGATTCTACAAAATTTGCTTTTAATCCAGTTTCAAGTTCAGACTTCCTTTTTAAGGCCAAGAGTAAACAGGATTAGGGGACGGTTATCAGCAAGATAGATTCTTGGTTCTTGTCATAGGAACACTCCAGCTTTAGAAGGTTTGTGTTACAGACTTAACCAGAAAGCAAAAGATATGGGTCAGCAAACTGGCTGTAGTGCGTTACAACCCTTCCTTCAGTTTTATCTCTTTTTCTTGAATTTTAGTCCAAATTCAGCAGTATTATCATGGAGAACCACAAGACTGCTAAGAAATATGTGTAGAGATACCTTACAATATAGCAGAGGAAGAGGAAGGAAGGAAGGCGAGAAAGAAGAAGGAGAAGAAAGAGAGGGAAGGAGGAAGGGAAGCAAAGGAAAGGTTTCCATAACACTTTGTTTATATCTCTATTTTAAAGTGTTTATTTAAAACCCAAACTGCTACCACTCTGAATTTTAAGAAATTGGCGTAATTCCTGTCAGTGGGGAAATATTAAATATGGTGCTAAGAGAAGGGATGAGACTCTAGGTAGAAGACCCATTGTGTTGTCTGATAGTCGGATGTGCATAGGTGGGCAGGAGGCTGAGTTTAAGGATATGAGATTGACAACGTTGAATTATTCTGTATAATAAAGTTGGAAGAATTGTTCAGTGGGGTGAGTTTGGGGGTTGGGATTATTGCTAAGAGATAGCCAAAAAGAAGGAGGTCGGGGGCAGAGGAAGAAAGGCCTGTCAAAGTGGTAGGAAGGAAGAAGACTTTAAAAAGAGAAAGAAAGTCTATTATTCAATCTGCAATTGTTAATGTTGCTGTAAATGGACACGCCAACACACACACATACACACACACATGCACACGCATCCCGCATGCTCTCAGACATCAAAATAAATCCTCTATAAGTTCACAGCTTGTCATGAATGAATCATTATGATAATCAAAGAAAAGGGGTTGTGTGCCACATCTTTGGGAGATTTCGTGAAGATTGAAGATGAAATGTGTGTAACAATAAGGAAGTCCAAAAACTGAACTGTGTCAGATGAAGCAGGAGCTTAGACTAAGTCCAAGTTGAATGGGAAAATGACAAATCACTCAAAGGAAGGAAGTAGGTCATATACATCTTTATATTCTCAAAGCTTAGCATAGTGTCTGGCATGTAACAGAAACTTAGCAAATGTTCATTAAATGAATGAATAAATGAGGAAAAAGTAGATTCATATGATAGCAAGTAGCAGAAAGGCATTATTAAATCAAGTGTCAACCTAACTCACATTTCTTATTCCAGAATTGGAAATCAGGTTCATCTCAGTCATACCTGCCTCTGATCTCCAGGTGGCAGTATTTTATCATATTAAATTGTTTTGAGACAACAGATTCCGTTTACTTTTTGAGAAAGGAGAACATAACTGTATTTAAAATAAAAATTCAGTTCTGTAGCTCATTTCTATAATTGTACAGAACTAAGTAAGAGATAGAATATGATTACATGAGATTTATCCCATAAGATTATAGATTTATCCCCCAATTTCAATATAAATGAGAATTATTGGTGGTTCCAGAATTCAACCAGTTTCCTAAACCTTGAAGGTAAATACATTTTGGTGTGCTTTGTTTACAAAATGTATGTGTTTCTTCAAAGTATGAAAAGCTCTGTGTGTGTAAGAGAGAAAGGAGAGAGAGAGACACAGACAGAAAGAGACAGAGAGCAGTAATATGTTTAGAAGTAATTCACTGCCAGGCCAACCATGGTGGCTCATTCCTGTAATCCTAGCATTTTGCGAGGCTGAGATGGAAGGATTGCTTGAGCCCAGGAGTTCAAGACCAACCTGGGCAACACAGTGAGACCCTGACTCTATTTTTTTTTTCTTAAAGAAGTAATTTACTTCTACTAACAGGATAACCAGATTAAGTAGAATGGCCAGTCAAATATAAATTTCAGATAAACAAGGAATACTTTATTCATATAAGTATGTCTCGTGCAATATTTAGTGCATACACTAAAAAAGTATTCCTTATTTTTCTGAAATTCAGGTTTAACTGGGAGATCTGTAATTTTCTTAGCTAAATCTGGCAACCTTACCAACAAATATTCTGTTGTTACTGTTAATTCCAAAATAACAGAACATCAAGGGAGACCCCACTTCTACCAAAAATAAAAAATTTAGCCCGGCACAGTGGTGTGCTCCTGTAGTTACAGCTATTTGGGAGGCTGAAGCAGGAGGATTGCTTGAGTCCAGGGGTTCAAAGTGGTAGTGCACCACGATGGTGCCATCGCACTCCAGCCGAGGCTATAGAATGAGACTCTGTCTCTAAATAAATAAAACAAAACAGAACTTCAAGTCTGCAAGGCAAAAAATTGTGTTTCCTTATTTGGAGAGAGAAAAAGGAAGTAACAGGCAGGGATGGCTTTCTTGTGAGTCTAACTTGATTGCTCTTTGTACTCTACCCATTGGGAGTCAAGCCCCTCAGCTGAGTAACTTATCTTCGGGAAACTGAGCTCTCTAGCAAGTGCAGATGCTAAAGCCTAATTATTTTATATAAATGCTGTGTTTTACAGCACCTGTGAGACTGGTTGCAAAAGCCAGACCCTGTGAACAATTGAAAATATCCCAGGCCCTTTCACCCTCTGATTTATATTTTCCAGGAGTACCTGATCCATAGCAGCTATGAAAACAGAAATAGATGAATTGCTTAGGAAATAAATTCTCTTTCAAAAAAGTAAAGGATATTCTGGTAAATAAAATGAGATATAGATTTATACACATTTGGATATTTAATATAAACATTCTATCTTCCAGGTAAACTGTGCTTCAAAATTTCATTTGTAAATAAACTCCTGAACTCAAATAAATTTTCCATAGAAACAGTATTATGAGCGGCAGTCAGGTCTTTTGGTTACCCAGTAAAGGTGTATAATTAGTTGATTATATGACTGAAACACTGCATTTGCAGGTAAAAATTTGGGTTGTTTTTTTTTTTTAAAGGTTGTAATAGTATTTAAGAGTAAAAATTTAAAAAGCTTTTTTTTTTCTTTTCTTTGAGACAGTGTCTCACTCTGTCTCCCAGGCTAGAGTGCAGTGGTGTCATCTGGGCTCACTGCAACCTCCGCCTCCTGAATTCAAGCAATTCTCACGCCACAGCCTCCCAAGTAGCTGGGACTACAGGCGCACGTCAACATGTCTGGCTAATTTTTGTATTTTTAGTAGAGACAGGGTTTCGCCATGCTGGCCAGGCTGGTCTTGAACTCCTGACCTCAAGTGATCCACTTGCCTCAGCCTCCCAAAGTGCTGGGATTGCAGGTGTGAGCCACCACATCCATCTATTGAAAAGCTTTTTAAATATTGAATGTTCGTGTTTGCAAAAATATCAATAACCTATGTTTATTTTGCTCTTGCCTTATTCCTGACAATTCTAAGTGATTATATGAATTAACCCTTTTAATTCATATAACCCTAGGAGGCAGATTCCATTATGATCCCTCTTTACAGATAAGGAAATTGGGGCAAAGATTAAATAGCTGCTCCAAATTATACAGCTACTGAGTAGCGGAACTGGGATTTGGATCAACCACAGGCACATTAACCACTGTACACCACAGTTTCATTAGCTTAGGATAAAGAAGGACCTGAACCATCTGAGAAGATTGTTAAGGGGACATCTGATCACCATCTGATCACCATGGTACATGGTATTGTTCTCTGAGCCTAGAATGGTTCAAGGTAAATGGCTGGTCTTTCCCTTAATTTAGGTATATGATGAATAGTACTTTTGTGCTTGTCAACTGTAATGGAGTTGTTTTGGAGTTTATAAATGGAACAAAGGCTGTCAGAAAAAGATTTACTTGAGTAACTGGATAATGGTTAATAAAAGGTGGAAGAGGATTAACGAGTACATGCTTGTGGGGTGTGAGAAAGAGATTGCTGGGGTGGAAATAACTGAGCTGAGACCTGAAAAGAAAAAAGAGGGAAGAATTTGACTTTACATAATTATTTACATGAAAAGGGAGGGGAAAATGAGAGGGATATTGCCCTGTATTATTGTTTGTTCTAACTTGTTTAGATGTATGATAACCCACTGTAGTTCATGTACCACAGCCATGGCAATAGTGGATTTACTAGGGGCCCCTACTCCAAATGATAGTCTTATGTCCTTAAGAAAGCGTCCAGTTGTGACCTCAAAGTAGTTGTCTTTGGGCACTCCCTCCACCCTCTTTCCTATCCCAGAGCATTAGATATGAGGTCATGAGAGTGAAGGGGAAAGAGTCCTGGACTTATTATTGGGGAAACAGAGTTCCAACCCTGCTACCTAAGTAGTTCTCCTTTTGTGAGTTAAAGTATTTGAGCCCCTCTTTCCTAAACTGTGAAAACAGGCATGATTTTACCCACTTCATGGTTTTGTTGTAAGCATTAGGGGAGGTGCTGTATGTGAGAGCATTGAATAGAAAGCATGACTGGGGGGTCAGGAGGGGCAAGGGTGACCCTTCCTGTGATCCATACTCATCTGTGGCCATGATAGGGGCCTCTCTCACTTTACCACCAGTAACTGTTGACCAAGGGAAGGATCTAGGTGTTTATTTACCATCTACTATGTATGCTGTAGAATGTTAGTGTTAGCCAGGAGCTTGGGTTCAGAGATGGGCTGCCTGGGTTCAAATCCTAGTTCTAGCTGTGTAATTTTGGGCACATAAGTTGAACTCTCAGAACCCCCTTTCTTTCCTGTGAAGCTGGAGTCCTCATGAGACCTTCCTCAGAGGTTAGCTGTGAGGTAGGAGACAGTCTGTAGGAGTTCACAGTCTACTGGGAGAGACAGGTTTGTAAACAAGCGATCACAATGCACCACGTGGTAAAGTGCAGTAATGGAGATAGGAATAAAATGCTTTGGTAGCATGGGGACGGGAACGGGTGGATGAGGAGACTAACCTGGCATAAAGGTTCAATGAGAGACATGAGACGTGTGCGTGTGTGTGTGTGTGTGTGTGTGTTCGTATGTATATATAGACACATACACCTGTTTGGTGAAACAAAACCATTCCTGTCTTCAGGCCTAAGGATGAAGCTAAGCTGGCTGGCCAGGTCCTTTATGCCTGGGCTCTGTGATCTCCACACCCGCTTACTCTGCCCCCACTTGCTATTCTCTGTCTTTGGAGGCACTTCCATGACTCTATTTTTGCACATTCTGTTCCCCGATGTAGAATGCTCTTCCATATCTAAACACCTCCAGAGCTCAACAGAGATAGCAAAAATATCAAGAGTATAAGAATAGCCAAATAAACAATACAAATAATTTCAGCAGTTTAAAGTTAATAAATACCCGTGATTTACATGCACAGTCTCATCTATGCCTTTTTAGTTTTTCTTCTTTTTTTTTTTTTTTTTGAGATGGAGTCTCCCTTTGTTGTCCAGGCTGGAGTGCAGTGGCACGATCTTAGCTCACTGCAACCTCCACATTCCGGGTTCAAGCGATTCTCCTGCTTCAGCCTCCTGAGTAGCTGGGATTGCAGATATCCGTCACCGTGCCCGGCTACCATCTAAGCCTTTTTAAAACCTTAGAAGACAAGTACTGTACTTAATCCTATTTTAAAGTGAGGATTATTGAAGGTAAAATATACTAACTAGCCTTTTGTAAGTCACACAACTGGCTAATCCTAGAGCTAGGATTTTTGCCTAGCTCTGGCTAATCCTAGAGCTCGCCTCTTAACTTCTGTTGTCTCTCAAAATTAATTCCTTGGGCTGGGCATGGTGGCGCATGCCTGTAATTCCAGCACTTTGGGAGGCCGAGGCCGGCAGAACACATGAGGTCAGGAGTTTGAGACCAGCCTGGCCAACATGGCAAAACCCTGTCTCTACTGAAAATACAAAAATTAGCCAGGCATGGTGGTACATGCCCGTAGTCCCTGCTACTCAGGAGACTGAGGCAGGAGAATCACTTGAGCCTGGGAGGTGGAGGTTGCAGTGAGTTGGGATCATACCACTGCACTCTAGCCTGGGTGACAGGGCAAGACTCAGTCTCAAAAAAAAAAAGACTGGGCACAGTGACTCACACCTGTAATTCCAGCACTTTGGGAGGCCAAGGTGGGTGCTTCACCTGCAGGAGTTCGAGACCAGGCCGACCAACATGGAAAAACCCCGTCTCTACTAAAAATACAAAATTAGGCGGGCATGGTGGCGCATGCGTGT
The DNA here is from genome assembly GCF_000951045.1 of Mandrillus leucophaeus. Classification (NCBI taxonomy): domain Eukaryota; kingdom Metazoa; phylum Chordata; class Mammalia; order Primates; family Cercopithecidae; genus Mandrillus; species Mandrillus leucophaeus. Next base: position 600,592 of record NW_012101965.1, read on the forward strand.
AATCCCAGCTACTCAGGACGCTGAGGCAGGAGAATCACTTGAACCTGGGAGGCGGAGGTTACAGTGAGCTGAGATTGTGCCATTGCACTCCAGCCTGGGCAACAAGAGCAAAATTC